>NW_027423781.1:3440000-3872500 GCF_013202065.1 Cotesia typhae
TATTTATTACATTATTTCCCTTCATAAAATCTATATAAAGTGAAAAATAAATTTGCGGGCAGTAAAAATGCCTTCAGAAATTTTTTAACTCAATTGAAGATGTAACTAGAAAAGAAAACAATAACAGAAAAAATTATAATAGCAATAATAATTTTTCAGACAAGACAAATATTAGAACGTCATCTAATAGAGGCAAGCCAAGCATACACAATGGCAGAACTTAAAAAACTAACAGGCAATGAATCGGTAATGTTGGCACCAATTAGAGATCACTTGAAATTACGTGTTCGGGAATACGATGGAAGTAAGTAAAATTTTTTTATTTTCTTCCCCTTCCACATTAACTTTATTTCCTTTTTCTTCCTCTACATATATATATTCTCTTCTACGTACTTATCCTTCATGTCATTTAATATCTTTTGTGTCACCATTATTTTTATCTTCATTCTTATATATTTTTTTTTTTTTTTTTTTTTTTTTTTTTCAACACTTTACTTTTATCTACAACATTTAGATTTTTTTAGTCGAGTATCGGCTTAAGATTTTTTTATTTTTTCCGTCATAAAAACCAATGACTACATAGAATATACCATATAAATATCTGTATAAGGTGTGTTGAAGGTTTTATCAGTAATAATTTAGAATTTTAAGTTTTTACCGCTTTAATTTTTAATTTATTAGGTTAAAAACTAATTATAACTTTAATTATAATTATAATAATTGAAAAAATTTAGACGATCAGAAGTATGACGAAAATGCAATCCATCTGCCTAGTAGTAATAACTACGGTGAGTTTTAATTACTAGAGTGAGAAGAAATAGATTTTTTTACCAAGTTATATTTTTATTTATTTTAAATTATTTGCTTATTGCAATTAAACTGCGTCATGCTTATTTAATTGAGGCAATATGGCGGCTGGGGTGTGTTGCAAGAGATTAATTGACCTGACGTGCCTCGGTAATAGAAAAAATATAAAATAGAAACAGCGTAGGCCACTCAAGTGTAATTGAGTTAACAAGATGGCGGACTGGGCGCGAGTAATGAACGCACGCGGACTTAACCTCTTAAGTTTCTTGCGTTTTTCCAACAAGATGGCTATAAGTGGATGAGATTTGTGAGTAAATCTAGAAGCGGGGATTTTATTGTAAAAGTGGAATAAATGTAGTAAATTTTTAAAGCCAATAGGGTAAATAAAAAAATTTGTTTTAAATATTATGCACTGTTAAAAATTTTTGTTAAAATTACAATCATATTATGAAACAAATGATAAGTAAAATTACAAATCATTGTATAGTAATGCGAAATAAAATACATTCATGTGATTTTCCAACACCTGTCAGGAAATCTACTAAGATGTATTGTAATTGCACGCCTCATAAGCGAAGCGTTGAGGTTGTGCTCTACTCTGAACATTTCAAAAAAAGCAGTTTTCTTGAAACTGAAATTGATTTTTTGTTATTTATATTGCACTTACAGGTTAATTTGAGTACACTTACATCAAGTCAAATAACTTGTCAGGCTCATAAAATATATTTCAATAACAATTTTTTTGTTTAACATAGTAAATAATAACATTAAACATAATCTTTTCTGGACGTCCGTGTATGGATGGGTGTATGTGGCATCAAAATTGGTCGAAAAAATGATCGTATCAGAATAATTTTCTTTTAATTATCTAAAGTAACACACGACAGAATTTCTTAGTTAATATGAGCGTTCAATTAACTGTCGTTAAATTATTATTTATAAAAAACTAATATATGACTGTTGATTTTTTTGTATATTTATCTATACATTTTTATTATAGTATTTTTTTCCTCACCTTAGAGTTATGGCGCTACTAAACCATAGCAGAGTTTTCTATTTTTTTTTTATTTATTATTTTATTTTAATTTGATTAATTATTTGATTGTTAGCAGTAATAAAGATAAGAAAAAATAAAAAAGAATTGCTAAACTTCTTTAAAAGCATTTTTTTTTATTTGTTTATTGAATAAAAATAATTAAAAAAAAAAAAAGTCAAATGTAAAATCTTAAGTTGTAACCTCGTGAATATAACTCCATCTGATATCTATAAATGATACTTACTTACAAGTAACTGTAAAGTTACATTGACTATTGAGGTGTTTTTCTACATTTTAATATTTTTATTTAAATTTTCAATTTAAATTACCACTCAATTTAACAGTAGTGACACCGTGAAAAATCTTGAGACAGTACAAGAACTTGGCACATGAGAACGAGTGTATCTATATAATTATATTATATACACTTTTACAAATAATCAATTTTATTGTGAAAAAAATGAGATTATGAGGCGTGCACTTTTGGATTTTCCAAACTTTTTTACAATTTTCATATATAAACCTAACACGCATTGTAATATTACAGAACCGTTCGTGAATTTTTAAGAAAAAGCTTTTTAATTTTGCAAACATTATTTGTGATCTGATTCGGCATAATTTTATGTAAAATCACAAAAAATTATTGTAATTTATATTACAATAATCTTATAAAAAATTTAAAAAGCTTTTTATTATTTTTACAATTTTCATTGTGAAATTACACAGTGCATTGTAATGTTACCAGACAATTTTAATTATATTACACGAATTGTAATTCTACTTCACTGTTTTCCAATTTTAAAAACAACACTTTTCAGTTTTGCAAAAATAAGACTGATGTATCAAAAAACAACAATGTCCTTCATATTTATTTTTACTAATGTTTAGTCTATGGTTGTTTAGTTGTAATAATAAATTCGAGGTATCATTTATCTTTTATAAATTTTAACATTACGCTCAAACGATCACTTCGAAATCGATATATTTGAATGAGTATATGTTAGACTTTAATTTTTATAATGTTCAATGAATTATAAATAATGTAAAAGTTAGTTATTTTCCATCGATAAACAGAGTTAAATTACACAAATACTGTAAATAATAAATAATAAGCCGTAATGCTCAATCACCACATAGGATTAGCTTATAAAAATAATGAGATGTTGAACCACCTATCGGTCGTGCGGCGTAGAGCGTTAGGTATCGGTCTGGCAAGCGCGCGGCTCGCGTTCGATTCTTCGTTAGGGTAAATATTATTTTCACTTTATATTTAATAAGTTGTAACAATTAGATCTACGTAAGATGCAAAATTTAGTCAGCGCTTCATTAAAATAAAATGACAATAAATATTGTATCAAATTTTTCTTTTTTATTAGTTAAATTCAAGTAAAATTCAAGGAAAGTATTGTAAAATTAGTAACTTCAAAGAGTAGCAATAAATAATTTGTTAAATACTACTAAATATTTATTTGGTAGAAATAAATGTCACTTTAATTATTCGATAAATCGTGATATGCTATTTCAAACATTAATTTTGTGTTAATTCTAAAATACAATTTCTACAAAATAACTTTTTAATAAAAATCTGATTACTGTAATAAATTCCTTGATTAAAAGTTCTTAACTTTATCAAATTACATTGAAGTTATAATTAATTATAAATTATAAATTAAACTCATATATAATTAATAAAATTATAATATGAGTAATTTATTCGTTGAGAGTTGAATACTACTACCCAATGCTGCCATAATACCTCAATAAATATTATACTGCACTCTGGAGCAGTCTCGATCATTATCGTCCACGAATTAGAATTTTAAATTAATTTATAAATTATTTATTCAATTGGATTAATTCGTCAACAATTTATAAATCAATAAATCCTTAAATAAAGAAGTTAGATCTATGATATATGTCAAGTGCTTTTAACACATGCGATCGTTATCCTAAAAGGACATGAGCCATAAAACGGGTATTTATCGTCTCATAAATTTATATCTTTATTCATAACATAAATTCACAACTTATCGAGTTTTATACTATGCAATAATACTTATAATACCGTAATATATGTAATTGCATTTGCAATTGCATATCAGACGCATTATTATTATTATTATTATTATTAATATTATTATTGTCTATATTATTAATAGAATAAGAAAAATTTTGTGAACTATTGATATTTTTAAAGATATAAGCTCACCCCGACATTACACTCATTGAGACCTTTAATTTGAGTACCCACATCAATTTTTCATATATTTATATATATTATATATATTTCACAAATACCATATATATAAAATATATAAAAATGCCATGTGGGTACTCAAATGAAAGGTCTTGATGAGTGTAACATCGAGATGAGTTTAAATCTTAAAAAAATGTCGATAATTAAGAAATGATAATGTATTTTGTCAACTATTGACATTTTTAAAGATATAAGCTCACCCCGACATTATACTTATCAAGACCTTTCATTTGAGTACCCACATCAATTTTTCATATATTTATATATATATAAATATATATATTCTATATATGTATATATACATATATATATACATACATATATATATGAAAAATATATCAAAAATGCATGTGGGTATTCAAATGAAAGCTCTTGATGAGTGTAACATCGGGATGAGCTTATATTTTAAAAAATGTCAATACTTAAAAAAATACAGTCCAATTTAACAAAAGTCATTACTTAATAAAGTAAAGTTTTATTTATTTATAGTTCACAAGTCACGGCAGTCACATAGTGACTGCAAGGTTGCTAGTTATTATTATCATTATTATTAATGCAAAAATTTCACGGATTTAATAATGATAGTAATAAAAATAATGAAATCAAAAAAATCTCCAGATAATCATAACAATAATTATTGTTATAATTTTTCAAATAATAATAAAATTCTATAACTTTAAACTTTAGAAAAAATAGAGCGATGACATGTTGACCTTTTTACGAGGCATGTATATCGGTTATGTAACGACCGATTTATTGAGAAAGTAATAAAATAGAAAACTACGTCTGCATTAATTTAAACTTTTCTGAGTCGACTCTAGTTTTATTTTTATTTTCATACTTTTTTTTTATTCTTTGTCAACTCACGAGTTTATTTTCATTTTTTTTTTTTTTTATACTTATTTTCACGGTAGTCAAAACTACTTTTATAATACTTTCATATAGTTTCCTTCGTATATAAATTTTTTTTTATGTATCGAAGTAATAAATTTAAAATAAGATGACATCGACCTTTGAGAATTACTTTATAACGATTTATTCTCCTTCGTTAAAAAAACAAGAAATACTCTAAACTTATAAAAATGTCTCTTTTATCATTTATCATAAGTCATAATTCATGATATGAGCTTCTGTGCTTCTTTTTTATCTCCAGTGGAAATTTTTCCGTAAAAATGCACCTGAAAATCTGATTCAAATCTTGGCTCAACTATTGCGAGTACAGAAATTACTGAAAAATTACCCGAAAACAATCCTTAAACCAACAATTTATGATTTATGTGTTTGATTATTGTATTAATGACTTATAGCTTTTTATTTGAGAGTAATAAGTTTGTAAAAACGATGAAATACAGACACTGTACTTTTTTCTACTGTAATTATTTTCCAAATTGACTATAGTATGTTAACTAAAAACAAGGAAAAATTTTTCGTACTAGTTGAGTCTAGAATTCAAATTTTTAGGCGGCAATTTTAAAAATTCATATTAAAATCTTTTATAAAATTAAATTGTGTAAAATAAAAAATGTAAACAATTAATAACAGTGATTATTAACCACGTTATAGGTTATCAAATAGAATGGATGGGAAAATGGATCCGAGTGTACCGTCCAGATGTCGCTTGCACCAATGGAATAATCCACGTTATCGACGATGTTCTTTTAATGCCGGAAGATGTCACCGTGAGCGGAGCTTCATTACTGACGATCACTCCTCATATTTTAACGATTATAATTGCTAAATGGTTTTTATAAATTGATCACCAATTTACTGATTAAGAAATGGTAATAAAGTTGATCGCCCAGTTGATTGAATGATTGATTAATTGGGGAGATTTAAAATTAAACTAGGTCTACTGACCTTAAAAATAAAAACTAAAAATGTATGTTTAATTTGAATTTTTAATATTAATTAATTATTGATAGTTAATATTCATGAATAATTAAATAATATAAAGGCTGTAAATAATTAATATAGCCTGTGATTATTTATTTATGAAACAAAGTGAAATGGATTTTTTAAAAACAAACAATGGTTGAATAATTAAATAATTATACCAAATAATTTGTAATTAAGTAAAATACATAATTAATATTTTAATGGGTGGATAGATTTTCGTTCAATTGTTCAGATAAAATACTCGTAGATTAATTATTTATTGATTAATCAATGCGTTATTAATTAATGATTAATTGATGAATAATGTGTGTCATAATTATTAATAAGTCGATTAATTATTTAAGATGAAATTTATTTATAACAATAGTTGTAAAAGTAAATAATTATTAAAAAATACAGATGAAAAAATTATTGATTAAATAATTACGATAATTATTATTAATTATTAATTATTGGTACGTGAAAAATATTTGATGATGTAATAGTGTAAGAGTATATCAATATCTGTAAACTGCCGAGGTATTGCAGAAAAATATTAAGAAAGTTTTGGATAAATTAATAAGAGATATATAAACAGAAATTTTTGGAAGTTGATGGACTTTTCGATTTCAATAACTGATTAATTAGTAATTGAAGAGAAATAAATCGAAAAATTGATGAGATTTTTTTTAAACATTAAATGCATGATTTCAAGTTCGTTTTTGCCGTAGTTTTAGGTTATGATTTTTTATGAGGTTAAGTACAATATTTTATAAGAAGAAAAAATTTTGTATGATTTTAGAATTTGAGTTGAACAAATAAAATTATCTTCAAACAATTATGGTTACATGATATAATTATTGGTAGGTTATGCGATGTATGGATTAATAATTAATTGATTGATTATTGTCACAGAATAAATGATTAAATTTTATAAATTTGATTTCTTCACAACAATATTGAGTGATCTTGCATTGATACTTCACGACTTTCACCCATTTGATGATTATTTATCTTGCAGATTGATATTAAGCTGTTAATAACGATCGATATTGCCGGAAAAATAAAACAGCGGGTACTAACAATGTTCCGAAGTGAAATGAATTTTCTAATGAGTTTCATGTTATTAAAAATAGTTCAATTATTTATTTCTATCAGTGAAAATAAGGCAATAAAACAGAGTTTCATCAAAAAACTATAAACGAAATTAAAATGATAGTTAAAAAAGAAAAAAAAACAAGTAAAATATGTAATAAATATATAATAATAAATATTATATTAATGTCTAAATAAAGAAAACCAAAGAATTTATAAAATTCAATAGAAAGATATATCGTACAGTGGATAAATAAAAACTATAATAAATAATTGAATTTAATTATTAAATAAATAACTTACTCTTGTTGGGATTAATATTATGGATATATTGATATATATAATTCACACATAAATATAATAACTTTAAATAACCCTGTTTGTTCAAAAATAAATAAATTAATTATTAAATAATAAATTAAAAGATAAATAAATAATAGGTAATTGAATTTATTGTAATGACTGTTTAAAAGAAGAAATAATCGATGAATTCTTTTTATCCCTACATGAATATTCGAGTTTAATTTTTGGATTTTTTCATGCTCATTAGTAACAATTACTCATTATCTCTCGCTAAATAATCATCACCTAATTACAAATTCTAACAGTGTCAAAATCGCAGTGTCGATTACTTTTGGGCATGAAATTGTTCAAAAATTTTGCGGATTGATACATATGTAATAAAAATTTAGCTTGCTACGGATCGCTTTGCAATTGACGAAAAAAAAATAAAATAATCGACTTTTTATTAACAAAAAAGAAAATAATAAATGAATAATTGAAGAGTAATTTATCAAATTTATTTTAAAAGTATAAACACCAGATTTTTTCAATCTCCTCGGTCATAAAAAATAAGAATCATTATTATAATTATTATTATTATTATCATTACTAATGAGTGAATACAGATTAGTTAATAAAAAAATTACAAATAATTGATAATTAATAATTTAATAAATTAATTATATAAGTAAGAGGAATGAATTAAAATAACAATAAATATAAAAAATAAACTCGGTCATTGTCACATCATTATTTGTACATTTTGTAGATAAATATAAGTAATAAATAAATCGCTTTCATCTGCTAAAGTTCATTTTCTTATTTTTTTTTTGTCTATCAAATTTAATTTCTCTAGAAGATTAAGGGGTTATATCCACTTGTAAGTCCGAAAAAATGTGTTTTTTTGTTAATTTTTTCTGGAGAGGCTTTTTATTGAATGTATACATAAAATATATGAACATTTAGCGAATTTAACGTATTCTAAGAATTCATATTTTATTAATAAAAATATTGGGTTTCGTCGTTACTGTAGAAGATCTCCTGAAGGTCCTCCACAAAAAGGTGTCTGGCGGTGAGGAAGATATCTCTGATCCAAATTATTTGAAATAAAAAAAACCAAAAGGATTACTTTTAGGATAGATATATACAGGTAATGATCGAAGAAATAGTCAAAATTTTGATTTTAGACAAAATGGCGGCTTCTCAACAAAAAAAATCTTTTTTTGCACGAAAATTTACACTTTAAAGTGACTTAAAAAATCGAAATTTTTATCAGAAACTTTATTCCTTCGATCATTACCTGACAAAAGTATCTAAGAAGATCCTGTGAAAATTTCATGTCAATCGGTCAAGCCATTTCGGAGAAATATTCCTCACCGACTTTGAAAACAAATCGTTTCGAGAAAAACGCATTTAAAGTTTTGGTTATTATTTAAAGTTACAGTGCCGCCTACTTTCAAACGCTCGGAGACGTCTTTACAAATATGCTCATTACTTCGAAACTATTTACCGGATTACTTTGAAATTTACAGACAATATTCTCGAATATATCTACATTCAAAATATGCAAAAAAAAATTTCGATTTTTTCAAAATTACAAGTGGATTAACCCCTTAAAAATAAAATGATTCTATTCTAACTGCCGAGCGGCTACTCTGTAAATGGCTATAACTCAAAAACTATTTGAGATATTGATTTAAAATTTTAGTATGTTATTTTCAAAGGCATAGCCTATCGAAATATGAAAAAAAAAAAAAGAAAACAATTTTTTTTTAATTTTCACACTAGTTCTGCCTCTTAATGAAGATTCATTGAGATGTATTCATTTTTAAATATCAGTATAGAGATATATTTTTTTTTATGTTGCACTTCTATGTAATTTTATCAGTGTAACAATATTTGAATTGAAGATTAGTAAAGTAATTTATAATTATCACACAACATAATTAATCAGATTAACTTTTTAAAATCAAAATATTGTTTTAAAGTAAATATAATAAATCTGTCGAGATTTTTTTTCTCGGAGACGTCTCAAGAGTTACATGGGTTTTACGGTTTTAGAAAATCGATTTTTTTTTTAATGTTTTATTAAATTTTGATCCCCTTATTCTATGCCCTAAATCTATGATCTCCTTAAGAATATGTCTCTTTTTTTTTATCAAAAGACTATTTCAATAATGCCTCGGTGACAATTTTCAGTTCCGTTATCGATATTTCTCACATTCATAAATTACAATATTTCATTTAATGTTAATCAGTGTAACAAAATAGATCACAAATTTTATCAAGTTAAAATTTTTTTAAATTACTATTTGTTGTTTAATTTAATAAAAAAAAATGCCGATCTTAAAGTTACGCACTAGCGACGAAAAAATCTACAAAGTTGATTCTGATTTGGTGAAATATTCGATCAATTTGAAAAGTGCATTAGATAAAGTCGACATCGATAACTTTCCAAAAGGCGAAATAATTGATTTGCCTAACAGCGACCCAAAATTGATAAAAAAGTGCATCAATTTTGTGAAGTTACAAGCCAAGTATTTAGAACCAACTCGCAGGTATTTACACTAGTCACAAAAATTAAGGGATATAAAAAAAATTCCAAATTTTTTGGTGATTTTCAGCGAGCTGTAACTCCGAGGAAAATGATCGCACAGAAAAAAAAAAAAAGCAAATTGTAGCTCCAAGTGTCTAGTTTTTAGATATGACCATGAAAATTTTTTGTCATCGTCAGGTCTGGAGAAGTCCTAAGAAAACTACTGAAAAAAATTTTTCGAAATTTTTTTCGTCTTAAAAAGGTCTACGGGCTTCAAAAAAATTTTTTCGATTGTTTCGTTTGAAAGCTCTTTTAGTAAATTTAATACCCTTTAATTTGACGTAATCAAAAAGCCTGTACGATAATTTGCCGCGGAGTTATCGTCAATCAAAGCAAAAAAGTTTTTTTTGACTTTGGAAATCAATAACTCTGGAAATAATGACCGTATAGGAAATCGAAGGAGGGTTTTGAAAACTACACAATATTCTCTATAAGAGAACGTAAACCGCTTTTGAAGAAAAAATTTTTTTGAATTGAAAACTCGGACTGAAAAAAGACAAAAATTCGCATAATTAAGGATATTTGGATAACTTGGTATAACTTTGGATAAAATGGATGAACGAAGGATATCGTTGGTAATTTTTAACTTCAAAGTGTCCCCTAAAATCCCTAAGAAATTCAAAGCGCTGCGATTTTTTGTTCATAGTGCCCAGAAGCTTCAAATTCTGTGTTTTCGCAAAAATCACCATTATGAGCAATTTTGTGATTTTTATTCATTTTTCCATTGAAAAAAATTTTTTTTTCAAAATTCTTTATTTTTTCGATCAAAGAGATTGATTTTTCAAGAAATTTGAAAAAAAAAAAAAAAAAAATTTTCAATTTTTTCTAAAATTTTTTTAAAATTTTTTTATCAAAAATTTTTTTTTTTTTTTTTTTTTTTTTGTCTTCAGAATGCATCACTATTGTCAAAAAAATTAACTCAATTTTTTCTGTCCGCTACAACTGCCTTAGTTTTAAATCTCATTTTAAAAATTCAATAAAAACAAATTGATATACCCCCGCGGAGTTGGGCTTTTCCTCACACAAAACTTGAATTTTACGTTTTCTTTTTAGCCTAAATTCCTTACGTGAATTTTATGTAAGCTTTTCTTTGATAAGCACCTTTTGATATGCCTCGTCGACATTTAGCTGCCACAGATGTGGCTCGCATTGTTACCCTCCTTCAAGAGGGCTACAGTCAGGTGGAAGTAGCAGCTTCCATGGGCGTGAGCCAGTCCGTTATCAGTCGGGCCTATGCCCGATTTAACGCGACTCAAAGTTACGATCGTCGTCCGGGTCAAGGTAGACTACGAATCACTACCGAGCGTGATGATCGAGCTATCATTCGAGAAGCTCGTCGAAACCCTACTGCGCATGCCCACACGATCGCTCATCAATTTCGCAATCGTCGACAACGTCCTCCCCAACAACACATATCGGCATCGACGGTTCGAAATCGCTTTCGAGAGCAAGGACTACGCGCTAGACGCGCAAATCGCGTGCCTATGCTCACTCCACGACATCGCCGAGCCCGATTGGCCTATGCTCATGATCATCACCATTGGGGTCGTAGACAGTGGACCAGTGTATTATGGACTGACGAATCTCGATTTTGTCTTCATGGCAGCGATAGACGATCTCTCGTTTGGCGCCGTCGTGGAGAACGAGATCGGGATGGTTTTACGAGACCAGTTACAGCTTTCAATGGTGGATCAGTCATGGTGTGGGCAGGCGTGTCCTTCAATACCAGAACCCCGTTGGTCATCGTTCGTGGGACGTTGACTGCCGATAGGTACGTCGACGAAATTCTGGAGCCACACGTCTTGCCTATGCGCACACGCATGGGGGCAAGACGGTTCATTTGATGCAGGATAATGCTCGTCCTCACACTGCAGTTCGTACGCGAACTTTTCTCCGCGCCAACAACGTAACAACGCTTAATCATCCAGCGATGAGTCCTGATTTGAACCAAATTGAGCATGTTTGGGACATGCTTGGGCGTCGATTGCGGCGAGACTATCCGCAACTGCACAATCTTCATCAGTTGACTCAAGCGTTGTTAC
This sequence comes from Cotesia typhae, assembly GCF_013202065.1. Classification (NCBI taxonomy): domain Eukaryota; kingdom Metazoa; phylum Arthropoda; class Insecta; order Hymenoptera; family Braconidae; genus Cotesia; species Cotesia typhae. The sequence goes on from NW_027423781.1 coordinate 3,451,991, forward strand.
GTTGTTGGCAAGGAATTTCGCAACGTGATATTCGACGATCGTGTGGGCATGCGCAGTAGCGTTTCGACGAGCTTCTCAAATGATAGCTCGATCATCACGCTCGGTAGTGATTCGTAGTCTACCTTGATCCGGACGACGATCGTAACTTTGAGTCGCGTTAAATCGGGCATAGGCCCGACTGATAACGGACTGGCTCACTCCCATAGAAGCTGCTACTTCCACCTGACTGTAGCCCTCTTGAAGGAGGGTAACAATGCGAGCCACATCTGTGGCAGCTAAATGTCGACGAGGCATATCAAAAGGTGCTTATCAAAGAAAGCTTACATAAAATTCACGTAAGGAATTTAGGCTAAAAAGAAAACGTAAAATTCAAGTTTTGTGTGAGGAAAAGCCCAACTCCGCGGGGGTATATCAATTTGTTTTTATTGAATTTTTAAAATGAGATTTAAAACTAAGGCAGTTGTAGCGGACAGAAAAAATTGAGTTAATTTTTTTGACAATAGTGATGCATTCTGAAGACGATAAAAAAAAAAATTAAAAAAAAATTTTTGATAAAAAAATTTCGAAAAAATTTTCGAAAAAATTGAAAATTTTTTTTTTTTTTTCAAATTTCTTGAAAAATCAATCTCTTTGATCGAAAAATAAAGAATTTTGAAAAAAAATTTTTTTCAATGGAAAAATGAATAAAAATCACAAAATTGCTCATAATGGTGATTTTTGCGAAAACACAGAATTTGAAGCTTCTGGGCACTATGAACAAAAAATCGCAGCGCTTTGAATTTCTTAGGGATTTTAGGGGACACTTTGAAGTTAAAAATTACCAACGATATCCTTCGTTCATCCATTTTATCCAAAGTTATACCAAGTTATCCAAATATCCTTAATTATGCGAATTTTTGTCTTTTTTCAGTCCGAGTTTTCAATTCAAAAAAATTTTTTCTTCAAAAGCGGTTTACGTTCTCTTATAGAGAATATTGTGTAGTTTTCAAAACCCTCCTTCGATTTCCTATACGGTCATTATTTTTAGAGTTATTTATTTCCAAAGTCAAAAAAACTTTTTTGCTTTGATTGACGATAACTCCGCGGCAAATTATCGTATAGGCTTTTGATTACGTCAAATTAAAGGGTATTAAATTTACTAAAAGAGCTTTTAAACGAAACAATCGAAAAATTTTTTTGAAGCCCGTAGACCTTTTTAAGACGAAAAAAATTTCGAAAAATTTTTTTTCAGTAGTTTTCTTAGGACTTCTCCAGACCTGACGATGACAAAAAATTTTCATGGTCATATCTAAAAACTAGACACTTGGAGCTACAATTTGCTTTTTTTTTTTTTTCTGTGCGATCATTTTCCTTGGAGTTACAGCTCGCTGAAAATCACCAAAAAATTTGGAATTTTTTTTATATCCCTTAATTTTTGTGACTAGTGTATTAACAGAGTCAGATGTATCAGACGACGAGTTTGTTGGGTCAGATAGCTCTCAGGTATATATTAATCCTACACTGATTGAATTGTAGAATTGTTATAGAATTGTATTTTTGAATCTAGACTTAAATTTAATTGGAGTATTGTCTTGACTTGCTCAGATTCTAAATTCAATCGGATTGGCCTGTACCTTTTATCCACGTGATAATTCTAGCTAATATTCATTGTAACTTTCAATGTGCAATCACTATATAATTTGGATCCTATAGAAGTTAGAGCTTGGAAATTTGAAATTTTCATTCTTAACATCCACCTCCGCAGTTCATAGTAGGAGTAGGTTGTCATAAAATCCGTTATTAAATCATTTCTACATCACATACATAAGATTCCTATCAAATTTGGAGCTTATAGGAACTACAGCTCGGAAATTGAAATTTTAATGTTAACACCCACTCCCACAACGCCCTATGAGGTGATCTATCGTAAAATTCATTCATAAACTATTTTTACATCTCTTACAGAAGATTCCTATCAAATTTGGAGTCGATCGGAGCTGTAGTTTAAAAATTAGAATTTTTCATTGTTAACGCCCCCGCGAACCCCTTTAAGGGAGGAGTTTCTTAAAATCCGTTCTTATCTGACCTTTACTTAGCAAAAGTAATATTTCTACCAAATTTGAAGTCTCTGCGCCTTATAGTTTCAAAGATATCGTGATGAGTCACTATATACCTAAAAATCTACATATATATAGAAGATTTTCTGTAGATATAGTCACTCATCACGATATCTCTGGAACTATAAGACCTAGAGACTTTAAATTTGGCAGGAATATTCCTTTCAGCAAGTAGAGGTCAGCTAACAACGGATTTTACAAAATTCCACCCACAAGGGGAGTTTTGGGGGCGTTAACAATGAAAAATTCTCGTTTTCAAACTATAGCTCTTGTTGACTTTAAATTTGGTAGGAATCTTCTCTAAGAGATGTAGAAATAATCTATAAACGAATTTTAAGATATCTCACCTCACAGAGGGTTGCGGGGGTGGGTATTAACAATCAACATTTTTAATTTTCAAGCTGTAACTCCTACAGACTCCAAATTTTGTAGGAATTTTCTGTAAGTGATGAAAAAATAATTTATGAACGAATTTTACGATATTCTACCCCAAAGAGGATTGCGGGGGCGTTAATAATGAAAAATTCCCATTTTTAAACTATAGCTCCTGTCGACTCCAAATTCGGTAGGAATCTTCTGCAAGAGATGTAGAAAAAGTCTATGGGCAAATTTTACGATAGCTCATCTCACAGGGGTTTGCGAAGGTGGGTGTTAACATTAAAAATTTTTAATTTCCAAAGTATAGTTCCTATAGACTCCAAATTCTCATTTCAAATTTTTTTCTTCGTGTCAATTATTATTCATTTTTGAAAAAAAGCCATGCAAACATTGTTATGATTACACATTGAAAGTTACAATGAATATTAGTTGGAATAATTACATGGATAAAAGGTACATGCTAATTTGATGAAATTTGGAATTTGTGAAAGTCAATACAATAGTCTAATTAAATTTCAAATTTAGATCTAAAAATACAATTATATAAAACGCCCAGCGAAGCGGGCGGGTAACAGCTAGTATATGAATAGATGAAGCTTAATTGTTGAACATTCAGTTTATTTAAGTTCTAATCAACAGATTTATGAGATAAATAAATTATTTCAGCCTCGAGGTCAATTCTATTTAGAATCATCCGATAATATCCAATTTCCAGTTGGCTGTGAAGTTATTGAAGAGTCAGATATATTAAAAGATTTGCTCGATCTGACCCCAGACGACCCATCTACTGTCATACCTCTACCAAATGTTCATTCAAAACACATAAGGCTGATTATAGATTTGGTAAAGATAAAGCAAGATGATTCGCTTGACCAAGAGAAGAATATGTGTAATTACATGAAGGTAATACAATAATAATCACAATCACCAATGCATTTCTCGTTATTTTTATAATACTTATCGAAAATAATTCAAATTATTTTTTTTAGAGGTTCGGACTAGAGGAAGCGGTTGAAATACTGCAATTAGCAAGTTATCTTCAAATGCAAATTTTAATTGACGCAACAGCTCCTTTAGTTAGTGAGTTTTTGTCCACAAACTCTCATCGTCCTAACTTTATTCAGGGATTTTTTAATCTCAAAGATGATTTGACTGAAGAAATGAAAGAAGGAATACGTGAAAACTAAATAATTTAACAAAAAATCAAAGAATCAGAATATTGTTATATTTAGGTAGCAAATATTACTGTTTAAAATTGTATCTTTTTTTCATATAAAGAATGAATTGTAGCATTTAAATGATAAATATTAGATAATAATTATTAAAATCACGATTTTACTGTTTGAAATGGTAATTTTTAGCAGTTGATCATTACTTATCATAAATCGACTATTATTTATTACAATTTACTTTTTTCCGTGTAATAGAAGCATTGCTAATCTTTACCATATTAAGAATAAAGCACTACCTCAACTGCTTTGCGTTATGGGGCGTGCATTTCTAGCTATGACCTTTCTAGGTTCTATGACTCTATATCCGCGGACAAAATATCCATAGATAAAAAATCTGTGGACAAAATATACAAAAATTGACAAATCAAATGCGAATAAATTTTTACGTATTGCAGGTACGAAACAAAATACTAAATTATGAAAAGAAAAAAGTTTATAAATATTTGAATAATATTGTAATTAGTTGTCAACATTAGTATGATAATTTTCGTAACTACACTACCCGGGAAAAAATGATCAGACCTGACCATGCCTGTTCATGTATGATCAGGCCTGAAATTAGACCTGATCATGCCTGTTCATGTATGACCAGGCCTGAAGTTATACATGATCATGCCTGATCAGTTCTGTTCATGCCTGCTCATATCTGGAGTACTAAATACGCTCAGGCCTGATCAGGCCTGTCCATGCCTGACCAGACCTATCCATGCCTGTCCATGCCTGTTCATGTCTGAAGTGTTAAATACGCTCAGGCCTGTTCATACCTGTTCATGTCTATTCATGTCTGACCATGCCTGTTTATGACTGTTCCTCTCTGACTATAGTCAGAGATATGATAAAAATTTTTTCTTTGACGAAAAAAAATTTTTGGTCATCACAAAAAGTGCAAAATTATTTTTAACATTACGTTTATTTAAATAATTTTGAAATAAAAAATTTATTACATTTTCTATGGGATGTTATGGTCTGCTCTGCTCCTGCCTAATATGAAAATCATTACTTATTATATTATTTAAATAAATGTGATATTATAATGAGATTCGGTTACATAAATAAATTAGGACTATCAAAATATATTATAAACCAATTTTAACATTATATTTATCATAAACTTATTCGATACTCTATGTACTTCATAGAATTGTTACATCTAATATAGCAGCACAGCAGGCGGGAAATTCAAGGCAAACGGATAACACCAGAGTTAAACAGCATTGAGCATGGTTGGTAGTTGGATGGTTGACCGCTGGTGTTACATCCTTACAATAATATGTAATTATTTTTTTTTTTATTTTATTTTATTATAGAGAATTGCGTACGACTCTATCAAGTACTACAACCATAAAATTAAGCAAAATAATTAATTAAAAATAGTAATGGGTTTTCAGACCTGACCATGTCTGATCAGGCCTGATCAGGTCAATTCATGCCTGATCAGGCATGGTCATTTTTCATGTCTGATCAGGGCTGAAGACTCATGCCTGTTCATGTCTGATCAGGTCTGATCATTTTTTCCCGGGTAGTCACAAAAATTAAGGGATATAAAAAAAATTCCAAATTTTTTGGTGATTTTCAGCGAGCTGTAACTCCGAGGAAAATGATCGCACAGAAAAAAAAAAAAAGCAAATTGTAGCTCCAAGTGTCTAGTTTTTAGATATGACCATGAAAATTTTTTGTCATCGTCAGGTCTGGAGAAGTCCTAAGAAAACTACTGAAAAAAATTTTTCGAAATTTTTTTCGTCTTAAAAAGGTCTACGGGCTTCAAAAAATTTTTTCGATTGTTTCGTTTGAAAGCTCTTTTAGTAAATTTAATACCCTTTAATTTGACGTAATCAAAAGCCTGTACGATAATTTGCCGCGGAGTTATCGTCAATCAAAGCAAAAAGTTTTTTTGACTTTGGAAATCAATAACTCTGGAAATAATGACCGTATAGGAAATCGAAGGAGGGTTTTGAAAACTACACAATATTCTCTATAAGAGAACGTAAACCGCTTTTGAAGAAAAAATTTTTTTTGAATTGAAAACTCGGACTGAAAAAAAGACAAAAATTCGCATAATTAAGGATATTTGGATAACTTGGTATAACTTTGGATAAAATGGATGAACGAAGGATATCGTTGGTAATTTTTTAACTTCAAAGTGTCCCCTAAAATCCCTAAGAAATTCAAAGCGCTGCGATTTTTTGTTCATAGTGCCCAGAAGCTTCAAATTCTGTGTTTTCGCAAAAATCACCATTATGAGCAATTTTGTGATTTTTATTCATTTTTCCATTGAAAAAAATTTTTTTTTTCAAAATTCTTTATTTTTTCGATCAAAGAGATTGATTTTTCAAGAAATTTGAAAAAAAAAAAAAAAAAAAAAAATTTTCAATTTTTTTCGAAAATTTTTTCGAAATTTTTTTATCAAAAATTTTTTTTTAATTTTTTTTTTTATCGTCTTCAGAATGCATCACTATTGTCAAAAAAAATTAACTCAATTTTTTCTGTCCGCTACAACTGCCTTAGTTTTAAATCTCATTTTAAAAATTCAATAAAAACAAATTGATATACCCCCCGCGGAGTTGGGCTTTTCCTCACACAAAACTTGAATTTTACGTTTTCTTTTTAGCCTAAATTCCTTACGTGAATTTTATGTAAGCTTTTCTTTGATAAGCACCTTTTGATATGCCTCGTCGACATTTAGCTGCCACAGATGTGGCTCGCATTGTTACCCTCCTTCAAGAGGGCTACAGTCAGGTGGAAGTAGCAGCTTCCATGGGCGTGAGCCAGTCCGTTATCAGTCGGGCCTATGCCCGATTTAACGCGACTCAAAGTTACGATCGTCGTCCGGGTCAAGGTAGACTACGAATCACTACCGAGCGTGATGATCGAGCTATCATTCGAGAAGCTCGTCGAAACCCTACTGCGCATGCCCACACGATCGCTCATCAATTTCGCAATCGTCGACAACGTCCTCCCCAACAACACATATCGGCATCGACGGTTCGAAATCGCTTTCGAGAGCAAGGACTACGCGCTAGACGCGCAAATCGCGTGCCTATGCTCACTCCACGACATCGCCGAGCCCGATTGGCCTATGCTCATGATCATCACCATTGGGGTCGTAGACAGTGGACCAGTGTATTATGGACTGACGAATCTCGATTTTGTCTTCATGGCAGCGATAGACGATCTCTCGTTTGGCGCCGTCGTGGAGAACGAGATCGGGATGGTTTTACGAGACCAGTTACAGCTTTCAATGGTGGATCAGTCATGGTGTGGGCAGGCGTGTCCTTCAATACCAGAACCCCGTTGGTCATCGTTCGTGGGACGTTGACTGCCGATAGGTACGTCGACGAAATTCTGGAGCCACACGTCCTGCCTATGCGCACACGCATTGGGGCAAGACGGTTCATTTTGATGCAGGATAATGCTCGTCCTCACACTGCAGTTCGTACGCGAACTTTTCTCCGCGCCAACAACGTAACAACGCTTAATCATCCAGCGATGAGTCCTGATTTGAACCCAATTGAGCATGTTTGGGACATGCTTGGGCGTCGATTGCGGCGAGACTATCCGCAACTGCACAATCTTCATCAGTTGACTCAAGCGTTGTTACGTTGTTGGCAAGGAATTTCGCAACGTGATATTCGACGATGCATCAACATGCAAGAGCGTTTACGAGCTGTGATTCGGAACAGAGGTGGCAATACACGGTACTGAGCAGTTACTGCCGTGCGTACAGAGGTCATTCGGCAGCTGCAAACAGACAAACACGCAGACACACACACACACACACACACACACACACACACACACACACACACACACACACACACACACACACACACACACACACACACACACACACACACACACACACACACACACACACACACACACACACACACGTGTGAGAAGCGTAAATCCGACCGAGCAACCTCCACGTAGTACGCTTTGGGTAACGCTAATGCCGGCGGTAAAACAACAGTCGAAAAAAATTGAGAAAATTTCGAAAAAAATTTTCGAAAAAAATTGAAATTTTTTTTTTTTTTTTTCAAATTTCTTGAAAAATCAATCTCTTTGATCGAAAAAATAAAGAATTTTGAAAAAAAAAATTTTTTTCAATGGAAAAATGAATAAAAATCACAAAATTGCTCATAATGGTGATTTTTGCGAAAACACAGAATTTGAAGCTTCTGGGCACTATGAACAAAAAATCGCAGCGCTTTGAATTTCTTAGGGATTTTAGGGGACACTTTGAAGTTAAAAAATTACCAACGATATCCTTCGTTCATCCATTTTATCCAAAGTTATACCAAGTTATCCAAATATCCTTAATTATGCGAATTTTTGTCTTTTTTCAGTCCGAGTTTTCAATTCAAAAAAATTTTTTCTTCAAAAGCGGTTTACGTTTTCTTATAGAGAATATTGTGTAGTTTTCAAAACCCTCCTTCGATTTCCTATGAGGTCATTATTTCCAGAGTTATTGATTTCCAAAGTCAAAAAAAACTTTTTTGCTTTGATTGACGATAACTCCGCGGCAAATTATCGTACAGGCTTTTTGATTACGTCAAATTAAAGGGTATTAAATTTACTAAAAGAGATTTTAAACGAAACAATCGAAAAAATTTTTTTGAAGCCCGTAGACCTTTTTTAAGACGAAAAAAAATTTCGAAAAATTTTTTTTTTGTAGTTTTCTTAGGATTTCTCCAGACCTGACGATGACAAAAAATTTTCATGGTCATATCTAAAAACTAGACACTTGGAGCTACAATTTGCTTTTTTTTTTTTTCTGTGCGATCATTTTCCTCGGAGTTACAGCTCGCTGAAAATCACCAAAAAATTTGGAATTTTTTTTATATCCCTTAATTTTTGTGACTAGTGTATATGGTTTTTGTGTGTGTTTATTCGATATAAAACCAACACAAATGAGGGTAATACATTTTTAATATTTTTTTTTTTTTCTAATTTATAGTCGCATAAACTACTAAGATCATAAGCGACTTACCAGGGGGGAACTTTTGAGATTGGAACTCGTTTTAAACTTTTTTGGGCTCAGCAGAATAATACACTTAAATATTGAAAATATTAATTGGTGTACGTCGGACTCGAACCCAGTCCAAAGCAGTTTGAAAAGCAAGGGCCGGAACCGATAGGCTACTGCGCGCCTTTTTTTTTAATATTAAAAATATTATTATTAAATTAAAAATGTTATTGAACTTAAGAATATTTTTTGTGGTGGATATTTTGTCTGAGGATATTTTGACAAGGATATTTTGTCCGTGGATATAGAGCCCGGTTGGTGTCAATTTGTTCACCAAGTTGTCAGCAAAAACTGCTTCTGAAACTTTTTCACATCAAGTTGACGACAAATTTCTCAAGAAATTGGGTGACATATTGCGACAAAAGATTGTTCTTCTTTTTCTCAGAAACTTGTAGCTAATTTGATGCCAACTATTACGAATTCGGAACTTGACCGCAAGTTGTCGCTAAGTTGGTGGCAACTATCTGACACCAACTTTGTTGGTCTGAAACTCTGGCTATCAGGAATGTTAAAAAAATTTTTTTTTATTCTTTATTGTGTACCTATGTATTAGGGCGCGCCAAAATGTAATTTCCGTGAAGAACCTTTTAAAATTGGAATTTTGAATTCTGCTAGTAGTTAAACAGGGGGTGTTATTCAATCGGTAAAACAGATTTGTGGGCTCGTATCAATGCTAAGCTGGGATCTACCTCATTGACAATGGATATGGTGGGTCTGTTTTGCCGATACCTTAAGGGACTTGGCAGTTCTGTTTTACCGACATATTGGGGATATGGTGGCGCTGGTGGTTAATTCTTCCGCCATTTTTTAAATTTTGCTATCCGCCATTTTCCCGCCATTTTTTTAAATCTTTCTATCCGCCATTTTGAATTTTACTATCTGCCATCTCGTGGCTGCCATCCGCCATTTTGAATCCGCCATTTGGTGGCTGCTATCCGCCATTTTGAGTCTGCTATCTGAAATCTGCCATTTTGAATCTGACTTCAGCCATTTTATGTTATGAATCCGCCATTTTGAATCCGATTTCCACCATTTTTATATCGAGCCGTCATTTTAAGTATAATATCCGCCATTTTGAGTCTGATTTCCGCCATTTCAAATTTTGATTCTGATTTCCTGCATTTTTGTTAAAAAATGCACCTGTGATCTCAGCATCAATAATAGTTGCTCAGATCACAGGTGCATTTCATTGTTTATATTCTGAAAAGATTAATATATTCAAACTGTACGTATGAGGAGTACATGCGAGAAGATACGCCATCTGTCGAGGTTTCTGTCTACTTCCAAACAGGTCTGAACCTGTTGAAGGTCACGGTAACGGCGTAGTTCTCTTTGCTTTATTCCTAACTGCGTAGTAGATGACTCATTCTGTTCTAGAATTTTCTAACTGCGTAGTAGATGACGTCATCATACAGGTCTGAGCCAGTTCAAGGTTGCATAACTGCGCAGTTTTCTTTGTTCTATTTCTAACTGCGTAGTAGATGACTCATTCTGTTCTAGAATTTTCTTACTGCGCAGTAGATGACGTCATCAAACCGGTTTTTAGGTAGAGGAGTGGGGGTAACTGCACAGTATTTTCTGTCTATATAAGCGGCTTGCCGAGAGCGTGCTTCACAAAAACGAAGTACACGTCTCCAGTAAAGTACGAGCTCGTGGTGACTACAAGTTGAAGTACGAGTTCTTGGTGATATACATCTTCTACCTATCAGTATTACTAATTGTAAGTTAGTACTCATTTACTGTCTAATCAAAATATGAATTAAATGAAGAATCATTTAATGAACCATTACAATTAATAATATATAATATATAACCAATACAATTAATTAAAAAATTTTTACAGCAATCAATCATGGATCTTACCAAGATAAATGAGGTTAATTGTCTTACTGGGATTCTTCCTGTTAAGAAAATGAACGAGTTGGAGTTTAATCGAGAATATAAGATTAACGGTATCAAAGCTATTACAACTCAGTATGGAACTAGGATTGTTGCTAATATAAACGATGAATTTAACATTTATCTACCATCAAGAACTATTCAACATCTAAAAGATGATAACTTCATGAAGAGTTTGAATGAATTAATAGATTCAAACTATCTGTTTCTGCGTTATCATGGTGGAAAATATAATAAATTTGAATTTATTAATTCTAGTCTTGATGTAAAAATAACCAGTGGAATTATTTAATGAATAAAATATTGGATTTCAATATAAATAATTCATTGTTTTTATTTATAATTCCTCACATTTTTAATTTAAGATTAATATTTATAATTCAAATTCAATAAGTTATACTTAATCATAATTTTTTAAGTTACTTATCATAATGATAGTTTGAATTTCGCGCTTCTTGTACTAGAGCCATCTACTATCAGTTTATTCTTAGAGCGTGAAAGCTGTCAATTCAAAAATATTAAAAAAATTTTCTAGTTATATATATATATATATATATATATATATAGAATAATACATGACTTTTAATTTAAATAAAAGATAAATAATTATTATTAGTTTATAATATTTTGTTATTAATATTATTAATATTTATTTAAATTAAAAGTTATGTATTATTTGATAAACTAATATGGGTTTGATGTGCTCTCTATCGTCAAATCCAAAAATCTTCTAGCGATATATTTTGAAAATCAATACTCACTTTTTATTTTCAAATTACTTTATAAAATAGCATACAACTTTTAATTTAAACAAAGTTAATAATATTAATAACAAAATATTAGAAAATAATTATTATTTATCTTTATTTCAAAAATTATTATTATTATTATTTGATAAACTAATATGGGGTTGATGTGCTCTCTATCGTCAAATCCAAAAATCTTCTAGCGATATATTTTGAAAATCAATACTCAGTTTTTATTTTTAAATTACTTTATAAAATAGCATACAACTTTTAATTTAAACAAATATTAATTATAAAATTTTAGAAAAACAAAAACTGATTATTGATTATCATAATTAAAAAATCAAAAACCATTACGCCATCTACAGGTGTTGATAAGTATTAATATCAGTAGTAGTGTTGGAAAATTATTTGAATTTAATAACTAACAATAATTAATTCTATTCTTAATTAAATGTGTTAGGATGAAATAATAATAACAATTATAATTCATTTATTTTAGATTTATTGAGTGCTTACAAACCAATCTTTTAAATTTTTTACATTTTCTAAGGCACATAAATCAGATAAACGATCATGATAATTACAAAAATGATTGTTACAAATTTTCATACTTTTTAGAGAGGGACATTTGAAATTATCGAGATCGATTACAATTTTATTATTACAATCAATTAAATTTTGAACCCATAACTTTTCCTCGATACCTTTGACATAAATAATTTTTTTATTACAAGTTAAATAATTGAGAACTTCTTTGAGCTTGTAATATGAAGTTGTTCCAGCATTCCAACCGATTCTATGATAATTTCGGATCAGCCAGGTATTCAGACGTTGATAGTTGACTGGTAACACCCAGTGATATGGCGGTTGAAATAGTGTGCATGATAACTCTTCAATATTATCAATATCATGTTGAATTGTTATTGAGGCCAACTCCAAAACAATAAAGCGATTATCAGCTCCTCTGAATCCTTGAATGTCTAGAATGATCTCCATTTTTACTGCTCTTGACAACGAAGAGTGACTGAATGATGACTCTTACAATCAATTCAACCTTTTTATAACCCGATCTGTGGATTTTACCCCCACCACTCGATAATCTTATTGGTTAATTATTTTTCTTGATTAATTAATAATAATTTGATTGGTTATTCAAACTATACGGTAGAGTTTTGAACTGCGTAGTAGATGACATCATCAGACAGGTTTGAGTCTGTTCAAGGTTATGTAGTTCTCTTTGTTCTATTTCTGCTGCGTAGAAGATGACGTCATCGGACAGGTTTGAACCTGTTCAAGGTCGCGTAACTGCGCAGTTTTCTTTGTTTTACTTCTAACTGCGCAGTAGATGATGTCATCAAACCGTTTTTGAGGTAGAAGAGTGAGGGGTAACTGCGCAGTATCCTCTGGCTATAAAAGCAGCTCGCTGAGAGCGTACTTCACAACAGTGAAGTACAAGTTTACAGTGTGAAGTACGAGTTTACAGTGAAATATTGTGAAGTACCATAGTAAAATACTGTAGTGACTCTGCTACCCTGGAAGCTGTTACCTGCTGCTGAAATCTGCTGTTGGAATCTGCTATCTGGTCCTGGAATCTGCTGCTGGAATCTGCTATCATCACCAGGATGTACGGGTGCCGTCTACCATTCAGGCGAATGCATGAATTGGAAACTGGGCATAATTATGAGATCACAAACATCAGAATAGTTAGAACACAATTTGGATTCAACGTTGATATTCTAACAGTTTTACCTGCTCAGGTTAGCCCCTAATCAATTTTAAAATTAACTAACAAAACTAACAACAATAAAAATTATCAGGGCGCCACCAGGATTATTAATCACGGTTCCTGGAACCGGTCCAGAGCTGAGAAAATCCTATCTTAGGGTAGAGAGAGTGGAGGAAGGTTGCTGTTAAATAACAAAAATTTAATTAACAAGATCGATCGATATTTATTAACAATAAAAATAAAACTTAACAGAGTTGGCTTAAAATTAGTTAACAAATTTCATTCACACACACACTAACCACACTTAACAATATCCTTATTCTCGACGAGCCCCTTTCGGCGTCTACCCGTCGATTTCTAACTTATTCTCGACGAGCCCCTTTCGGCGTCTACCCATCGATTTCTAACACGTGCCCCTTCCGGCGTCTACACGTGACGGGCCCCTTTCGGCGTCTACCCAATTTCTAAACCTACAATCACCCGCACAGAGACGAATCATATACCGGGCTCGTTGACTCGGCTCACAGGAGTAACAGCCCAGCGACGAAACATAGACCTAGATACTCCTGCAGCTTATACACACTTTACTACAGAACAACAGCCCAGCGACGAAACATAGACCTAGATGTTCTGCAGCACACTCTCATAACCCACACCAGCTACAGCAGTAACGGCCCAGCGACGAAACATAGACCTAATCACTCTGCAACTCACACATAACCCACACTTGTCTCACACTCACACTACTAACTTGACTCTACTTTATAAATTTTACTTTAATAAAAATTGACTGTAACTAATTTCAATTAAATATTCCAAATCAAATTATTCAATCATTAGTAATTTAATAAAACGATATTTTTCAATTAACAATCAATTTCTAACTAACTACGACAATTCTCAAATTCCAATTGTTAATTTTAATTCTATTAAAATATTAGATGGATTAAAACTCCTCAGTAACTTATAGTCATGGTCTTAACAATATAACAATAACTATTTAAAACAAAAGGTCTTAATACCTTGGATTAACTTTTGATAATTAAATAAATCACAATATAAAATTCTCAATCACATTCAAAATTATTAACATAAGTTAATTAATTAATTCTGACTAAGTTTTTACTGTGACAATTTTTGACTCAATTAACTAATTTCTAGGACCTAATGTCCACGCAGATAATTATCAAGTTTCAGTAATTTCAATTTGACTACTTCACGGACTTAATCCCAAAATTATTAAATTCATACTTGACGGAATAATTTTATAATATAATATTCTCAATAAATAATTCCTAATATAATATTCTTACTAATTAATTCTTAATATAAAATATTATCAATAATTTTCTATTAGTTTTATCTATTATAAAAAATTCGACACAAGTCGAAATATTCAATTTTTCATTGCTAGAACATTTGCTAGCTGTTTTGCTTGACCTTGGGTATTGGAATTTACTGCGACACCAAAAATTGACGCTTGACTAAAATTCCACGAATAAAAATTTGTCGATTTTTTTTTCAATGACAAAAATTAATCAATTTTACTAAGTTAATTGTTATAAAAATTACAACAATAAAATTAACGAAATTTTCGGATGTTAATTTATTAATTGATTATTTCTAGTTATTAAAATTTCCCCGCAAGGTCGATTGAGTGATTCTCGGGTATAAACCCCCATGAAAATCACTAAATCCAAAACTAGCAAATGTTTCACTATTAATCTATTAATAATCGTCGATTAAACGATCCAATTGATAAATAATTAGGAGAAGTAACTGGGCATTGGATAAACCGCGGTCCACTTCCTTCCCACAGAGCAATAATTGACACCTTGACGAACAAAACGATGATCTAACTCACTCGTTGAGGATGAAGTCCTAGTTGTAGTTGGCTTCCTTCGTCTCGTCAGTACTCTCGGGAACGGTCCTTTTTGATCTCCGTGGCACTCAGTCTGGCGGTCACACTACTTCTCCCTGTTCCACTGCACGGCTCACCTATTTTAACCCAAACTCACCCCCTCCTATTCTCCCTTTAGGCCCGAAGATCGAGACGCGCCAGTGCTATGTCGAATAATTATCGATATTCGGTGACTTATCGATTAAGGGTAATTTTACCCTGTTACAATATATGCTTGGACAACACTTGTTCAACGTTTCTCCCTGCTGCATGCAACCAGAAGTTTTGAATAAGCCGCATCTACTTGCAAAGATGAAGAATATTATCAATAAGGGTGAAAAGATTTATTTGTATTACATCGGTACATCATACAATAAATTTAAATTCATTTACACACCATCTATACCAACTGTGCAATTAATGAAAAAGTTTAAATCTATGTAATGTTACTAATATATTTCGGATTTATTATAGTAAGGTTTATAATTAAAAACCCAAAATTATAAAAAAGTTTTTCTTTATTTACTATTTTTAATTACATCATGTTTATTTACTATTTTTAATTACATTAAGTTTATTGATTAGTACAGGATCAATAATTTTATTTATTTGTTGTATTCGTCGGTGAAATCGTTCTCCGTCTCTTGCTGCTTGTTCCCATGATCCTTTCCTCGCTTGTCTGGATGCAAAGTCCCATACATACATGTAATGTATGGTGGGTTTGGGATCAAACTGCACCATTAAGTAAGTTTTCTCACAGTGCTGCTGATGGGATTGTACTCAATTATTCGATCGTAAATTATCAAGCAGTAAGCAGCAGTTTGATTTGGAAACTGTGCTGATGATTCAAATTCCAGGCGTATATCCACAGGTCCAGACTTGATTGACTCGTTCTGCTTGGAACAGTCAATTATATACAGAGGTGCTTTATTCAGAAAAATTTTTTTAGCCAATAGCGGTTCAGCTTCTTTTCCATAGTAAGCACTTTGAAAATTTGTGTACATATCATACATCAAGGCATACTGATTATGCACAATGTTGAGGTTCAAATTTCCATATGGATAACTCTGAGAGTTCAAAAACAGCTTAATGTCTCTTATGCTGCAATGATCAAACTCGGTTGCGTTTTGATTCGATTGATTCTTTCTTGCTGTTTGGAATCCAAGGATAACAAAACGAGGTTTCTCAAGCTGATTTGTTGTTTTGATTACCCAAATATGCTTGTTGGTAGCTGGTAGCAGTGGATACTCATACAATTCCCAAGTCCGGAAACTGATTGGGATAGCTGGATCGGAGGTTATGTAATTCAACACCTCGATTTTTTGCTTGTCAGACATTGTTATATACGGTACAATCCACTCAATTTTTTGAATCGTAATTGAAACATTTTCATTCTCAACGGTAACAACATAAGCATTTTGATCAGTATTTGATCTGATCAGTATCAATTCATGCTTGGCATTCACGATAATTCGTTGATAATCTTCAGCAAATCCAAGAATGAAACTCAGCGGTACTGAGACATCAAAGTAACCGCTATTATCAGTCAGCTTGTTGTCATCTTCATTAACAATCCAACCAGCATTTTCCGGAATATTTTGTTGTCCCGGACTCAGAGAAGCGTATCCTTTCATAACACTGGTGATACCAACATTCTTACATCTATCGATTTCTACGCCATTGAGCTCATAACGTATCTCTTCAAACATATGACAAACAGCCATGTTGACCATCTTCGTAGTAGCACTTACAGCAGTACCATCAGCTTTCCTCATTCTTCCATAAAAATGTAATGTGCTCTTGCTTGGGAGCAAGCACAGATCTTGATGTTGAACAGCAATCCTGATTTCATCACTGTTGTTGAATGTTGATGATGCATATGGCAAGTGTGAATGAGCTTCACAGTGTGCAATAGATTCATCGAAAATAATTGATTTTTTTATATCTAAGATTTCCGCCATGGTATCACACCAGCTAGACAACAAAAATTTATTTTTATCTTGTGAATTTTCCACGTAATTTTAGAACTCTGCGTTTTGACGTGTCAACACTTTCAGAGCTCGATGATGACTGATGATCTTTGGGCATCCTGCAATCCTTTTATACCCGTTACCAGTCTTTGTCTCATATACGATACCCATTACAGACTTTTTATATGCAGTCTTATCGTGATAGTCTCGCCACGGAAATTTGCTATTCCCCCGTCCTGATCAACAATGCCGAGCCTCAAATTGTGTATTGCTCGTACGGCGACTGGTAGGTAAATGATGTTTGTTGGCACTTCCACTATCTTATATCCTGCTGGAACCCTCGGGAAAAATTCATGGATTGTGTGATTCTTCTCACCATTGATGTACGATCCAGTAGTTATATTGCACTCGACTCTCAGAGCATTGATTTTCAATATTTTGACTGGTAAATCAGATTTATGTGCTGTGTTAGGTTCAAGCACGCAGTTGATAAATCCAAGTAATGATCCAATGGAATCTTCAGGTTCAAAATTTATATATTGATCACATTTTATTTCACTTCTCAACTCATTGTTGTTTGCTTTTAAAGTGAAACTTAGTTCAGGTAATGTCTTGTTTATATAAGTTTCAATATCTTTAATTTCATAACTCCCTGTTGGTATAGTTATTTCTTGAAATCTCTTGATTGTACTTCTTTTGGATCTTTTTGATGACACATAAAATTTATTAGCACCAACATCAATATTTGGTATTGAATTAATTGTTAGGAGCTTAACAAGTCCAAGAACATAATTTTTTGTTGGTGATAGCTCAATCGGTGGAAAATAATTTGCCTCCAGTATGGAGGAGTTTCCGGATAGTGTCAAGGTGAATGACTCTGCCATGACTCACGCTTGTTGTCTCGACTCACTTCAATTTATAGTTGTCCAGCCAGGAATTTTAAGCACAAATGTCCACATATGATTGTATCAATGTCTTGATATCTTTTATGATTGTACTTTACGCTACCTACATCGAGATATTTCATCAAGTCTTGTGGGGGTTGTAGATTACCAAAACTGTCAAAGTAAATTACTTGATTATGATTCTTCTTGTATGCAACCCAGTGAGTTCCAGGCCCAAGTTTATCATCTAAATTTATTATTGCTGATTCGTTTGTCTTTGGTCCAGATTTTGGTAAATCATTTCTCATGAAAACTCCACGAAAATTTGGAATTTTAAGCAGCTTGACATATTTTAATAAGTCGATGTTAATCAGTGCTCGATGTGGTAGCTCTACTGGTTTTTTGACTTCTTGCAGCCAGCTCCTTCTGGGTATGGTTTCAGATAAAGTCCCATACCACTGCGGTAAGGTTTGAGGTATAATCCTCTACCTACAGCTATTTTCTCCATCTTCAAGTTGTGACGTTTCTTTTCAGCTAATTGATTTTTGGCTGCGCTGGCATCGTTCACAGCTTTTGCAACACCTGCAGCTCCACCTGTTAGAGCACCAACCGCTGATAACCCTGCAGACAGGGGAATCAAGAATGGAAGTACTCCACCAATCTTTGATGGAACTGGTAGAATACGAGGCAATCGAACGTTTTTCTTCCCACCAACTTTCTTGACAGCTTTGCAGGCACCTCCAAGAGCTGTTTTAACTAGATCTCCACCAGGCTGCATGGACTTTTTAGCTTCATCAACAATCTGTCTCAGAGCAACATCCTTCTTCTTGGTTGTCTTTCTTTTGACTGTCTTACGCTTCATTGTTTTTCTTTTAATTGTCTTACGCTTGGTAATAGGTATTTCTTTTTTAAGACCCATACCGAAACGTCTTTTCAACTTCATGATTTCATTCACACTCCAAGCAGCAGCTTTTTCACCAATAGCAGCGTCTCTTGCTTGAAATCGTTGCCACGCTTTCTCAGCAAGGATTTTATCAGCCTCGTGACGGGCTTCTAAATTTTCACGATTTTTCGAGTAAGCTATATCGTGTTCCTTACACGCAGCGTCCAGAGGATTTATACCTGGATCACCTCGAGCTAACCTCTTAGCTAACTTTGTACCTGGACCGCAGTACTGGTACCCAGGGATATGGAGTTCAAGTGGGAGCTTATTGATTATGTTGTTGAACAAACCTTTACCACGTCTGCTCTCAGACATGTCACATCGAAGACTGACTCGCTTATCTATATAAGCCGGTATATATACCTCTTAAGCTCAGAATACAATCAGCAATCATGGACAACAAACCAAGAGCTCAGTTGCCAGTTATCAATTTTGATCAAATTGTTTAAGGAACCGGTGTGAAACTCAAACGACACGGTGCTTTACTTCCTAACAGTATCCGTGCAGTGTTTTGCGGACCATCAAACTGTGGAAAGACCAACGCTCTAGTGTCTCTTATTGTACATCCAAACGGTTTGAGGTTTGAGAATATATATCTTTACTCAAAGTCTCTTAACCAACCAAAGTATCAGTTCCTGGAGACGCTGCTTAAACAGATTGATGGTATTGAATTCTTCACATTCAGTGAACATGAAGCTGTAATCAAGCCTGCAGATGCTAAACCTAACTCCCTGATGATATTTGATGATGTGGCTTGTGAAAAACAGGATCACATCAAGGCTTTCTTCTGCATGGGTCGACACAAGGATGTAGACAGCGTCTATCTCTGTCAAACTTATACACGAATACCTAAGCATCTGATTAGAGATAACGCAAACTTTCTCGTGCTATTCCGTCACGATGAAATGAATCTGAAGCATATTTATAATGATCATGTCAATACAGACATGTCATACAACTCATTCAGAGATTTATGCTCGGCATGTTGGAATAAATATGGGTTTGTGGTAATAGATAAAGACAGTGAATTGAACAGTGGTAGGTATCGCAAAGGATTCGACTGCTTCATTAGTATAAATTGAGGTACTTTAGAGTGCGATAGTCATACATGCTGTAGACGTTAACCTGTCAACATGAAGCCTGATGAAATATCAAAGCAGAAAGATATTCTGCATCAGATATCTCAAGCCAGTGATGCCATCCGACGGAAGAACAAGATGTTGAAGTTGGGTAAAGATACAGCTGAGAAAGCTATGGAGGAAATGTTCAAGCCTATTGTGACACCACTCCAGAGTATAGTTGAATCTTCAAAGTACTAATTTATTTCATGCCGTAAGATGGACGGCGGAGTTCCTAGGATCCACCTTTACAAGCATAAAAATGTGAGTGTATTCCATACATGCTTGTAAATTAAATATATATATATATATATATATATATATATATATATATATATATATATATATATATATATATATATATATATATATATATATATATATATATATATATATAATAATAATAATAATAATAATAATAATAATAATAATAATAATAATAATAATAATAATAATAATAATAATAATATGGTTATTATATTATAATATATACAAGCTGAAGTCTTGGAGTTGGCTGGTAACGCCGCTCGTGACAACAAAAAGACCAGAATTATCCCACCTCATCTTCAGTTGGCTATCCGTAACGACGAGGAATTGAACAAACTTCTCTCTGGAGTTACCATCGCTCAAGGAGGTGTCTTGCCGAACATCCAAGCTGTTCTCTTGCCTAAGAAGACCGAAAAAAGCAGCTCTTAAATTCTTTAATTTATTTAATTCAAAACAAAGTTTTGAATATATTAGGGGAAAATATTAAAAAAGAAGAAAAACCACAGGTTGAAAAACAAGAGGTTGAAAAATCTTTATATGATGATCCAGAAGTATACAACAGTTTAATAACAGATGATGAAAGTTCATTTGATAATACAGCACTTGCTATTACTCAGCCACCACCATCAACAAGTACTCCAGCTCGTAGAAATCCTCTTCTCACTAATTATCTACAACGTTTAAGTAAAAAACATAAAGATAATGATATGAGATATGGTGTACGCAGAAAACGTGGTAAAATGCATATGGGTGATTCACCGATTTCATTTGCAAATGATATACAATAACTGTCAAAGAAAAAAATTATCCAATAACTCCTGGGTTGTTGGAATTATTATTTAGAAAATCACCAGAGGATGCACTCATCACCCCAGATGATAAGAAAAAGTACTTGGACATAATTCAACATACCAACGCTCATAGGAAAAATTATGATCCAAATCGTACTATTCGTGAAGATACAACAATCAAGTTTAATAAATACATTGCTGATTTTATCACCAAGTTCGGTAAAGGGTTACCAAAATATATGATTGCAAGAAAACAGAGATTACCAATGGACTATGTTTACTGGGATGATCCAAATGAACTAGTTGATCGTTTGCGACTACTTATGGCATCTCAAGCTGCTGGAAATCCAAGTCACACGAATGAAATCATGTCAATTATTGAAGAGCTTAGGGAGGCTGGAGTTATATATTAAAAGCTTCTGGAAAATTAAATCATTCACACGCTGACAGTCAAAGTGTTCACAACCATGAGCATCGATATATTTGGACGTCTACTGGACAATAACTTAGGTCAACGAGGACCAGCTGGTAGAGGTTTCAATGTAACTTCTGATGGAAACTATAACATTGAGAATAAAAGGTTGTGCAATCTCGGTAATCCTTCAAATGAACATGATGCGGCGACAGTGCAGTTTGTACTGAGACAGATGTCTGAACTGAATAAAAGTATAGACAGTGAACAGAAAGAGATTATTTCACATTTACACTCTGAAATAGTAATACTGAAAGCTGCTGTGGGAAATTTACAGACGACTATTGAGGAAGTTAAAGCAGTACTTTCCTCTCACCAAAATAATATCAAATATCTCACTGAGAAACTCAATGAACGACAAAAAGACAGTGATAGCTGAAGAGCTTCACAAACCAGCTCGCAGGAACTATAAACGTCGTCATGTTGACATCCGAGGTCTCGATGAGACTTGGCAAGCTGACTTGGTTGAGATGATTCCATATGCGACAGTCAATAAAGGACACAAGTATCTGCTTACAATCATAGACATATTTTCTAAATATGCCTGGGCAGTTCCAATTAAATCAAAAAGTGGTGTAGATGTCACTAGTGCTATGAAGTCTGTACTCCAGCAAGGTCGTGTACCTAAGAATCTCCATGTTGATCAGGGTAAAGAGTTTTACAACAAAGAATTCAAAGATCTGATGAAGCAGCACAAGATAAATCTTTACTCAACATTCAGCAATCTCAAAGCATCCATATGTGAACGTTTCAATAGAACACTCAAGAATAAAATGTGGCGAGAATTTACAGCTCGTGGCAGCTACAAGTGGACTGATATACTTGATGACTTGGTGAATACTTACAACAACACCAAACACAGTACCATCAAAATGAAACCTGTCGATGTTACCGCTGCTCAGGAGAAACAACTGTTGAAAAATATATATCAACCACTGAAAACCAAATCGAAGCAGAAGTTCAAAGTTGGAGACAAAGTCCGAATCAGCAAGTACAAGCATGTTTTTGACAAAGGATACACACCAAACTGGACAACAGAAATCTTCACGATCAAGTCGGTGCAGAATACGAATCCAACGACGTACAAGCTCGTGGACTATCAGGATCAACCAATTGAAGGCGGATTTTACAATGAACCCTTGTGGAAATAATTCTCTGAAAAAACTCTTGAAAAGTCTTTATAACTCTGAATAAGACTTTTCGAAAGTCTTCACATCCCTAACTAAGTAAACGAAAGACTTAATAAGTCTTCAAAACTCTGCAATACTCTTCAAAAGTCAAATTTTCCCTGCAATTTCGGAATTTCTCAAAGAGTTATTAAGACTTGATAAGACTTGTTCAGTTTTACAGGAAAAGACGAAAATATTTCTTTTCAAAAAAATTACTTATCAGAATTAAATAAAACTATAAAAAATAATTAATACATGTTTTAAAAAAATTTTTTTTAAATAATATTTTCATCACGAAAATACTTTGATGGGCATCGAATCACTCATAGTTGAGCAAGTCAAAACATCAACAGCAAATGAAGTGCACTTGATGTTGGAAACAGATACTACTCAAAGAGTAAATCCAATCGGTATTTAATTTGGACTATCAAATATTAAAGTCAACTTTCTAGGTAAGAAAGAATTTTCTATCCACACGCTATCTGCTGGAATTAATTGATACCTAATATATTTTAGTTTACGAATTTACAGTTAGAATCTTTGAGTGTTCTTAGTTTCTAATAGGTGGCATGTGGTTAGAAAATTCTTTCCTACCTAGAAAGTTGACTTTAATATTTGATAGTCCAAATTAAATACCGATTGGATTTACTCTTTGAGTAATATCTGTTTCCAACAGCAAGTGCACTTCATTTACGGTTGATGTTTTGACTTGCTCAACTATGAGTGATTCGATGCCCATCAAAATATTTTCGTGATGAAAATATTATTTTAAAAAAATTTTTTTAAAACATGCATTAATTATTTTTTATAGTTTTATTTAATTCTGATAAGTAATTTTTTTGAAAAGAAATATTTTCTTCTTTTCCTGTAAAACTGAACAAGTCTTATCAAGTCTTAATAACTCTTTGAGAAATTCCGAAATTGCAGGGAAAATTTGACTTTTGAAGAGTATTGCAGAGTTTTGAAGACTTATTAAGTCTTTCGTTTACTTAGTTAGGGATGTGAAGAATTTCGAAAAGTCTTATTCAGAGTTATAAAGACTTGTCAAGAGTTTTTTCAGAGAATTATTTCCACAAGGGAAGAACTCAGCAAAGTCAAATATCCAGATGTATATCTTGTTGAAAAAGTAATTAGAAAACGTGGAAATAAATATTATGTTAAATGGTTAGGTTTTGATACTAAACATAATAGTTGGATCAATAAATCTGATATGTAAAACACAAATTATATTTACATTGTTTTTATTTACAAAACCTTAATACATAAATCCTTAAAAATATATTTACATTATTTTTACTATTACAAAACTTTTTGTCTCTTATTATTATTTTCATCATCTACAAGTTTTCGTTTCTTAAAATCTAAGGAGCCTTTATAACCCCAAGGCACAGTATCAGTGCTTGTCTCAATGAGTTGACGTTTGTCATCAGCCCAACTGAGAGCAAGTTTCTCCTGTTTTATTGTGTGCACTTGATGTTTTTTGCTTTTGATCATGTACTGTTCTTTCTTTAACAGCACATTTTCAAAAAGGCATCTTTTGAAGTCATCAAACGTGATAGTCTTCAAGGCTGATCCTCCGATACCCTTTGCCCGTTTCTTAATCCTATCCTTTTCCTTCTCAAGATCATGGATTTCGAAGGCATACAATTTGGCTCTGAGACCTACGAACTCGGACATGATTTTTCCATTGTTCTCGTCCTTCATGAGTCCCAGAATCTTTTTGTTAGCAAGGGGCATGTTGAAGATATTGTTAGGTGGGTAATCGGAAGTATCAAACCTTGAAATATCACGTTTGATGTCTTTATAGATGTTGGGTACATTGAATTGGTAAATTAAACTGTCTGTATCGGTGTGCAATAATTTAGAGGTTTTTGCATAATTTTCAAGCACATAATTGTAATGAAAGTCATAAATAAAAGTCTTGGATAAATCTAATATGCTAAAGCCTACATATATTGGCTTGTTGAAGCAGACTCTAGCTTTTTTAAGTTCTACTATAACCATATTTTCATCAAAAATAGTAAGACTGTGGAAGTTGGGTCTACATACAAGATCGGATACATTGTATCGACCTTGCCACTTCGTTCTCAAATATACATCTTTGTATTTGCGAACATTTTCCATTGTCTTTCCAAAAACTACGTGATTCATTAATTTATAAAAGTTTTTTTCAAACTCATTTTTTGCGAGCTTTCTACATTCAGTATTTTTATCAATATATGATTTGAGCCAGTCTGATTGCTCAAACTTCAAGACTCGATGTATTTTCTTAAGAACTAAACCTAAATCTAAGCATTGTTTCAAATTCTGATAATGAATAACATAATTGTTTTTATCATACAGAGTTGTAGTGAGTTTTTGTTGCTTGCTACCAGGTGGTACAAAATGTTCTGGACATAAAGGTAGATCTTTGTGTAGATCATGTAATTTCTCAGGATAACGTAAATCTACTTCAAGGATGTAGCCTACACTTTCATCATCATTGAAAAACTGATCTACATTGTCTACATTTTCAACCCATTCAAAATTACCCTTGGGCAAAGACATACTCATTGCTGCTCCATACAAATTATTTACATCATAATACATACGGTATGTTTCAGGGTTGTTTGAATCAAAATCTTTACCCATGTACCGGTTGTTAGCTTCAGCGTGTCTATTAGCACACATCGATACCCCACCACGAACACCCTTTTCAATGAAAAGAAGCATCTCAGGATCAGTTAACAGTTCAAGTTCTACTTCAGTATGCTTTAACATTGCAGAGTTCGAAAGACCTGGTGCTGTATAAAAATGTAGGGCATCTAAATTGTATGTTTTAAAGCAACTGCGCCTAAAATTCTCAAAAACATCAGCCAAGAGAAGTACATCAGTCTTCAAGTACAAGTCTGAGTACTCACCTAACGTATTGATACCGAATTCATTCCAAACTACTTGGGCAAAAGCATAATCATCATCAGAAATAGTTGAGTTTGTTAACTTTGAAAAAAATGAATCCTGGTCAGGTAACTGTGTCTCGTCTAGTCTGTCAATACTGTCAATGTACTCATACGGGAATACACCCTTACGTATTGCTAACTTAAATTTGTCAGGGTCAGGGTAGTGTAGTCGCGTAATCTGTTTGTCTTTGTTATCAAGGTATGAAGCTAATTTATCTAAACTGGAAGCCATAAATCTAAAAGAATCAATAAATCTTAGAAAGACTGAAGTATTTTTAACTGATTTTGTGAAAGAAATGTAACGCTCTTTATTGATTGGTAATAATATTATTTCACCCTCAAATACTGTAGCTAAGGATTTAATTATAAAGTGTGAGTCATAGCCGGATAAATTATGAAAGACAACAGGGATAATTGTAAATTTTTGATAATTAACGTTACATGATTAATGAGCTGCGTTTCTATAGTTACCTGTGAAGTGACAGTGATCATAAACTTTATCTGTAGGAGATGTTATAGGCTTTTCACAGATGTGATACACAGTTGCCTGGTTGTGTCTATCTTGTTGCTCTTTGGTTAAGGGTTTCATTTTAATAGGATTCTTTAGAATTTTTTCAAAGTCTAGAGCTAATGACTCTAATTGTTTAACAAACCAGTTGATGCAATCAGGAGAACGATTCAATTCGAATTTGGAGAGGGTGTTATCATAGCTGCAATGTACATAGTAAGCAATACTGTGTGGAACATGTTTATGAACTGTCTTCTCATCATCTCCCGAGGGTTCGAGTGTGCATTCTAGATCCGCGTAAACTACAAACGGCAGAGTATCTTTAGATTTGAAATC
Source organism: Cotesia typhae (assembly GCF_013202065.1). Taxonomy (NCBI): domain Eukaryota; kingdom Metazoa; phylum Arthropoda; class Insecta; order Hymenoptera; family Braconidae; genus Cotesia; species Cotesia typhae. The sequence continues at coordinate 3,478,394 of NW_027423781.1, forward strand.
ATTGAATTTCAAAATTTTATTTTTTTCACTAGGAAATTCCATGCGGACTTTGTTAGTTTTAAAACAATCTGCTCGGTGTTCTAAACAACATTTTTCTAATTTGAAATGGTTCAAACAACGATCACAAAAGTACAATTTATGTCTACCTAGAGTTATTTGACTTTTAATTAGTCCAGAAAGATTATGTATCAATGCAAAGTGATAGACTGACTCAATATTATCTAAATTATCAGTATAATTTACACTTTTTTTAATCATTAATAAATGAATTGTCGGTATTTCTGACTGGAAGTTACTTAAATATAACGGGATGATAGTACTTTTTTCAGACTTTTTACCCGTGAATTCTGAATCTATGCCGTATACGTTAATGCTAAGATCATTCATTTTTTCAAATTTTGGCACATCATCAAGTTTAATTGGAAATTGAATACCTTCATAGTTTAATCTGACGCTGAAGTGACGGTAACTTGTAGGGTCGCCTGGAACCAATACTGGTGGATGCAAGGCGGCGTTGACACACCACAGGAAGCAGAACTCATCATTATTTTGGATGTTTGTAACCGCATTCTTCTTGACAATATCCTTTGGCAATCTGACGAAGGTAGAGTTTCCAATTTGAGTTGGTGTGAATCGTGACATGGTCACCATCAAGCTGTTCGGTCCAAGCAGACACCATCCGGAACCCTCATGTTCAAAACCTTCAATTCTTTGAAGTAATTTGTCGTATACATGTTCACTGTACCAATCCTGGAGAGATGTAGCAGGGAGAATCTCACGGCTTTTGGTGATGAAAGACTTCTACATCTTCTTGCTGTTTCCGAAATGTGCAAAAGAGTTCAACATTCACTTTCAACCCTGCCAGATCTCTCAAGACACTCTGCACCTTGTTGATGATGATATCCCGTGAGGCCTGGAGAAATGATGCTGGATCTTTGTGATGTTGGTTGACAACACATCCAGTCTGGATGTTACCAGCGAAAGCGTTTTCCAAGTCCCGCCATTTGACTCCTTGGTTGAGATCTCCACCGACTACTTGGTTACCGAGTCTGGTGAACTGATCGGCAAACCAGTTAAGTTGGTTGATGTGTGCTTGAACACTTCGCCTCACTTGGATTGATGTACCAGGATCCAATAATATTGTGTTGAAGTACTCAATGGTCTCATCACACACTCGTGAACACCTTTGACGATGTTCATCATCAATAAGCTGTGCTCCCAACAGATCAGCATATGAGGTTGCAATAGTATCTACCAAGTTTTTTAAAGCCTCAATGAGGTTAGGTTGAGCCATCGTTGAAAGACACGTACTTCACTATTGTCTATTTACACAATTTTGTAGGTTATGTACACAGTTTATAGGTTATGTACACAGTTTATAGGTTATATACACTGTTTGTAGGTTATATACACACTGAATTTACAGGAGAATATACACTGGACTACAGTTTATGCACTAGTTTTTGCACACTGGATTACAGTTTATACACTAGTTTATGCACACTGGACTATACTCGCGTACTTCACAGCACTGAACTTCATTATATTTGTAACACTGGATACTTTTTAATCACGAGAGAAGTGTACTTCGTTTTTGAGAAGTACGCTCTCAGCAAGCTGCTTATATAGGCAGAAAATACTGCGCAGTTACCCCCACTCCTCTACCTCAAAACCGGTTTGATGACGTCATCTACTACGCAGTTAGAAAATTCTAGAACAGAATGAGTCATCTACTGCGCAGTTAGAAGTAATGCAAGGTGTCACCAGATGGCGTTGCGTGAAATCCTTCTCGCAAGTAGTTGACATAACTTCATTTTAAATATATAGAACATGGATATACCATACTACAAATGCGTAATCCTGAACTATTGATCTGTTATGGCTGAGCCGAAGGCAGGTTAATAGTTGAGGATGCTTTTTTAACCTCAAAATGTTGAACTCAAATTCAAAATGGCGGAAGTCAGACTGAAAATTTCAGCCACCAGATGGTGGATTCAAAATGGCAGATAGCAGCCACCAAATGGCGGATTCAAAATGGCGGATAGCAGCCACGAGATGGCAGATAGTAAAATTCAAAATGGCGGATAGAAAGATTTAAAAAAATGGCGGGAAAATGGCGGATAGCAAAATTTAAAAAATGGCTGAAGAATTAACCACCAGCGCCACCACATCCCCAATATGTCGGTAAAACAGAGTTGCCAACTCCCTTAAGATACCGGTAAAAACAGGCCCACTATATCCACTACCAGTAAGGTAGACCCCAGCTTAGCGTTGACACGATCCCGTAAATCTGTTTTACCGATTGAGTAGAATCCCCTGTTTAACTACTTCTGCTCTTGACAGCAGCTGTGTTTAGGCATTTCCTGAAATATTTCGGGGTATCAAGATTTTTTTGATTTTCACAGAATATTTAACAGGAAATTCAATTTGACACTTCCAGCCAAATTTTGAAATTCAAGCGGAAATGCCCAAATTAAGATCCTGTTAAAAAATTCTATGAAAATCAAATAAATCGTCTCACCCCAAAATATCTTAGAAAATGCCCAAACACATCCCCTGTTAAAAGCGGGACTCAAAATTCCAATTTTAAAAGGTTCTTCACGGAAGTTACATTTTGGTACACCCTTGTTACGTTCTGGAATTTTGGGGTTTTTCCAGTTAAATATTTTTTTTTATATAACTTAATAATTGTAAAACTCGAGGCGGGCCTCGTTAGATGATCGATCGACCTCAGGTGGGCCTATTGCTGAACTCTCTCTTATTTTAAAAGGATTTTGAATAATTCTTATCAAAAGATTCCTAGAACTTTGCTGACTATGAATTACATAGCAGCAATAATATTAACAGAAATATTAAAATTAGATTTTGAATTTAATTGTTAATTTTTAATAATTCTAAAATTAGCTGGAACGTCACACCCTACTATATATATATATATATATATATATATATATATTTTAATTGTCATAGACAAATTTTCATCGAAATAGCCGAATATTCTCAGCATAATGTGGTACCGTCTAGAAATTCCAAGATTTATTCTCAAAAGTATTTAAGAATCGTCTAAAGAAGTAAATTATTCATTTACTCGCATTCCTTGCAACTTAACGAGCGTAAAAATGACTGACTTAGAGCTAATATCGGCGGACGGTAAGATTTTCCCGGTCGATAAGAATGTTGTCAACAATTGGTCGACAGTGTCGAAAATGCTCGAATTGTGTCAAGACGATTCTGATTCTCAAGTACATCTGCCTGCTGTTAACGGATTTGAACTAAGAAAAATAGTCGAGTGGTCGAGAGCGCATGGCGGAAATTTACCCCGACCGAATGCTGAAGGTGATCCGGTGACAATCGAATTGACGGAAGCGGACCAACTTTACTTCGGGGTGAGTCATTTATTCAATTAATTAAATTTTGTTTTGTCGCTAGCTGTCTAGCTGGTCAAAATTTGTAATGATGTGAATCTAACCTCGCGCCTAATGAAGCGAAAATTTTAGAATATAGAAAATGGCGAGCTGATCAACGTAATCAATGCAGCCAATTTCTTGGGAATCGAGCGTCTTCTAGATGTCACTACTCAACTGTTGGCGGACAGAATTCGAGCAAAAGAACCCCATGAAATTCGTTCGGAATTCAATTTGATCAACGACCTTGATGAAGAAGATGAAGCTGTACTCCGTGAAGAATATGAATTGATTATAAATGAATTGTAAATTTTTAATGTATACTTAATTTAATTACGCATACTGATAAAAGGACTTGTTTATATTTAATAAGCTTTTTTTACTGTTAATAAATTATTTATTAAATACAATTTATTAAATGTTAATAAATATTGATTTACAATTCAAAAACGTCTTAACTGCAATTTTAAGCGCTTGGATATGGAATTTATTTATTTATTTAACAAAACCTGACAGCCTGTACGGCCAATTATGAGGTTACAAAAATATACAAAGATATATGTTGATATGTATTAACACATGTTGCATGTAAAAACAATATAAAAGAAGAACAAAACGAAAATAAAAAAAAAAGAAAGGAATAAATTTTTAAGTTATAAGTTTAGGGTGTTTAATATTGAAACACATTGCACAGTATAATAAAAAAAGTATAGTAATTTTAGTTATTCGATATGATTTGTGAGATTATGTTGGTGCAGGAGAATGATATTCTGCATTGATTAAATTATCTAGAGTTAGTTATAATAGATGCGAGCAATTGGCATTGCTACGTGAAGAGTCGTCCAGGAGGTCAATATTATTGTCATGTTGGACTATAAAATTACAAGCATTAATCAGTCTATTGATAGGCGATGAGAGGGAGAAATTGCTCTTTTGCCGAGGCGGATAAAAATTAGGAATTAGGAATTAGCGGGAAGTTGCAGGGATGGCCTTTAGGATCAACCGTTTTCCAGATTTTGTTCAAAAGATATGCATTGATCAATGCTTTATTATGAAAAATATTATTTTTATTTGAAGGATAAAATAATATTTGTTTATCGATAAGGAATTTTATTTGATAAGAAAATTATTGAACTGTCACGGATGCTGATTAATAGCGTTACGTTGACGATAGACAATTTTTGAAAGACATTTTTTAATACGTCTAGAAAATTCAAGTATTCTTAGATATATAGTGTAAATGTATAAAAAAAAAGTCATTGTTTCATTTTTATTAGTGTTTTTTGGACGATTAAGATTTTCTTCCAACTAGAAGTTGATCTGAAGGTATTAAAAACAAGAAAACTTTTGGCTACTATCTTCTAATAATTTTCATATATTACAAATCATATTCTTGAAGTAGATTCATCCCAGAAATTTACCTATTTATTTCGGATGTGACCAATGGTGCTTTTTTGATAGTATATTCATAATTGTTTACACTTTTTTCTCTCTCGGCCTCTATTAGTTAATCGGAAGTATTTCTGTCATACTTTTACAATAAATGGAATCTTAAAACGCATTTTATACATAAATAAATAAAAATTTTCCAAAAAAAAAAAAAACGCTTCGCTCTTCGATAGATAATTAAAACATAAGTTTTTTTTTTTTTTTTTTTTTTTTTCGAAGTTTTATCTTAATTTCTTAGTTTAAGAATTTTTCTACAAGGCAAAAAAAACATAGAAATTTTTCCTCTTTTTGAATAGAAAAAATTCCTATGTTGACATAGAAATTTTTCCAATGTCAACATAGGAATTTTCCCAATGTTAACATGGAAATTTTATCTTTGTTAACATGATAGAAATATTCATGGGACTTGGGAAAAATTCATCTATCATTAAAATTTATGTAACTTAATTTGATAATTACAAATTTACATAACAATTTTTTCATTCGAGCAATTTCAGATAATTTAAAAGTAAAACAGTGAAATACAGTCGGTTTGTGATAAAAAAATTCGAAGAAATTTTTTTCAAATTTTGCTTTACAATTCGAAAAAATTAAAAATCCAGCAGATTATGGACGATGTGGCTTAAACTGCCATAACTTTTTTAAAAATTGACTTATCGGGACGTTTACTTTTTCAAAATTTTTTTTATTAACTGTTCTTTTTGGGAAAAAAATAGAAAAAAATTATTCAAACCTATCTTCATCGTTATTTTTTAGATTTTTCGAAAAAACTCTGAATTTCTCGATGATAAACATTTTAATTTTTTTTTTTTTTTTTTTTTTTTTTTTTTTTCATATGAAACTTTGACATTTTCTACACTGAAAAAAAAAATTCTTGACTGGAGCGTAAATTTTCTTGGCTCAAGAAAATATCAAGGAAGATTGAAAATTTCTTGAATTAAGTCAAAGTCTCTTGGGCCAAGAAAATTTCTTCTTGCTCCAAAATAACTTTTGTTTTCATTAAAATTTTCTTAAAAATATTTGCCTTTTAGATGAATAAAAACCTAATAATTTTCACAAGAGATCAAGAACAGATTGTGATCCCTCGGAATATCACTAAAAATTGGTATACCAAGAAATTAATGTCAGCAGCTAATGATGCTCCAGTAGAATTGAAAGAAATCGATTCTACGGAGTTGAATCTAATTTTAGCGTGGTCTGCTGAAAATGATCAAGAAACCAGAGAATTGGTTGATGATGATGAAAATTATTGGCCGAAACAAATAAAACTTACTGATGTAGATAAAAATCATTTCTGGGTAATTAGACTTTTAAATTTTAAACTATATCTTATAAAAATAATCATAATAAAAATCTTATGCTGTAGATTTTTAAATACAATAAAAAAAAAATTTTTTTTGCTTATTCTGTTGAAGGACATAGAAACTAACCAACTTTTCGAAGTAATTAAAGCTGCCGATTATTTACAAATACCAACTCTCGTTGAGGTTACTACTCAAATAATGGCGGATAGAATGTCTGGAAAAGAACCGGAGGAATTGCGTCTTATGTTGGATGTGAGTAATGATTTGTCGTCTGATGTCGAAGATCGATTACGCGAAGAATATAATTCCATCACCACAGAACTGTGAATGCCGAATGTTTCATTTTTATTATTAATACAATAATAGTTACTTCATACAATAATAATTATGTCATAATGATCAAGACGAATCATACTTAAATAGAATTTAATAAATAAACTAAAATAAAACATGACTGAATCAAGTTTTGCACAGTAGGAGAGAAGGGGGTCAATTTAATCGAAAAAAGTTTAGTAATTTTTTACTAATCGAATTAAAACTAAATAACAATTTTTTTTTTCTTAAAATGGTAGTTTATTATGTCTATTATCATCATCAATACACAAATTAGTCAATAAACAACGTGAATTTTTAAAAATTATTAATTTATCCAAACGCGTCAAATGGTTCAATTGACCCCCGCTTGGGGGCAATTGAAACAATAATATTTCAAACTCAAACCCGAACTTTTAATAAATAATATATTAATTATTACTTGTTAATATTACTGTTGCACCGTTTTAATACACAGATATTATATTAAATAAATGAAAAATCAATTTAAAAATAATTTTCATTACAAATTCAGTTTATTAAATTGTTAGGTTATTTCCCTGAGTTTTTTCTCAGATCTAAACTTGAAATTTAATTAGAGTATTATTTTGACTTTATTATTATTATTATTATGTTAACACCCACCTTCGCAAACTCCTGTGAGATGAGCTATCGTAGGATTGCCCATAAACTTTTTCTACATCTCTTACAGAAGATTTCTACCAAATTTGGAGTCGATAGAAGCTATTGTTTAAAAACGGGAATTTTTCATCGTTAACACTCCCGCGACCCCCCTGGTGGGTGGAATTTTGTAAAATCCGTTTTTAGCTGACCTCTACTCAGCGAAAGGAATATTCCTGCGAAATTTAAAGTCTCTAGGTCTTATAGTTCCAGAGATGTCGTAATGAGTGACTATATCTATAGAAAGTCTCCCACACACAAAAAACAAATTTCTTGCGCCAAGAAAATTTTAAGGAAAACAAAAGTTTTTTTGGACCAAGAAGAAATTTTCTTGGCTCAAGAAATTTATCTTATCTCAAGAGACTTTGACTTCATTCAAGAAATTTTCAATATTCCTCGATATTTTCTTGAGCCAAGAAAATTTACACTTCAGTCAATAATTTTTTTTTTTCAGTGTACATATATACAGATTTGTCACCAGCCGAAAAAAAAAGTTTACATGCCTAAAAATAAAAAAATCTCAATTTTTTAAAATTTACTAATCTCAATGATTTCAAATTTTGATCATATTCAAGTTTAACATATTAGAATCTAATTCTAAGAGCATGAAGCGTTTTTTCAATTTTTTAGATTTCTTAATTCGAATGGTTCAATTGCCCCGTGGTTCAATTACCCCCTTCACCCCTAAGCTGACATCTAAAAATTTTTAGAATTGTTTTTTATTGAAAAAATAATTACAGAAAAATTTTGTTTTAATTTTTATTTGTAAAAAAACTTTAAAAACTATCAGTGCAATTTTTAAAAAATATTTTCAACTCGCTATAGCGAGTTAAAAATTAATAATTTAATAATAATATATTATATATTATTTAATATTGTGTATTAAATTCAATTAATACGAAGTATCCAAAGATTAAATAATAATTATCTCATGATTTGTTAAGAAATGACTAATGAATGTAATAATTTAAAATTTGTTTCACATAATAATAATTCGTATGTTGAACAATAACTCACGTATTGATAAAGACGATTATCGATAATATTAATTGTGAATCCTCGAAGCTATTTAATAGATATACCAATCATCACTTCATTATTTTTATCCTTAAAGTTCATCAGTAAAGAAATTTTTAATAGCGTCAAAATGTCCAAGAAAATGGATGTTGATTCGGAAATTGATTTTTGTAATATTTCAACAAGCGACGGAAAATTATACAGAGTGGAAAAATCTATGGTCAATAGGTGGCAAACGATAAGTGACATGTTGGAGTTTTCAGACGATACCAATGATGATATTCCTTTGCCGAATGTTTCATCGGAAGTATTTGAGTTACTTAAAAAGTGGGACAATGAGCATAGTTATTTGAAAAAAGGAGAAGGGATACCAATTAAAAATAATTATGGGTACGAATGTTTCGACTTAAAAGACGAGCCTCGAGCGTTTTTTAAGGTAACTTTTTAATTTTTTTTTTTTTCTTACAGAACTTTGTAAATTACGCAAACTATTGAAGTTAAGTTAAAAATTTCATTAAGTTCTACACTTGTAAAAAGATTTGTTGGAATTCAATTCATTAAATATTTTTAATTTATGATTTTTTGACCATTAGATTATTAACTAAGTATTTGTAATAATAATTTGGTTTTTTAAAACTAAATCGTACTTGATAATTATAATGTACATATAAATGATACAAAAAACATACTGTTAGAAAGAAAAAAAAATTGGTGACTAATAAAAATTTTTTTTTAATTGATTAATTGCTATTTTTACATAAAAAACAGTCGTTTTAATGGCTGGTTTGAATTTTTACAGTTTTTTATTTATTTATTTGAAAAAAAATATTTTTAAACTAAAAATTAAATCGTTTTCTTGAAGGAAAATTTTTTTATAAAATCATTTTTGTAAGAAAAAAAAACTTTATTATTAACTAAAATTTTTATACTTAGTTTAAAAAAATCACCAACAGATGGCGCACAGTCGCTGAACTTTCTCGCTAGAGAAAAGTTCTAAAAAAATATTTATAGCCAAATAATTTATTCGAAAATTCATCTTAACATAAAATCATGTTTTGTGACATTAAATCGTACCTGACAATTCTAATGTAAATATAAATGATACAAAAAACACTGTTAGGAAGAAAAAAAATTGGTGCACTTATAAAATTTTTTATAAATCGATTAATTGCTATTTTTACATAAAAGAAGTCGTTTTAATGGCTGGTTTGAGTTTTTAAAGTTTATTATTTATTCATTTGAAAAAAAATATTTTTAAACTGAAAATTTAATTGTTTTTTTAAAAAAAAATTTTTTTTTAAATCATTTTTGTAAGAAAAAACAACTTTTTACTATTAATTTAAATTTATATACTAAGTTTAAAAAATTTCAAACAGATGGCGCACAGTCGCGGAACTTTCTTGCTAGAGAAAAGTTCTTAAAAAATATTTATAGCCAAATAATTTGCTTGAAAATTCATCTTAACATAAAATCATGTATTGTGACATTAAATCGTACCTGACAATTGTAATGTACATATAAATAATACAAAAAACACACTGTTAGAAAGAAAAAAAAAGCCGTTTTAATGACTGGTTTGGATTTTTAAAGTTTTAACAGAGGAGCTAACACGATAAATTTTGAAAAAAAAAATTTTTCAACTCTATTTATTTTTTAATCTCTTCATCTGTCTTGTGGGAACTTGCGTATTGAAAATTGCAGCTTAATATTGTTTTGTTTAATTACAATTAATTTTTTTCGGCTGGCAATTGGAGAAATGTTCTGTCCTCTGAGCAGCCATTTATAAAAATTTATTTGTAAATACAGCTTGAAGCCAGCTGATACTACACTCAATTGTGTTCGCTGGCTGACTAAAGATAATACAGTCTGTAATTGGTTCTTATTTATGATTCGCTTATTGGAACGAAAGAAGGCGTTCAATTCGTATGAAAAAAGTACTTTCCGCAGGAAAATTTAGACTTTAAAATTGAATTGTAAATATAATTAATTTATTGTAATTTATTTTTTATCTTATTTTTTGTAAAGTACAATAGATGATCATTTATTTTTGTCTTTTATTTACTAAAAATTTAATGATTATTCATTCGGTAATTAATTCTTCTGTTTTTGTTTTCTACAGGAGATCAACCATAAAAATAAACATTTGGTTTTTGAATTGATAAAAGCGGCGAATTACCTTAATATACCGGACTTATACCGAGCAGGATGTCGATTCATCGCTATGACAATTAAGGAGAAAAAAACGGCAGAAGGGATAAGACAGTATTTAGAATTTTCAATGCCATCTCCAAGTCATTTGGCAGTGGTGAAATATAATAATAAATGGTGTGAAAATTTGTGAAATCATGAGACATATACAACATGCTCGCTTCGCTTATCTTCGTTCTTTCAAAAGTCTCGCCATTACCTCAGTCGACCAATTTAACATCTTATCTTCGTGCAGAAAAAAATAAATTCTGATGCAAAAAAATTTTACGTCTTTTTTTTTAAGTATCAATTTGTCCCTCAAATTCTAAAAAATCTATATATATATATTGTAACGGGTTTGAACCGTCTTTTGGTCACCCCTTTATTTAAATTTAATAATTAGGGCGCCACTGGAATTTTTATCACGGTTTCCAGAACCGGTCCAAGCAAGAGAGATATCACAGGGTCGAGAGAAATCATAAAAGTTTGACATAAATAAAAACAATTAAAATTGGCATCAATTATAAATTTATTTTAGCAAATTGACAACAATTAAATCTTATTTAATTCTCACACACACCCTCATACTTACAAAAGTTGCTTATTCCTACGATACCCTCTTATGGAGCGTCTATACCGCAGTTTCTATCATAGTTGCCTATTCCTGACGGTACCCTCATAAGGAGCGTCTATACCGCAGTTTCTAACTAAATCGTGCTGTCCACAGGACCCTCACGCTCTAAGACTCTAGATATGACCCTGGGTGGTCGCCCGGACCCCTGCCCAAGGTTCATACCGTCCTTAGCCCTTTCGCTGTCGCCCGGACCCTCACTACGGGACTAAGGAACCTGAAGTCGACTAGGCCAGAGGAGGATACCATGACACTAGTCGACAACCTGCTAATACTAACCTCCTCGACAGCCCGTGAACGAGAAGTATATAATGTAAATTATTTTCCACACACACACACACTATTCTCAATAAAACAATTTATCTAAAACACACTTGACTCTAATTTACAATTATTTTAAAATCTAAGATACTCTTTACAACATAACTTCCTGGGAATCAAATTTCCCGGTCCCTAACTTGACTTCGATAAATAAGTTAATTAAATTCTGGTTGCTTAGTTATTAATATCACAGTAGCGTTTTGTTCAACCAAAATGTTAGATTAATTAAAATTTGCTCGAATTCAAACTGCCTGAATAATCGGCTTATGTCTATTTTGAATTCCAGTCAAGATTTGAGACTTAGTCTTCAACTTGGTAAAAATTTCTCAACGCTAAATTTTATGTTGATTAGTTTTGAAATCATCGTACTGGAATTTGACAAATTTATTTATCGAAGTTTATTGAACAAATCTTCTTTTGTCGATAAATTTTCTCTTGTAATTTTGTTTTATAAATTAATTTACTATTTAACAATTTTAATATTCTAATTTAAGGAATTTGTGTCTATGATAATTTTATTTTATAATTTTTGATAATTTACCAAAAATAAATTTTAATTATTAATTTTAATTTTCCATTTTAATTCATTATTACTTGTTAATTTTATTGGTCAATTTTAATCTAACTTGGACAATTTTCTAATTTTAGTTTCCTTTGGTTTTATTTTAATTTCTAATTTGTAATAATTTAATCAACAGAATATCGCTTATATAAATGACGCAGTTAACTCAAAATTGTCGATATCAAAATTTCTGATTTGAAAATTTTAATCTAAATTTAATTGACCAATTTTATAATAATATTAATTCTAAATTTAACCTCTTTTATTTTTAATTTTGAAATTCTTCCAACTTATTGAATTTTCTATTTGTTCAAATTTTGATTTAACTAATTTTAACCTCGATTTATAATTTAAATATTTTAATTAAATTCGAATAATTAATTAATTAATCAAGTAGGGTGATTGGAAGACGGAACCTGGCCTGTGCCTAGAGTTTCTGGGGACGACGCAATAATTTCCCGAGGTTTGTAACGGGTATTTTTCCGGTTTTTATCTAAAAATAGACTTTATTACTGTTGTGTTACAGTCAAGGCTTACCTCTATATCTATATCCCCTAGCTCGAATGAAATCTCGCCGGAGTCCAGGATCTTTTTTAGGGATAGCTTATTACTTATAAATGAGATTTGAGCCTGATTATGATTGGTACTCTATTTATTTAAAACAACAAGCAACAAATATCGAAATTTAACTTATAAAATTTACAACCTTTATATCAAACATTGCTATATCGCACATAACCCACACACACCGTTTTGTTTTCCCGTTTTTCAGTGCCATCCGGTGGCCAAACTCTATCTACTACCTTTACGCAGTAGTATTCCTATTTTACCGATGGTTGCACGACCCTACCTGCCCTTAAGGGGGGAGACTCATGTAAAATTTTCAAAAAATCGATTTTTTTTTTTTTCGATATTCTGAAAGTATACTATGTTGAGCGTGTACTGACGAGCCGGAAAAAAAAAATCTCGAATATTTACAAAGTTATGGCTAATACAGTGGAGCGGGTCGGAGTACTTATTGTCAAGTAACGAGCCAGGTAATCGGGGCGCTTGAAAAGGACCTTTCTATTATAATACCTAGAAATATTTATTTTGTTCAACTACCGAGAATCCCTTTTAGTATATATATATACATACTTTTACATTCCTGCACACGTGTAACATTAGTACACGAATAACCGTTAGTATAGAAATATATTTAGTTTAGCTGGAGATTTCTTCGTGTTCAGTCGATTTTTAAAAGCAAAAATGCCGAATTATAAAAAGGCACACGTGGCAATATTGCACGAAATATCTCCAAAAAACGAAGTTATCAGGGTAATCAGTTCACCAATAAAGAAGGTGAAAATTTCGAAGCCAATACAAGCCACAATGAGAGTGCCAGTGGCAAAAACTCCATACCCGTGATAGTGAAGAAATTATAACAAATCCTTTACACGGGTACAGGATAATTGAATTTTTACGGTGTTCACAGCTTTGTCGGAAATTGTGAAGTGCTCGGTGTGTAATCAGAAGATAAAATTCAGTGAGTGTGGTTCCAGAGGTCTTGGTTTTAAAATTGTTATCACATGTCCATGTGGTAATAAAATAATCAATTCAGGTCCTTTCATTCACAACGGATTTGAAATAAACCGGAGAATAGTGTTTATCATGAGACTTTTGGGTGTTGGAAGAGAAGGAATAAATGTATTTTGTAACCTGATGGATCTATGCACTGGTTTGAGTAAAAGTTGTTACGCTAACATTGTGGAACACATTTATAATACAGTGAAATTATCATTTGAATTTCTATCGCAGAAGGCAGTGAAAGAAGAGATGGGAAAAAATGTTGAGCAAGGAAGAGAAAAAAATATTTTAAAAGTATCTGGAGATGGTACTTGGAAAAACGTGGTTTCAAATCAACGTACGGTGTTGCAACGCTCATAGGATATTATTCAGGGAAAGTTATTGATTTGAAAACAAAAAGTAGTTACTGTCAAGGCTGTGTTTACTGGAAGAACAAGACTCATACAGAAGAATTCCGTAAGTGGAGTGAGTATCATGAGGATGAGTGTCAACAAAATCACGAAGGTTCGTCAGGAAAGATGGAAGTCGATGCCATGAAAGAAATGTTCTCGACTTCAGAAGAAAAATTTGGAGTAAAATATGGTAACTACATTGGTGACGGAGATTCTAAGACATTCAAGGCTATTCTAGATTTAGAACCTTACGGTAATGAGTTACCAGTAGTGAAGAGTGAATGTATTGGTCATGTAGAAAAAGAATGGGCTCTCGACTTAGAAATGTAAGAAAAGAAAAGAAACTTTCGGGGAGAGGAAAACTAACTGATAAAGTGGTAAAAAAATTAACAAAATATTATGGTTTAAGTATTCAGAGAAATGTTAACAGTGTTGAAAATATGAAAAAAGCCATAATGGCTACTTATGATCATATTTTTTCCACTACAGAAAATCCCCAACATGATAACTGCCCTGAAGGCGTTGATAGCTGGTGCAAATGGCAGAAGGCTATTGCTCTAAATCGAGATCCTCGAGAAGAAAATTTAGCTCCATTACTTGGTGAAGAATTAAAACAGCATCTTTTACCAATATATCAAGATTTGTCCAAAGATGATTTACTTGAGCGATGCCTTGGTGGTCATACGCAGAACGCGAACGAAAGTTTTAACGCTACAGTTTGGCGATTATCCCCAAAACACCTGCATTCCGGACTAAAAGTAGTCGAAATTTCAGCTTACATTGCTGCTGGGATATTTAATGAAGGTTATACTTCCATATTAAGAATAATGAACCTTCTGAATCTGAATATTGGCACTTATGCTAAGATATTTGCGGATAGTACAGACGAAGAGCGAATAACCCGACAGAATCGTAAAAGCCTTTCAGAGACCAAAGAAGCTCGTTCAGCTCGCAGACAACATCAAATAGATGAAAATCAACTTTTTGAGGAGGCAGAAGGACTGTTATATGGACCTGGAATTGCAAATTAGTCGGTAAGTAATTAATAATTCAGTAAAACTACTCATTTTCCTGTACTGAAACTTTAAACGCGATTATCTCGAAACTACTTTTTGAAAAACTGCTCGTGTTGTAGCTCAAAAAATTATTGACCGATTTGTTTGAAATTTGGTGAGGCTTTTCTCTACATTACTACCGGAAGGATAAACCTGAAACTTCAGGTATTTCTGATTGATTACTAATTTTTTTTGGGGGTAAAAGGATAAAAAAAATAGCCCAAAATCGTAACTTTTTTTTAAGGCTGATTTTATATTGGATTTTATCCTTTTTTTTTTTAATTTTAAAGGTTTATCCTTTCCGTTTATATATCCTGAAAAAAAAAAATTTTTTTTTTTTTTTGTTTCAGATCAACGGTTCATGAGTGACAAATAGAGCAGTTTCGGACCTCGCGTCGGAGGCAGCCTACAAGACATCATGCTGAGCCGCCATTTTGTATTAAAAAAAAAAAAAAATGTTTTTTTATAATCTTAAAATGTTTAATAAAGTTGTGTTAAAAGTTCGAAACAATGAAATTATTTTATCACTGTAAAAAAAAATGTTAAAAAATGACCGATTTCGGGGCATTTACATGAGTCTCCCCCCTTAATCCCGTCTGGGTGCTTGAAAAGCAACCCTTCCCGACCCTACTTACCCCTAGTCCAGTCTGGGTGCTTGAAAAGCAACCCTTCCCGGCCCTACTTGCCGGCCCTAGTGGCGTATTCGGCCGCACACCCCCCCGTGGCGACAACCGAAGGCATTGGTTGAGCGAAGACAATGGACAGTCAAAACGAGGAAATGGGATTCGGCGATCAGGACGAGAGGATGGGACACGGCGATCAGGACGAGCGACCGACCCTGTGAACTTACCCAGGGCAGTCGGCTCAAATCCAGGAACACCCAGTTTTGACAATCATCACCAATCGAGGTATAGGGATGACTCCGTCGAACTCCACAGAAGGGACATGGTGAGAAAATGGGGCGTCGTGTTCAAAGGGAACGCGATGTCCTAGATTTTCTGGAACGACTTGAAGAATTGGCCGAAAGTTACGGGTACGAAATGGACGACTTGCTTCCTTGCATACCGATATTGCTCCGCGAAAAGGCTCTCCTCTGGTATCGTAATAACAAGAGAGTTTGGGACTCATGGGAAGACTTCGTACTGGACTTGAAAGCGTTTTATCTGCCACCAGGTCTCGAACTGGAGTTGGAAGAGCAGATACGGAATCGGGTCCAGGGCCCAATAGAGAGTGCAGCCGAATACGCCACCCGGATCCAGACTCTAATGAGGAGGCATGGACAAATGTCACCCTCAGCTCGTCTCACTCGTCTCTACCAGAATCTAAGACCGGAATACCGACGATACATGAAGCGGACTGAGTTTTCCAGCGTCCCAGAATTGCTACGACTCGCAGGCGAGCTCGAACAACTCACTGTTCAGGAAAAAGCATCTTCGCGCCGCGAAAATAAAACTACCTCCGCGAAAACTTCGGCCCCCTCGAAACCAAACACACCTCTCGAACTCTTCGAATACAATTGGCGGGAGAATTGCTGGCGATGCCGTCAAAAGGGGCACCGGAAATTTGAATGCACGAATCGATGGGTAAAATTCTGTATGCGATGTGGGAAAATGGATACATTATCACGAGATTGTCCATGCCCACGACAGGGAAACGAAGTGAGGACCGGTTCAAGCTCCCAGAACCGAGCCAGAGACCACCAGGGAGCTCCCAATCCGGTGACATTCAATCAGCCAACCAACCAATCAACACCACAACCGGGCAGTTCAAACCAAAAGACGTAAAACCAGGGGACAAGCGTCCATTTGCAAAAATAGAGGTTGGCCAGGTGACAATTCACGCATTAATGGACACCGGAGCCACGGCGTCGGTAATATCGCAAAAAGTATGGGATTTCATCCGCCAAAACAACTTGTACGAAAAATACAATTCGGTACCAGTGAGGGGATCAACACTCGGTCAGCATGTAGTGTGCACTACGGGCACTGCGTGGGTTAAAATCCGTGAAGACAACCGGATTTTCGCCCTGCCGTTTCACATTATTCCCACATACAGGAATGACATGCTGTTAGGAGTGGATAATCTCACCATATTAGGGTACCAACTTCTTAAATGCCACCCATCTTTTACTTGCTATGAACTAGAAACGAAATACGACGAAACAACTGCACAAAAGGAGATCGACGAACTTCTCCAACGTGACCAAGACATTCACGGACCGATTAAATGCGCGGAACACCGGATTAAGATCAAACCCGGAACAGAACCGATCAAAACTCGTTACTTTCCGAAAAATCCGAAGATGCAAGAAATCATGAATGCCGAAGTCGACAAAATGTTAGAGGATGGGATCATAGAACCCTCTAACAGCCCCTGGAATTCTCCTGTCGTGCTAGTTCGAAAAAAGATAGAAAATACCGGTTCTGTGTTGATTTCCGAAAAGTAAACGACGTATCCGAGAAAGATGCGTTTCCAATTCCCCATGTAAACGCGTCACTGGACAAACTGCGAAAAGCAAAAGTAATTAGTACGATTGACTTGAAGAGCGGTTACTGGCAAATACCACTGGAAGCGAACAGCAAAGCAATCACTGCGTTCACTATCCCTGGTCGTGGACTTTTCCAGTTCTGCGTCATGCCTTTTGGGTTACATTCTGCTCCAGCAACGTTCCAACGCGTGATGTATGAAGTAATCGGCGCTGACCTCGAACCATACGTGGTCGTTTATCTCGATGATATCATTATCATTAGCGAGACGCTGGAACAGCACATGAAAATACTGAGAGAGGTTATGAAACGCCTCCACGCCGCGAACCTGAAAATAAACCGAGAAAAAGCCACTTCTTAAAAAGTAGCACCGTGTATTTGGGCCATGTCATCGATGGACAAGGCATCAGGACAGACCCAGAAAAGGTTAAGGCAATCACCGAGATTGCACCACCGCGAAACCTGAAAGAATTGCGCCAGTTCCTCGGAATGATCTCCTGGTATAGGAGATTCATTCCAAACTGTGCTGACCGGACCAAACCACTCACCTCTCTGCTCCAGAAAAGAAAGAAATGGAAATGGGAAGTGACAGAACAAACCGCGTTCGAAGAACTAAAAAAATGCTTGAAAACCGCGCCGATATTAGCCGCCCCGGACTTCTCAAAAAGCTTCTCCGTGCAAACCGACGCCAGTGACGTAGGAATAGGTGCCGTCTTGACACAGGAACAGGACGGTAACGAAAAAGTAATTGCCTACGCGAGCCGATCATTGAACAAAGCCGAGAAAAACTACACCGTGACCGAGAAAGAATGCCTCGCAGTGGTCTGGGCGATCCAAAAAATGAGACCATACCTCGAAGGGTATGCGTTCACAGTCATTACGGATCACCAATCACTAAAGTGGCTTAGAACAATGGAAAGTCCGAGCGGACGCGTAGCAAGATGGAGTCTATTCTTACAACAATACGACTTCGACGTAGTATACCGGAAAGGAAAGTGGAACAAAGTGGCAGACGCGCTATCACGTAGCCACCCGAGTAACAATGACGAAACTGATGATTCTAGGAGTCAACTCGTGATAGAATCATTAGAGCTAGGCGACGCATGGTACGAACGCATAAAAAGAGGTGTAGAAAATGATCCGCAGAGATACGCCGAGTATTGCCTAAAAGACGGGTTACTATATCGACACGCGTATCACAGCTTGGACTATACCGACCGAGGGGACACATGGAAACTATGTATTCCTGCGGCAGGCGTTGATAAAATCATGAGAGAGAATCATGACACTCCTTCGGCAGGGCATGGCGGCATCGCGAAAACGATTGCTAGAATATCCCGAAGCTACTATTGGCCGCGAATGAGAGCAGAAATAACCGAGTACGTACGACGATGCATAAAATGTCAAGCGTATAAACCCTCGCAACAACCACCATCTGCGCCGATGGGCACAATTCCAGCCACTCGTCCATGGGCCGTCGTCTCTGCTGATATAATCGGACCAAAGCCGCGATCATCGAATGGAATGTCGTACCTCGTCGTCTTCCAAGACAAGTTCACCAAATGGATCGAAGTCCACCCACTCCGGCAACAAAAAGCGTCGGCAATCGCTCGGGTCTTTAAGGAACATGTAGTATTACGATTTGGAAGGGTTGAGACAATCATCACTGACAATGGAACCCCATTCATTAGTAAGGAATTTACGTCGCTACTGGAAACTTTCCACATTAAACACGTGCGAACCCCCATACTCTCCACAATGTAACCCAGTCGAACGAACAAATCGTGTCATCGGAACAATGATTGCCCAATTCGTGGGTGCCAATCAGAGACACTGGGACAAACTCATACCCGAATTAATGTTTGCTTATAATACCGCGAAGCATGACTCCACCGAGTTCTCCCCAGCATATTTGAACTACGGTCGCGAAATCCAACCACCTGTATCTGTAAAATCACAGCGAGAACCAGAAAACCACGAACACTACGACGTGCCACGCGCAGTACAAACCTTGAACGAGACTATCGAACTCGTAAACGTAAATCTAGCCAAAGCATATGGCCAGCAAGCCAAACACTATGATAAAAAGCGAGGTTCTTGGCAACCGGCCGTTGGGGATCTTGTATGTAAGCGAGAACACCATCTATCGTCCGCGGTCGACAATTTTGCAGCAAAATTAGCAGAAAAGTTTAGTACAGGGTATACAATTACTAAAATCATAGGGCCCTCGGTTTATGAAGTCTCCAAAGAAGGGAAAACGTTTATCGCGCACCTGAAAGACCTGAAACCTTACCATGAAAACCTTGATCCTGAGAACCTAATATCCAAAAACCTAGATACGGAGAATCTAGAACCGGACGAACCTCCCGAACCGCGCTACCTAACCCGGGCCCAGGCCAAAAGAAAGCCACGATGATGACCAAATAATCCTTTCTTGATGTCTAAGAAGGAATATTCTGAGTGGTCTTTATTAACTAAGAGTAGGGTCTCGGACAGGGGGCACGGAAACGGAGAAAAACCGGAAGTTTACCTTAAAATAAACCCGAAAATTGAACCAAAAACTCTTTGAAAACCGGTGAAATAAACCGGGCTATAGAAACTTTTTTTTTAGTACAAAGAACTTGAATCTGGGCAGCAACCCGCCGCCACATGTTAAAGATTTTTTTTTCTCTTTCCTGAACTCTGTCTGCTATCTAGCTAAAAATATATATATACAAACGAAAGCAGGGCTACGACAAGGAAAACTCGATGTTATACGCAAAGTTTGCGAGACTGTATGTGTGTGTGATTTTGCCTGTTTTAGCGAATACAATGATGACACCCGAACGAACCATGGAAGAGGAGATATGGCTGATGGAGGAGATGTTGAAACGACCACCACAACTACTCATCACACCATTGAAGAACACCACGACCTCTACCATCACACCCACCACGCCGAAGAAACCCAACATCCGGGTAATAGAAAATCGGCCAGTAAGGACCCGGATACACTGGCTCAGACAACCGTTCAGTCGAACGAAGCCAGGTCTCTCGAAACCCTGCAAACGGCCCCTGATTCGCCCAGCCAGCGCCGGGATGATCGTGGGGATAAGGAAAGCCACCAGAACGGGCCCACCCATCACAAGTGGTCCCCGTTTGGCGACTAAAGCCCAGGAAACAAAGAGCATCCCCCAGTCAACAGCTATTAGAGGATCTAGCGACGCCGAAGCGTCCCACATGCTCATCAACGAGCCATCCTTCCCCACCGAGGCAGCCGCAAGCTTCATAAAAAAGAAGAGAAGGATCGGAAGATGGAGAGAACCAGAAATGACCTACAACCCGGGCCCACTTACAAAGAGCGGTCCCCAGCTGAAAGTCACACCTGAGCAGACCTCCAACCCGGGCCCGCTCCCAAGGAGCAGTCCCCAGCTGGAAGCCGAATCGACCAACGACAACGCAGCGTGGTTAACTTACGACGATGCACCACTACTCAATGATTACGCAGCAGAATTGGATTGTCAGGCCGGAGATCTTTTTGCACCACCAACCAAGACCCAGACACCACTGGAAAAAGCTCTAGCCACCCTTACCCGACTAGAGGAAGTAAAGAACGAGCACGTGACCAAGCGCCGGCAATTCACTGCGTACGACCGGGATATGAAGCTCTATCGAGTTACCCGTACAGCGAAGACCCCAAGACCATGGGTCAAGCCGCTGGGAAAGACGATCCAACAGTGGATAGAGAAGAATGAACGAGACGAAAAGTGGCAAACGTAGTTCACCACTTTTCTTTCCCAGGAAGGAGGGGTGTGATGGTAAAAAGTGAGTGCGAGCGAGACGGCAGAGCAACAGAATTATTATTACTATTGTTATCATCGTTATTATTATTATTGTTATTATTACTATTGTCATCATCGTTATTACCACTATTATTACTATCATTATTATTACTATTATTACTATCATTATTATTACTATTATTATCGTTCTTGTCATTATTAATACCGGAGTATATTTAATATACTAAAGATGTTTTTTTTTATATATCATTGTTCATTTACATTTCTTTGTTTAATGAAAAAGTTTATTTAGTTTTAAATACTTGACTGAGATTTATTTTAAAATGCGCGCGAATGTTTGAGTACGCCACCGCGGCGAGAGATGGCGAAGAATTTCGCCGCTCGTTCGTTTACAGTAAAAACCGACGAACTAATATAGGGATTGAGAGAGAACTGTAGAGGCAGCACTACTGCTGAAAGTGGAGCGCCCTGGTGTTATAAATATAAAGCTTAGTGATGTACACAATGTAATAATCAGTATTAGTTGACATTAAGAATGCAAAAAATAATTAAATTCGGGTTCTTGCCGGTCAAAAATACCCTTATTAGGGGTCAAAATGACATCAAGGGTAAAAAATTATTTGAGTCAGGACACGTTTTAAACGTTGTGGAAACAGAAGATTTAAATAAACACTCAACCATAACCTGCTCAGTTGTCGCTCAAACCAAAGTTTCCGAGGTGTACAATATAAAAATTCATGTTAGTTACTAATTATTCTAACAATTATTTTATACAATATTAAAAATATGACAAATCTGGCTACATCGAAGCTTATTTAAAATTATTTTTAATGTTCATAAATTTACAAAATTTATAATTAAATATAAACCTAGTAAAAAGTTTATGACATTAAAGTTAGCAGTCACTTAACCATTTTTTAATTTTTTTAATAAATAAATTTGTTCCAAAAATTATTTCTAAAAAATTTGATTTTTTTTTTTTTTAATTTTCTAAACGTCAATTTTTTTCTCATGTTCTTTGATTTAATTTATTTATTCACAAAATTCTTAAAATTATAAGATATCTGCTAAATTAATTTTCATAAAAGTTTCGAAGTATAGAAGTAAATTTTATTCCAGTTTTTAATGAAATAAAAAAACTTGACAGATTATTTATATTTTTAATACTAATTATATTGTTTAAATAACTTTCAGTAACTTAAAAATTATTATATTTAGCTTGACGATAATCGAAATATTATAAGTGCTAACTGCAACTGTAAAACTGGAGTAGCGCAGCAATGCAAGCATATATGTGCCGCAATACACTTCGTTAACTCACCGGATTCTGCAGCTAGTAAAACTAGTCAATCGCAAGGATGGGGTAAACCCTCGCATCGGCAGCTTTTGGGTTATGACAAAGGGGCTCGAATTTCAACTTTATTTCCACCTCCTCCTTTATGTAGTAAAGCCGAAAAATTGACTCCGTTTCATGTTACTACTGAAAACTTGAAGGAGTTTGTGCCTTTTTCACCTTTATTTCAAATTCTTCAGTTTGAAGAGAGAAATCAGGTCGAGATTATTGCTGCTGAAACCTTGGCTGAAATTAAGCGGATGACAGATAAAAATAATTTATTAGAAAAAGCAAAAAAAGTCACTTTAGACATTTTCACTCTTCAACTAGTTAATAATTTACATGGTGTTGAGTGTGAAACGCTTAAACAATGGCATGATTTTTATCAAAATAAAGTCTGCTGTTATGTAGATAAGGCACTATCAATAAGTATTGGAACGATTGATCAGTCTGAAAAATCTGAGTGGTTTGAGGAAAGAAAGTTGCGTATCACTGCTAGCAATGGTCACAAAGTGAAAGGAAATCGTTTTGACATTGAGAAAATTATTGATGAGTTTTTGAATCCTAGTAAACATGAAACCTCTGCTATGAGTTATGGAAAAAAAACTGAAGAAATTGCTCTTAAAGAATACAAGAAATTACTACAACCAAATTGGGAAGTAGTCAGAGTTGGTCTTATCGTTAATATTCCTCAGCCATGGATGTCATGTAGTCCAGATAGTATTCTAATTTATGGGCCAAATATTTGGCAGAAAAAACTCATTGAAGTGAAATGCCCATATTCATGCCGTAATCAACCGATTTTCAACGAAGAATCACTGGAAATCCACGTTCAATACTTAAAATTCGATGAAAATGGATTGCACTTAAGCACAACTCACTCAATTTACACTCAAATTCAGCTTCAAATGTACGTCACAAACATTGCTTTTTGTGATTTATTCATCTATTCACCTATGGGTAGTGTTTTAATAACTGTTGGACGAGATGAGGCTTTTCTTAACAAAGTAATACCTGCACTCCAAAAATTTTACTTCCAACATTATCTTCAAAGATTATTTTCTATGCATTCTAAAAAAAACTAGATGTATTTTCTATCTGCAATATTTAAGATGAATTATTATTATTATTATTGAATTAATAATGTTAATTTAACTTACCTTTTATTTGACAACTTAAATTATTAGTTTAAAAAAAAAAGCTATGAGACTTTTGCAAATTTTTATAAATGTTACAAATTATTATATTTATTGTAATTTAATTGTTACATATAAAGTATGTACAAAAATGTGATAAAAAATAATTACATAAATCATATAAATTTTTTAAATAAATTTTTAATTTCATACACTTGTATTTATATTATTATTTTTGAACTATTGTTTTATTATAGGCTTGGAAATATTTATTAAACTGCAGATTACAAAAACAATTTCATCTACGTGAGGAAGTAAAGATATTGGTATTTTTGTAAAAATATTGAAATCTTTGATTCTTTGGTTCACTCGTTCAATATGAATTCTGACCGAAGCAATATTGTAGGTTTCATCAACTTCTTCAGCTGTAAATTGTCCACCATGAGCAAAAGGAGGCATAATGAAGACAGCATTCTTTTTTTCAACTTCGGTTTTAATTTGAGGGAAACCTTTATCAGCAAGAACAACATCACCGGATTCTATCAAATCTACTATCCCACAGTCGTTCGTAATGTAACAGTCACTAGAACGACCACCGTAGCACTTAGATACAAAAGTTATTAATCCATTTGGAGCACACCCAACCAAGAATTTCACTGTTTGATGATGTTTATAGTCTGAGTACATCAAAACTTTCTGTCTTACTTCCGGCGGTTGCTCTGTATACACTTCAGTGCAATCGATAATCACACGTGTTGCAGGGTAATTTTTTTGAAAGCTTCTGGTAGAGTTGCTTGTATAGTAGCTCTCGAAGGCCAAACTATAAAATTTTTCAATAAAATATTGAGTTGTTGTAAGTTACTGATAAATATTTTTGTGCTGAAGTTCTGTGGATGCTGAATAGTACTCCTAGTGCTGTAAATGTCAGACCAGTCTTCAATTTTGTCAAAGTGATAAGTAATTTTGTTTTTTTATCTATTTTGGTAGATTTTATGTCAGGAAGCATATTTAATAAAAATGTAAATATTGAAAAATTAACACCGGTTAAACTGCTTAAGGATTGGTCATCATGAATAGAAGTAATTCCATGAAAACCTTGACAATCAGATTTAATAGAATCTGAAGTAATAGGATCACACCCAACATCTTCAACGTTCTTTCGTAAAGGCGGCAGATTAATATCACAAATTTTTTCAGCTGTCCTTTTAATTGGAATGTTTACTTGTACTTCTGCAGTACATACACCATCACAGGAATTTATGTTGCAAAAAAATATTTATGTTCACCTAAAACACTTTCATCAACAATTTCATCAGTTTGACATGTAATGCTACGAGTTGTTTTTTGTGGAGTACTATCAAATACACAATGATCTTCTACACTTTGTGTTTCAGCATCTACCCAATTATTATCATCTTGAATTTCAATTTCACTTATAATATTATTACTAGTATTATTAATTTTATTATTAATGATATTCATTTCACTTCGTAAATTTCGTTGTCGCAATCGTTCGAAACGTTCAAATGCTTGAGTAGATTTTTTGATATTTACTTTACCAGGAAAAATTGTTGGTATGTATGAAGGATGCCGAGGATGTTCTGACTTTTGATTATTAACAAAATGAGCACTACAAATCCGAGTATTTTGAGTTGGTTCCCAATCATTTGGATATTTCCTGAAAAAAATTATTTTAAATTTCATTTTTCCTTAGTACATTTTTATTTACTTTACAAAATAATCATTGTATAATTTAATATTCTATTTCATATTACTTGGCCTTTTAAATTTGATCGTGATTAATTTAATTTTTTCATTAAAATAATTTACTTACACATAGTTTTTCACTGCATTTATCCATTGTTGACGTTTAAGGGTTATCCACGCTGAGTTCAGAGTACTTGCAGGGAAACGATAAAATTTAACACTTGTATTTTGATTTTTGTTTTTATATGGCATATTGGAACAACCACGGATACAGCAAGAAACTTTTGACGAAGACATTATCAAAATTTATTTCAATTAGATTAAAAAAAAAATTTATTTAATAAATTTGTTATTGTTTTGTATAGCACTTGCCACCACTTTGCTTTACATTTTTCCCGGCAGGTGGCGTCAAGGTCATCTTTCTCAATCCCTATAAGCGAAACTGCGTGGCGATAATTTTTGTTCTTTTAAAGAACAAAAATTTATTTACCTGAAAGAAAGAATTAATTGAATTCTCGAACAGATTCAAAATATCTGAATAATTATTCAATTGATTACTTTCATTGGGAAATTATTTTGGTGAAAATTATTATTTAGCAAATGTTATTTTTTTTCTAAGTCCCGAACGACTTTTGTATGGAATTGATTTGGTATGAAATTTATTGTAATCTGTTGAAATTAATGAGTGAATTTAATATTTGATCAGATTTAAATAATTAAAAAATCTGAAGTTTGGCGAAAAGCGATAGATGGCGATAATTTTCCCAGATCTTTCACTCTTGAAGAAAGGTCTGGGAAATGCCAAAAGCGATTTTTATCGACGGGAAAGGCAACCAAGTTTTCCAGTGGTTCTTGTTTCTGGTAGAAGACCCTTCACCAAGGAATAACCAAGGAACTCTTACCTTGTCTCCGACCAGGAACCAGGTAAGTGCTGACTTATCCATTGGGGGAAATTTGGCCACCGGGAAGGGTTGCTTTCCAAGCACCCAGAGGGAACTAGGGGTAAGTAGGGCCGGGAAGGGTTGCTTTCCAAGCACCCAGAGGGAACTAGGGGTAAATAGGGCCGGGAAGGGTTGCTTTCCAAGCACCCAGAGGGAACTAGGGGTAAATAGGGCCGGGAAGGGTTGCTTTCCAAGCACCCAGAGGGAACTAGGGGTAAGTAGGGCCGGAAAGGGTTGCTTTCCAAGCACCCAGAGGGAACTAGGGGTAAGTAGGGCCGGAAAGGGTTACTTTTCAAGTATCCAGATGGGAGTAGGGGCAGGTAGGGCCGTGATTTAAAACGCAACCGTCGGTAAAGAAGAATACTACTGTGTAAAGGTAGTAGACAGAGTTTGGCCACCAGATGGCTCTAAAGAGAACCGGAAAGTAAATGTTGTGTGCGGGTTATGTGCGATGTTGTAAAGTTTGACATAACGCTTGTAAATTTTATAAACTTGAGTTTCAATTTTTGTTGTTTGTTGTCTTAAATAAATAGAGTATTAATTATAATTAGGCTCGAAATTTATTTATAAGTAAAATAAGTTATCCCTTAAAAGATCCTGGACTCCGGCGAGATTTTATTCGAGCTAGGGGATATAGATGTATAGGTAAAGCCTTGACTGTAACACAACAGTAATAAAATTTTAAATTTATTAAAATTCACTCCTTTTGGGAAACCGAAAAAATACCCGTTACAAGATTTTCCAATTATTTAAATCTGATCAAATATTAAATTCACTCATCAATTTCAACAGATTACAATAAATTTCATACCAAATCAATTCCATACAAAAGTCGTTCGGGACTTAGAAAAAAAAATAACATTTGCTAAATAATAATTTTCACCAAAATAATTTCCCAATGAAAGTAATCAATTGAATAATTATTCAGATATTTTGAATCTGTTCGAGAATTCAATTAATTCTTTCCTTCAGGTAAATAAATTTTTGTTCTTTAAAAGAACAAAAATTATTGCCACGCAGTTTCGCTTATATTAGTTCGTCGGTTTTTACTGCAAACGAACGAGCGGCGAAATTCTTTGCCATCTCTTGCCGCGGTGGCGTACTCTACCATTCGCGCGCATTTTCAAATAAATCTCAGTCAAGTATTTAAAACTAAATAAACTTTTTCATTAAACAAAGAAATGTAAATGAACAATTATATATAAGAAAAAAACATCTTTAGTATATTAAATACACTCCGGTATTAATAATGACAAGAACGATAATAATAGTAATAATAACGATAATAACAATAGTAATAATAACGATAATAACAATAGTAACAATAATACTGATAGTAACAATAATACAATAATAATGATAATACATCCAAAAAAAAATAAATTCTGCTGCTCTGCCGTCTCGCTCGCACTCACTTTTTACCATCACAGGTTAAACTTTATTTTGTACCTGAGAACTTTTGACGATTTCTTCTCTTGAGTTTGGCTCTCTTTGTTGTTCTCGTTGACTTCTAATAGAGGTAACCTTGTCAGCCAAAATCACGGTGTTCTCGGTACTCGGGTTCACTGCGTCGCAGCTCGAGATATTTAGCAATGTTTTATCTGGAAATTCAGGATAGTTAGAATGGTTTTATTGGATAATTAGGCTGGCTAAATGCCTAGCAGTAATTATCAATTTTACAATTTAAAAATAATCGCTCTGAAGGTTCCACAGGAATCTCAGAGGAATATTAATATTTACCTGATAATTCCAAAATTTCGTGTTCGTTACTCGGGCTCCGGCTTCACAATGTCGCTTTTCTGTTCGGCAACTTCACTCGTCCCTCGTGTGGAATTATCCCTACCCGCGGAACACTTATCTTCTAGGCCCCGGAACTTGTGTAAATTTTATTTCTACTGCGTGAGCATCCTAGACCACAGCGCTCCGTGATCCGTCGATAACTAACCGCGGCTAGGGTGAGGACCTTCAACGGGTAATGAAGGAGCCCCGTGACAATATATATATATATATAGGAGACTTTCTATAGATATACCCATGTAAAAAAAAATTGTCCTAAAAGAGTCATAAGCTTAGGATCCTAAACGTGCCACAATTTAGAACATTTTTATGACAAATTTATGACACCAAACAAAAAAATATTGTAAAAAGTACTTTTATGACAATTTTAGGATACTTTTATATAATAATTATTAAGATTTAATTGACTAAAAATTTAATTATGTTTACTGTCCAACTAAAATGCGTGAACTCTTGAATTCTTGAAAATAATTCTGCTCAAATATATAGTTTTAAAAAAAATTCAAACTGCAAGCGAGAAAAAAATTACACCATGCGGACTCTAGCGGAGAAACTCTGAAACTCAATAATAAATCACCAAGAATTTTCTCTATTACCAGCAAACAATATTTGCGCCTACGTATATACCCTGATAGCCACCTTACCTATAACTTACTGTCAATCTACGTCCGCAATTTGAAGCAAACTTGACGGAAAGAGTTGGCAAAGCGAGCGATTACCTATTAGTTACCTATAACTTACTCTGCAAATAGACGTCAAAACTTGCTGTACAAGTATTTCCTTCAAATTGTAGTCAAGTTGAAAGGAAATTTAACTACAAGTTTGATTGTTAACTTGTATTCAAGTTGCGGCCGTAGATTTCCGTCAATTTGCTTACAACTGTTGTTGAGAGAAGAATTACCGCCAACTTGATGTATAAATTAACCGTAACTGCTGGAAGTCAACACTTACTGAGAAAGCGCTGGCTATCAGGGTAAATGACCACAAAAAAGTTGGCATAGAGTCACAAAGACAGAATAAAATAAATAAATGCTCCTAATTGCTCATTAATTGCTCATTAATATAAATGACGTTTTAATAAAACGTCAATTGTGTGATAAAGATTGAAGACTTGGAGGTTATTGCTTTATCAACAAATATTTGCTGAGAGGTATAAAAAGTAAGACATAAGGGAAGTTTTATGTAATAAAGTAATAAACATAAGGTGGGTAAATTGAATTTTTTTTAAAATTGTATTATTAATGTTATTTGTTCGTTCTTTAGATGACCAAGTTAATGGAATGGATATTTTGCTTGGCTCTATTTTTGGGGCCGTGGACAGCCGCAGTAACCGGCACAATAAAATCGCCTTGGATAAATGAACATCACACGTTATTGTTAATATTGCCGATCATTTTAATTATTACTTTTGGAATTTACGCTTTGTCTGTTGTTTTGTACCGCACATTTACGTTCAATAATTGCGAAGAAGCTGCGAAGCAGCTTCAACAAGTAAGAATTGAATTTTTATTAATGAGCACAGAAGGATGAGCTTATATCTTTAGAAATGTCAATAATTGAGAAATTACATCGTATTTTGTCTAATGGTAACATTTTTAACGATATAAGCTCATCCTGTCGTTATACACACCAAGACCTTTCATTTGAATACCCACACGATTTTTTTTATATATTTTATATATTTCATAAATATCATATATATCATATATATAAAATATATAAAAAAAATCATGTGAGTACTCAAATGAAAGGTCTTCATGTGCGTAACATCAGGGTGAGCTTATATTGTTGAAAATGTCAATAATTAAGAAAAGACATTGTATTTTGTCTACTGATGATATTTTTAACGATATAAGCTCATTCTGACGTTACACTCATCAAGACCTTTCATTTGAATACCCACACGATTTTTTTCATATATTTTATATATTTTAAAAATATGAGAAATATCATATATATAAAATATATAAAAAAAAATCATGTGAGTATTCAAATGAAAGGTCTTGATGTGCGTAATATCAGGATGAGCATATATTATTGAAAATGTCAATAATTAAGAAAAGACATTGTATTTTGTCTACTAATGATATTTTCAACGATATGTTCATCCTGACGTTACACTCATTGAGACCTTTCATTTGAATAGCCACATGAATTTTTTACATATTTTTTATATTTTACAGATATCACACATAAAATATATAAAAAAATCATAAATAATAAATTATAATTAATCATAAATGTACTTACCAAATACCGCCTAGTCAATATTAGGTTCCTTCATTTTATCACTAGTAAAAAAAATTTTTTTCTATTCCAGCAAATCGCACAAGCGCAAGCAGAATTAAGAATAAAAGGAATTTTACCCCGAGACCCGAAAGGATCTGAACTAATGTAAATTAACTTATATATAATAAATAAAAAAATTTATTAATTACAAAGTATGATTTCATCAATTACGACTTATCAATTACTGGCTCAGTATCGTAACTAATTGGTAATCCATGGCGCCCTTTAACAGCTGTCGTAATTTCAGTCTCTCCGAGCTTCTGTTCCAGCCCCTGCCAGGAACGATTGAGAAGGAAATCGGCGCCAGCTTTGCCAATCGCAACGGTTCCGTCATTTTTGCACACCAGAGTCTTCATTTTTTCCGCGTCAGTCGGCTCGCTTTCGGATGAGCAATTGCGCAATTGCCCGGTAATTAAAGAAACATCAGACTCAGCTGTTGGTTTGAAGTCCACGTGGTTTATTCCTCCGGGAAGTAGCTGTCGGAAATCCAGACAGTAGTTAGTGGAGAATTTTCGTGAGTCATTGAAGGCCAGTTCTACTTCAAAGGGCGTACAGAGTGGCTTGTAGTACTCGTTTGAATCAAAGATCTCATTTTCTGGACAGGCTATCACCACAAATGCATCCACCTGTTTAATTATTATTTTATTAATTTTGTTGTTTTATTTTTAGTAATTTTTTTTTTTTTTTTTTTCATAAGTTGAAGCTTTAAATTTTGAACTTAGCTCAAAATTAAATGACGATTTTTATAAAGAATTTTTTTGAAAATTAACGCAGTTAAATTTGGAATTTTTTAAATTAATTACGATAAAAAAAAATGCTTTTCAAAATTTCTTCTAATTTTCACTAAATTAGAAAATTTCTAAAAATAAGTTTACATTTTTATCCATATTCCTTTCTAGCTTGAAAAATTTTTTATTATTCTTAAACTTTGAATTTTTACAAAAAAATTTTTATACGCTTTTTTTGGTATAATTAATTCTATAAATTAAAAAATTAATGAATTTAATTTATATAAATTTCAAAGCTTAAAAATTATAGTAAAACATTATTTAAACATTTGATTTTTTACTAATTTTAAATTATAAATTGCCAAGAAAATTTTACAACACATTAATTAACAAGCAGAAAATTATAAAAGAATTAAAAAATTTTTTGAATATACTAAATTATTAAAAAAAAATTAAATGTATAAATTTATAAACTTTTAAGGAGGTTCAAGCGTAATTTTTGAATTAAAAATAATGTTTAAATTTTTAACTTCCCGCTGAGAAAAATTGAAAATTTTTTTTAATTCGGAAAAGTATTGATTTTACCCCATTTTGCGGAAATCGTCACACGTACGGAATTTTGAAAATTTTCATTTTTAAGAAAATGGCGAGCGACTGAAAATTTTCTCACTATTCTTACTGTTTTTTTTTTTTTGTTTTAACCCGGCTAAAAAAACTTTAAAATAAAAATTTTTTAAATTCCGTACGTGCGACGATAACTATATCCTTACTGATTAAAAAGCAATTTGGCTAATAATTAATTATGATTAAAAAAAAAATCATACGCCCTGTTGGCTTTAGAATTTTTTCGTCTAAGAGTAATTTAGAATTTTTTTTTAAACTAGTAACGCGATATGCTTGCAAATATCGTCAAAAAAAAATTTTTTCGTCTTTTTAACTTCTAAAATTTTTTAAAAAATTTTTAAGCTTTGAATTACTCCTCAAAAATAAAAAAAAAAAAAAATTGTTTTATTCACTTTTTTACAGATCTAAATCTTATGAACATTTTTGGGTTAGTTAGAGTGAAAAAAATTTTTTAGTTTTTAAACTAGTAACGCGATATGCTTGCAAATATCGTCAAAAAAAAATTTTATACGTCTTTTTAAAAATTTTTTTTGTAATTTTTAAGCTTTGAATTACTCCTCAAAAATTTTCAAAAAAATGTCGAATTAAATTTTTGATTTCTATTAATTATTTATTAAATTATAAAAAAATTCTTACCTCGGCAAAATTTGCCAACTTTACCGGGTTCGGTTTTCCGACACTGAAAATATACGACTTGATATTCTTGCTCTGGAGGATACTTTTTACCATATCAAGCACGTCTAAATAATTCTGAATTCCCAGAGTAGCAACTACGATACCAACCACTTTGGCATCTTTCAACTTTTCTACCAAAAATCGGCGCCTTCTCAGCCAAGGATTTCTCACAACTTCAAATTCTTTGATCTCCATTTTATCATTATCACGACCAGAAATTTTCCCCGTGCAGTAGAACCAATTTTTAACTGGGATACTTAGCGCTAAGGATGCTAAAGTTTTATTGTCATCTCCTAGATAAAATCCTACGAATTCTTCTGGTTTTTCGACCTCCAATAATTCACGGCCAGTTATCAATGTTCTCTGGTTATAATTTTTTCTATCTGTATACTTGACGTTTGATTCACAATTTAAGAATGTTAGGTTTATATTTAACTTTTTTTCTTGTACTTTTTTATAAATTTTTTCTGCAATTTAAACATATTTATTATTAATATTTGATTTGTTATAAAAAATTAAAAATATTTCAATATTATTTATGATTAATTTTAGTCACAAAAATTTTTATATTATTATATTTAAAGTGTAATTTAGATAATTAAATTCAATAAAAATTTTTTGTAATCTCAATAATAAAATAAAAAAAAAAAAATAGATAATCAATTAAAACTAAATTAGCAACTTGCAGTTACTATGTGACTGCCGTGACTTAAAATCTATATATTATATATATAGGAGACTTTCTATAGATATAGTCACTCATCACGATATATCTGGAACTATAAGACCTAGAGACTTGAAATTTGGCAAGAATATTCTTTTCGTCGAGTAGAGGTCAGCTAAGAACGGATTTTACGAAATTCCACCCACAAGGGGGGTTGCGGGGGCGTTAACAATGAAAAATTCCCGTTTTTAAACTATAGCTCCTATCGACTCCAAATTTGGTAGAAATCTTCTGTAAGAGATGTAGAAAAAGTCTATGGGCAAATTCTACGATAGCTCATTTCACAGGGGTTTGCGAAGGTGGATGTTATCATTAAAAATTTTTAATTTCTAAGCTATAGCTCCTATAGACTCCAAATTCTCATTTCAAATTTTTTCTTCGTGTCAATTATTATTCATTTTTGAAAAAAAGCCACGCAAACATTATAATGATTGCACATTGAAAGTTACAATGAATATTAGCTGGAATAATTACATGGATACAAGGTATATGCTAATTCGATGAAATTTGGAATTTGTGAAAGTCAAAACAGTACTCTAATTAAATGTCAAATATAGATCTAAAAATACAATTCTATAACATGCCTAGCCGAACGGGCGGGTAACAGCTAGTATTAAAATAAAAAATTAAATATAAAATTTGACTGTACAAATAAATATTAAATAAAATTACCAATTGTGTGTGCAAAAGAAACATTGTAAAAAAATATAATATTTTTATCACAGTCGAAGTAGCTACTAAATGTATCAACAAAAACATCAACATCTAAGCTAGTTGTTGGCAGAACGTGAAAAACCGGCAATTTCACTGTTGGATTAAGACAAGCATGTCCAAAATGAATTATTCCATCTGCCTGAATGTGGTTGGCTGTTACTTCGTCTACACAACAGCTCCCACATGTCGTATCTCCAAGTATGTAAACTTTTTTGTCTAGATGTTTTTCTAGCTCCAGTGCTACTATCGCTGAATCTTTTAAAAAAGAGTCAGGAAATTGCAAACATACCTAAAAAAAAAAAAAAAAAAAAAAAATATTTCAATTATTTATTTATTTAATAAAATTTACATCTTTACAAATGCAAAAAAATTTATTGAAATTATTCTACAAGATAATAATATAATACTGAAGTTAGCAGTCAGCTGTTAATTTTAAAAATTTTTTTAATAAATCAATTACAATAAAAAAAATGCTTCTAAAAATTTTCACTTGTAATTTTTATTAATTTTTACATGTTAAATTTTGTAATTAAAATTATTTTATAATAATTTAATTGCTACAAAATTCTAAAAAAATTTTTAATATCTGTCAACTTCAGTGTCATATAAAATAAAAAAAAAAAAATGACTTTTTAAATTTAATTTATTTAAAAAAAAAAAAATTCAAGTTTCTTAATTATTTTTTTTTCTAAAATTACAAATCTTAATTTATTTATTTAAAAAAAAATAAATTATTTAAAAAAATTTTATTAAATTGTGGCATACGTGAATTTTGTCAGAAAGTGAATGGCGCCTGTCATTAAAAAAAAAAAAAAAAAAAAAAAAAAAGTTACAATTTACTTTCAAATTAAAAATATAAATTTAAAAAAAAAAATAATTTTAAAACTGAAAACTTTAAAAATCATTAATTTAAAAAAAAAGAAAAAAAAACAAAGTAAGAAAATAAATGAAATATACATACTTTTTCTAGACCACGTGCTTTTATCCACTGGACACAATCATTTATATAATATTCACTTAACCTGTTAGAAGTGTTTAAATTAGAACTGTCAGTTTGATTTTTATCAAGATGATTTGAAGGAATCATTATTAAATAATGACACTTTTGTTTCGTAAAAAATAAATTTATTATTTGTGTATTTTATAGCAATGACAATGACAGGTTTCAATATTTTCATATGGAGACCCAGGACTAGAAAATTTCAAGAAGCGACTGTCAAGAGTTGGCGCGCTCTTGCGGCAATAATTGTAACTATTTTCAAAATTAAAAATGGCTTGCGCGCGCAAATTTGAATTCTAGTATACTTAAAAAAATAAAAAATTTAATATTTTCTGGTCGATTTAATGAAATTCAACTTCAGCATTAGTTTTAACATTTTATTATATAAATTTATCTATGTATTTCATACTAAATTGCTTTAATATAATTTACGCCATCAGTGTTGTCATTTTTTATTAAATATAAAATATCTACTTTCGGCTTGCATTACATATTTTCATAAAGATAATAAAACAAACTGTACTGTTGGTAATCATTCGGGTTCATGAGATGCTGAAACAGATAAAAGTAATTTGAGTTATGCAATTTAAAAACTACCGAATAAATTATTTTATAGTATAAAAAAATTTTTTTGACCAAAAAAAATATTAAAGAAATTTTTTGAGGCCAAGAAAATTGTCATAAGTGTCATAAAATTGTCATAAAAGTGTCCTCAAATTGTCATAAAAGTATCCTAAAGTCGTCATAAAAGTGTACTAAACTTCATAAAAGTGTCCTAAAATTGTCATGATGTTATTCTTATATTTTACGTAAAAGTATCCTAAAATTGTCATAAAAGTACTTTTTACAATATTTTTTCTCTAAATAATTGCGACAATATTTTTCTAAAATCGAAATTTCATTTCGGTTTGATGTCATAAATTTATAATAAAAATGTTCTAAATTGTGTCACATTTAGGATCCTAGGCTTATGACTCGTTTAGGACAATTTTTGTTTACACGGGAGATTTAAATTAATTTTTTTTCCAGCCTGTGCAACGTATTTAAATATTTAAATAAAGCTGTGTATGACCTCACCTGCCAAAACCCTTCGTAGCAATCAATAAAAATGGAAGTATTTTTTTTAATATGACCAAATATATAACACCATAAAAAACCATTGTCGACTCCTTTAGCATAGTATCGAACAAGGATAATGTATTTTTTATCATCGCCTCTAATTTGTACTTGTGCTTTGGTAAGACCAACTGAGCCCATTTCGATCGCATTTCTATCCTTACCCTCTATAACCAGTTTGCTCCAACCACCATCGATAAGCTCCTGTACTTCGGGATCCCTTGAATGGAGTGTTATATAACTGTTTAATCGTTATCTCTTGAGTATCTTGAGAATTCTCGACGAAAGAAGCCGAAGTTGCGAGAGTAATAATACTAATAATCAATGAAATTTTGCACATGATTTTTTTTTTAACGTTTAAATCACACTGGAGTATCGATAATTTACCTGGTGTTAATTTTTATAGTAATTTTGATAAAAAATATTAATCTATGATTGGTTATTTACAAATTTAAGAACTAACGACTTTGATGAAAGATACGAATACATTCCATTAAGCTATAATGAGTTAATTATAATTGAGAGTCTAGTTTTAAACGATTTTGGGTCATTAAAGTTGACTATAAAAGTGTTTTTTTCTTTTTTTTCTAAATAGGAATCGGGTTTTATTTTTTGAAACGAAGATATCGAGTTTTTATTAGTTTGTTTTCGACTTTAAGTTAAAAATAATCGTCTTCATAAAAAAAAAAAAAAAAAAAGTTAATTTTTTTTTTAGCTTTGAATAAAATTCATTCAAATAATACAACTAAAATTGATTATGATTCTACATGATAACTATATTTTCGTTTTATCAAAATTTACACAGTAAAAAATTTGCGTCATTGCATCAAAAAATTTTTAACACAAAATTTTTTGACGCATTGACGCAAAATTTTTTACTACACTGAAAAAAAAAATTACCTTAAATCAAGAGTAAAATTCTTGAACCAAAAAAATAATTTTGAAGCTCATTATCTTGAATCAAGACAAAAAATTCTTAAATCAAATAAAATGTACTTAAATCAAGTGAAATTTCTTAGTTTAAGAATTTTTTAACTCAAACCAAGAAGATGAAATTCTTCAAAATAATTTATTTGATTCAAGTAAATTTTTTTTTCTGTCAAAGAAAAAAAAATAAAAAAATTTTTTTCAAAAAATATCCAAATTCAAAATTTCGCAATTTTTCCCGTTTTTCAATTTTTTTTTATTTGTAATATCTCGAACGCTATCATACATACAGGAATGGCCTTTTGTTTGTCTGCAAGGGGAAACTTAGAGCTATTGAAAAAAAAATATTTTGGAAAAAAAAATTTTGAAAAATTCCAAATTTATCAAATTTTGAATTTTTGAAAATCGTTAAAATTGACGTTCGCACTTTAAATTTTGGCTCAATTTTTTTTTTTTGTTTAATACCTTGTACTGATCTTAAAAGATCCTGAAATTTTTAGAAGGGTATTTTTTTTTTTTAATACGAATGTTTAAATTTCCAAAAAAAAATTTTTTTTTCGTTTTAATTAAGGTAAAGTTAGAAAAAAATTTTTTTTTCATTGTATAAAGTGCATTTTTTATTTATTAAACATCAAGTTTTACATTTATCATTTAAATATTAATTTTTCTACTAAAATTATAAATTATTAATATAAACCATAAATATACATGTTTAAAAAGCTAATAATTAATAACTAAAATCACATTTCATTCCAAATTCAAGGAGACTATTTAACAAAAATCAAATTGATAATTTTCAATTACAAATAAACATTTGATTGTCAATTCAATGTAATTAGTTTTCACCCCAAAATTATTACCATTGTCTCCTTGAATATCTACATATATAACAGTAAATAATCTTGGCAGTACTTGAAGTAATACTTGAATAAAAATTCCACTTTCCGTTAAATGCATAATTGGCTTAATTAATTTAATACTAATATTTTTTAATTGATGATTAATTTATGTAATAATATTAATCACAGAGTCCAGCTTATAAATAATAACTTTTGAGAACATAATTACTAAAATCAAATTTTATCATTTTTAGAAAGGGTAAATTGACTTACACACGTTTATAGGCACAATAAAGGCTTTTTTTTTTTTAATTAAATAATCTGTAGGATTGTTTTATTTAGTCATTTTGTAAAAAATTACGCATGTTGTGCACAAATTATTTTTTTCTTTTCAATTTTAAAAAAAGTTGTCAAATTGTTTTTGTTTTAAAAATTTTATTTTGACTTTTTTAAAGTTTGAAAATATTGAAAAAAAAATTTAGATTAGTTTAATTGAATTATTTATTAAAAAAAAATTAGATTAATTTTAAAAAAACGTGGTTAAATTTTTTTTTTCAGAAAATAATATTTTGGTAATTATTTAGAAGTGAAAAAAAATTCAGATAGTAACTAGTATAATCCAGATTACAATGAACACAATCCAGATTATAATGAGTATAATCCAGATTATAATGAGTATAATCCAGATTATAATGAGTATAATCTGGATTATAATGAGTATAATCCAGATTACAATGAGTATAATCCAGATTATAATGGTTATAATCCAGATTATAATGAGTATAATCCAGATATCACGCAGTATAATCTGGAATTTTTTTTGGCTAGTATCTGAAATTTTTTTTCGTCGCAGATATCACTGAGTATAATCTGGGATGATGTCCAGTGTCATCTTGTTCTTTCCGTGTGGTTCAACCATTTTAATTTTCATTTTTTCGAACGAAATTTTTTTATGAAAATTTTGATATATTTTCTTTTTTTTTTTTTGAAAAATACACAAAAAAATAAACAATTAAAAAAAAAAAGTTGATCATTTCAATTTAAAAAAATTTTACAAATCTTGATTTTTTTCTTTCACGATATTTTTTGTCATAAATGCGCTGTAAAAATAAGCAGAATAAAAAAAACCAAAAAATGTTACTTTTTCACCTAAATATGGTGAAAACAGAGTAGATCCAACTTGTAAATAATTACCCAAATTTTATGTAAAATTAAAAAAATTTTTCCGTCAATTTAAAAAATTTTTTCGAAACGACTAATTTTTTTTTTCAAACTTAAATTCCATTTTAAAAGCAAATAATAAAAATTTATGAATCCTATAGATTATTTTCGCCAGCATGAACGAATACGAATAGCAACAGCCCGTGTAATTTTTATTATTATTTATCATTACTTATAATAATTAAATTTTCATTTATTATATTATATTCAACACTTAAAAATTTTACTTATTTTTTTCTTTATAAAAAGTGAAATTAAAAATCGACGAATTATTGACCTTTTTAATTATTTGTGCGAGTGATTTTAATAATTATTGTGTTCAAGCTTACTTAAATATCACCATTTAAGTTACATTTTTTCGCTGTAAAAGTGAAAAAATTAAAAAAAAAAATTATCTTTTTCTACTAGTACAATTTTACTACATTTTTCTAATTTTTTCCATTATAATTATTATTGTTGTCATTAGTATTTTTAATAATACTATCATATTACCACAGTGCGATATATAAATACGCGTATATTTTATAAATTAATTTTATCAATAATTATTGATCTGAATTAATTAAAAAACCTTCAATTTCCTTCATTTCTTCTTTAATAATTATCATATCATTATTTTTTTATTTCTTTAAACATCAGTCAGACTATATTTATATTTACATAAATAAGTGACTCAATTAATTCGTTAAATAAATTAAGTAAAGTTATTAACATAAGTAAACAAATATTATGGTCCACAATTTTTTATTCAAATCAAATTTTAGGCCTTTTTTTAATAAATTAAAATAAAAAAAATCCCAAATAAAAATTTTTGGTAAAAACATATTTATACCAAACATTTTTTCATCTGATTAAAATAATAATTTTTTAGCAGAGTTAAAAAAATATTAAAAAAAAAAAAGAGCTCAAATTTTGTAATTTTTAAATCCATTTTTTTAACGGAAAAAATTTCCTGTAAAAATTACAGAGAAGATACACGGAAAGAACAAGATGACATTGGATACCATCCCAGATTATACTGAGTGAAAAAAAATTTCAGATAGTAGCTAGTATAATCCAGATTACAATGAATATAATCGAGATTACAATGAGTATAATCCAGATATCATCCAGTATAATCTGGATTATACTAGCTACTATCTGAAAATGTTTTTCACCACAGATATCACTGAGTATAATCTGGGATAATATCCAGTGTCATCTTATTCTTTCCGTGTAATAGAAAATTTAAATTTTTAAATAATGTTATATTAATAAAAATAAAAAAAAATGTTGAATTTATAGGTGTAAATACCCGTGTAAAAAAAAATTGTCCTAAAAGAGTCATAAGCTTAGGATTCTAAATGTGACACAATTTAAGAAATTTTTTTGACAAATTTATGACACTAAACCGAAATGAAATTTCGATTTTAGAAAAATATTGTCGCAACTACTCAGAGAAAATATATTGTAAAAAGTATTTTTATGACAATTTTAGGACACTTTTATGAATTTTAGTACACTTTTATGATGACTTTAGGATACTTTTATCACAATTTTAGGACACTATCATGAATTTTAGAACACTTTTATAATAATTTTAGGACAATTTTAAAATACTTATATGAAAATTTTATGACACTTATGACAATTTTAGGATACTTTAAGGATAATTTTAGAATACTTTTAGGACAATTTTTTTTACACGGGTATGTAAAAGTTATATAATTAGATAATGAAATATTGACAAAAAAAATAATGTTTATTTTTTAGGAATAAAAATCACTGAAGAAAAATGTTCTTTTAAAATTCTGCAATGAAAAAAATTCAAAAAAAATATTGATTAAAAAAATGTATTTTTTCTGCGTAAAGGCCCTGATTAAAAATATTGATTGAAAAGTATTGGGAATCAGTCACCCTATGTGAACTGTATATCTATATATACATGAAAAAGAATTGAAATTATTCAAAAGTATTCTAATTTCATCATTTTCAATCCTTTTCAATCAATATTTTTAACCAGGGGGTGCCATATGTTTGTAACAAAAGCATTGCTCGTCTTTTAAATATTGAGAATAAAGCACTACCTCAACTACTTTGTGTTATGGGGCGTGCAATTCTAGTTACGACCTTTACAATGATACCATACTTAACTGTAGAATTCAATTTAATAATAAAAATCTACTCATCAAAAACTACTCATACAAAAACTTACTTGTTCTCTTAATTATATGGTTTAATATTTAACAAAATAAGCAAAAAAAAAAATTTTTTTTTCAGTATAAAATATAAAAATAACATTTTTAAAAACTGTAAATTTTCTAGTTCTTACTATAATTATAACAGGACTATGTTTCCGTCAAAGCTAAAAGCTAAAAAATTTTTTTAGACCTTTCTTTTTAATTAAAATAAAAAAAAATTAGTAATTAAGTAAATTTAATATACTTAAAGTGATTAATTGGCTAACATGAACACCTCCAAGCATCTCTTTGTTGCGAGGGTGACTGCGCTTTTATGATACTATCAGCACCTTCACGTTCAGATGCTTTGAATAAACTGGCCTATAAAATAAAATTAAATTAAATTAAATTAATAAATCAATTATTCAGCTAACTGAGCATTCAATTGAATGCAATTAAATAATTATTAAAAATAAAAAAAAAATTATCTCACCCTCCGGCCTCGTTGTTCCCGTATTCTTCGCGCGAGAGTCAGAAAAGCAGCCTCGATATTTATATTTTCTTTGCAGGAAACTTCGAAGAAAGGCATGTCGAAATTGTCTGCTATTTTTTGACCCCGCTCCGCATCTACGGCGCGATTATTTATCGCGTCGCATTTATTTGCCGTCAGTACTTTGACAACATCTGGTGATGCGTTCTATAAATTTCAATCGATTTAATTGTTATTATTATTGTATTTCTTATCGGATAATTAATTTTAAAAAGTGTTAATAAACACCTCTTGTATGTTCCGCAGCCAATAGGACAAATGATTAAAACTGTCGAGGCTTGTCACGTCATACATTAATAATATTCCCATTGCACCTCGATAATAAGCTGTCGTTAATGTGCGAAACCTTTCTTGTCCAGCTGTGTCCCTGCAATAAACATTTTTCCGCAGTTAATAATCAATAACAATTACAATATTCAAAATTTTAGTGTAAATATTACATCAAAAAATCGTATTGAATTTAGGTGGAATCAATTTTAAATTTTCACACCGTTAAATGCATATTTTATCGTAATTTTGTGTTAAATTAAAATTTTGAAAAAAAATTTGTCAGTAAGAAATTTTAGAAATTTTTTTTTATCAGAATAAAAATATTAAATTTAATAAAGACAATTACGTTGTACTTTGTCCCCTGATGATATTTTTAACGATATAAGCTCGTCCTGACGTTATACTCGTCGAGACCTTTCATTTGAATACCTACATTCATTTTTGATATATTTTTCATATATACATATATATAGTATATATAAATATATGAATTATATGAAAAATTGATGTGGGTACTCAAATGAAAGGTCTCGATGAGTGTAACATCAAGATGAGTTTATATCTTTAAAAATGTCAACAATTAAAAAATTACATTGTAATTTGTCTCCTGATGATATTTTTAACAATATAAGCTTATCCTGACGTTATACTTATCAAGACCTTTCATTTGAATACCCACACGATTTTTTTCATACATTTTCCAAATATGAGAAAAATCATATATATAAAATATATGAAAAAAATTGATGTGGGTACTCAAATAAAAGGTCTCAATGAGCGTAACATAAAAGTGAGCATCTTTAAAAATGTCAATATTTAAAAAATTACTTTGTATTTCATCTCCTGATGATATTTTTAACGATATAAGCTCATCCTGGCGTTATACACACTAAAACCTTTCATTTGAATACCCACAGGATTTTTTTCATGTATTTTATATATTTCATAAATATCATATATATATTGTGACATGGGAAATTTTTCCCACTAAATTTCATTATAAAGATTGTTTTTTTTTAAGCATTAATTAGTCTATAGTGTTGGCCAGGCTGACGGAATGCTGAGATTCGACGCGCCTGTGTCGCCCTAAGTGGGTTCCGGTCAGAATGCGAAGCTCGAGGTAAATAAAATAAGCCGAACCGCGCCAAATAATCAAATTTAGTATGGATGGATGCGTCCGAAAAATTTACTATGTAAACTAAGAATGTGTGTGAGAGAGTGAATGACAAAAGCGACCGGGCGAACCCGCAGTTCAGTTCACCAGGGAGACATCTGGGAGGGACAACGATCAACGAGGGAAACCCGGAATCGGAATGGACGAATAACAGTACGAGGAAGCAACGAGAGCACACCAGGGCTCCACCTGAACGCCGAATGGAATACTAAATTGGGAATCGACCAACCATCGACTATGGAAATTTATTCAACAACGGTTGATTGGACGCGCAGCTTTGTAGCTGCGCTAGCGAAAACACCACATGTTGCTGGAAAACGGAAAAGCCAGCAATTCTGAGCCGGACACCGAAAAAGCCACTGTTGAACCGCTGATAATTTTGTTGTCACGATACGAAATAAAGTT
Source organism: Cotesia typhae (assembly GCF_013202065.1). Classification (NCBI taxonomy): domain Eukaryota; kingdom Metazoa; phylum Arthropoda; class Insecta; order Hymenoptera; family Braconidae; genus Cotesia; species Cotesia typhae. The sequence goes on from NW_027423781.1 coordinate 3,521,872, forward strand.
AAACCGATTAATAATTATTCATTCACGAAAATTCAGTCGCTTACGTGGTGCATTTACTTAAGTTGTTAAGTATTTGTTATTTTGAGTGTCGATCCCGTCGAAAGCTAAAATTTCTCTTGGTAGTCGCTGTAACTGTCAACTGCCAGACAGTCAGAAGTAGGCAAAAAAATTTTGCTCATTACGACACCGAAAATTCCGTGACGCCATCGCCTGGAACCTCTGCCGCTGTCAGTACCGCCGACACCTTCTGCAAGGAATTTCACATCTCCCTGGAGAGTCGACTGAACGGGTTAAGTGCGGTCGCAGTTTGTTAATGCACCTGGGTGACTTCACCGCGGCCCGCGACTAAGTCGAGTTCGGATAGGTCTATTACCTGTCCGAATTATAATTTATGATTAATTATTGAATTTTTTTTTTGACTATTGAACGGTCAAATAATTACGATTTTTTTTATTCAGAAATTAAGAATTGTACCGAAATTCAGCAATTGCGTTGTTGAATTCCGGCTTCGGGGTGACGTCAGCCAGGTAGCCGGTGCCAAAAAGATTGTAATACGTGGTAAAGGAATATTGTGTACAGTCTCACTTTATTTGGTAACAGTTTGATATTGTCTGCCGCACAAATTTGGCTCGACTCAGGGGCCATCTAAGAGCGCAATTAGAAACTATACCTCGAGCTTTGTCCCGCGTATTGCCCGACGGGTAACAACAGTTACCGACGGTTCATTTACCCGCCGCAAATGATAAATGATCGATCGATTGTGCCATCAATAACCAATATACGACAAATCGATGCTATTGATAAATTCGAAATTTGTGGCTAGGAAAGAAATACGAAACAGTATAATTTTTTTTTTGTTAATTTATTTTATTCATTCTGGCTTGTTACGAAAGAAACGCAAAGGCAGTTAACTTAGTTTTGTTTCGAAATTTAAAATTTGTTTGACGAAAGAAAAGCAAAGGCAATTAACTTATTTTTGTTTCGAGATTCAACGTTAGGTTATGACGAAAGAAAAGCTAAGATAATTAGAATTTTTTTTATGTTCTTTATTTTTTTTTAGAAATTCAAAATTCGTTTGTTACGAAAGGAAAGCGAAGACGATTTGTAACTTTGTGATTGATAAATCCGCAAATTGTTGTTAGGCAGAAATACGACACAGTTATAATTTTAGTTAAAAATTTTTTTTAATTAATAATTTGTTTGTTACGACCGGAAGCGAAGACATTTTTTTTTGGTATTTTAGTTATCTTTTTTTTTATATTCGAAATTGCTGTTAGGAGAAGAAGCGCTAAATAATTATCATAATTTTTTTGCTTTGTTATTTTTGTACTTCATGATTTGTTAAGACGAAAGCGGCGACAGTTGATTTTTCTTATTGGGACATTCGAAACTTGTTGTTACGAACAGCAAGGCGAAACAATTTTTTTTTTTCTGTTATTTTTTTTGGTTAATTTCCCGTCGCATTAAACATTTTGTTATTAAGAACGGACTGACGAATCAAATTTATTTTGTATTGGATCGATTTATAATTGCTGTTAAGATAATAAAATCAAAGACACTTAATTTTCTTAGTTCAAAAGTTTGTTTGTTAAGCGAATAAAGGTGGACTCAGTATTTTTGTATTTTTGATCATATTCCGATTCGTTTTTTTTTTTGTTATTGCGAATTGCCGAACCTGCGTACTGGTTCAATCTAGTACATTGTGAGTTAATAAATTGATTTGTAAGCAGTCCCTGTGCGTTAACATTTTCTTTTCTCTGGTGGTAATTATTCCAAATCGATTCCGAGACCCGCACTATTCAATTTAGGATCTCTTCGACGTTGACCTGCCGCCCAACGACGACCAAGTGCTAACTTTCGAACCGCGGAACGTAAAGTTCCTAGCGCCCAACAAGCTACGAACCAGGTAAGCCAACATTTAGGTGGAACTCCCCGGTGCTGTCGACGCCAGTGCCGTGAAACAGCCATCATAATATATATATATATATATATATTATTTATCATTTATTATTTATTATATATTATTTCAATAATTAAGAAATTACGTGGTATTTAGCCCACTGATGATATTTTCAACGATTTACGCTCATCCTAGAGTTCCACTCATCGAGACCTTTCATTTGAATACCCACACGATTTTTTTATATATTTCATATATTTCACAAATATAAGGAATATCACATATATATGAAATATATGAAAAAATCATGTGTATACTCAAATGAAAGGTCTTGATGAGCGTAACATCAGGATGTGCTTATATCTTTAAAATATAATTACCTACACGAATTTTTTATATATTTCACAAATATCATATACATAAATCCGATAAGTAATTACAAATATATTTAAATGTTTTAAATACTATTCAACGTCTAAGTTATATTAATATAGTTATTACTAAAGTAGTTAAAAATTTTCAATCATCTATTCTTGCTCTTTCAACAAAAATACAAGTGTCAAAAATTTACGGAAGAAGATTAAAATTTCGGATGAATAATTTACACCGTTATTCCACTCTATTACGCGGCCGTATAAATTTATCTGTTTTTATTTTTACACAAAATCATTGATCATTAAATAAAAAATATATTTGCATACCAAATTTGTAACTTTATCGGAGTGCCATCTAAATTAATAATTTTCTGTTTGAAATCGATTCCTGCAAAACAGAATAATAGAATTATAAATAATTAATTAACCCCTTTAATATACAAATAAACTCACCAATTGTCGATATATATGTATCGTAATAGCGTTCGTCACAGTATCTGTGAACAATACAAGTTTTTCCGACATTAGAATCACCGAGAACTAACACTTTGTACGTAGCTGCAAAATCTAAAGCCATTTTAGTTTTTTTACAATTATTGTCTTTTGGATAATGTCTAATAATTGAAGCACTGATTTTTAGTTATTTAAATATAATTTATCTTGCGCAAAATAAATTATTGACGATTTTTGTTTTGTTAATGAAGTTTATTAATGGTATAGAAGAGGTTTGTTGTTAAGTCGTCGGATGCTTTGTCTCGGCCAGGGGTTGAAATACTTGGAATTATTATTTTTATCTCTTTCTTTCTTTGCATCAAACTACACACACTCACACCGAGCCAAGGTTCAAAGACTCGCTGTTACTGTACTTGCATTGTCGATGTAAGTGTACAAGGGTTGCAGGGCGCCTTCGCTGTCTACGAATACGAATTACTGGAGGGATGAAAGATCGATTTCACGCATGCGTTCTTTATTATTATATTCAAGTTTATTTATTTATTCATTTGAAAAAAAATATTTTTAAACTAAAAATTTAATAATTTTTGCAAGAAAAAATTTTGTAAGAAAAAAATACTTTTTATTGTTAATTAAAATTTGTATAGTTAGTTAAAAAATTTTTCAACAAATGGCGCATAGTCGCTGAATTTTCTCGCTAGAGAAAAGTTCCAAGAAAATTATGGAGGGTAGAGGTAAGGACCTCTACCCTCTATACAGCATAAGAAAAAAGTCAGGATCTAAAAATTTGGGTCGCTATAGTTTGTGCTAGTGAATTTAATTAATTTTGAATAGAATTTATTATTTTCAAAGACTATTATTAATTAATATTGATAATTTTTTAAAATATTTGAATTATAATCTATGTATTAATTTTAATTGGAATTTTTGAAGTTATACTTCCTTTGGCGCGTTGGAGAAAATTGATGAGGGTGAATTTTTACGATACGCGCGCACACCGACTCCCAAATTTAACAATGTGAAATTAGTTCTAGGTGGCATGAAAGTCGATAGCTATGTTCAAGTTGTATATTCTAGTATTTTTGTACTTAGAAGTTCTAAGTTAGAATAGGGATGCACGATTCCAAAAGAAAAATCGATCTCGAGAATCGCGATAAATTTTATCGAAAGAATTGATCCTTGATAAAATCGAGTGTGAAAGAATCGATCGTTTGAATGAAGGCGTAATTTTCAAGTTTAAAGAATTCCATATCATTATAATGAACTAATTTAAAAATTAATATGGCTTATACTAATGCATTTTCAATTATTAAAATAGACATTTCTTCTAGATTGAAAATAATATTTTATTGCACTTAATAACAGTGAATTATAATTTTTTACTAAATGCTTTCTAATATTTAAATGAGTTAATTAATTATTAATTAAATTGATTTAATTAAATATTAATACTGCTATTAAATATTAATCAAATAAAAAGTATTATTAGTTAAATGTATATTTTAATAAAAAAATAAATATTTTTTTCTAGTTTCAAAAAGAATAATAAAATTATTAAAAGAAAGTAAAATTAAGTTTTTCTTATAAGAAATACCATTCCGTTGTTGGTAGGGATTTAAGGAACAATATTTGCTGTAAATGGTCAGCACTTAATCGATTTCTGATAGCATTTCCAATATGACTAGCAATAGAAAAAAGTCTTCCACACGGGACAGAAGTTACAGGAATCGTGAGGTGTTCTAAGGCTATCGATGATAAAACTGGTGCAGATTTTTTTTTCTCGGTTCAAAACTCAATTGCGTTTTCATCTTCTTGAGAAGGACTATCGATAAATTTTTTTTTCTAATACGATTATAAAAATTTTCAATGACACAGAATTTATTAGATATTTCACCATATTTGTATTTTATTTATATAGTAAATGAGTTAAAAAATTACACTTGTTGATTTGAATAATTTCTATAAGTGGGATTTTTTCTCTTTTTAACTGCTACAATTAATTTGTTATAATATTTAAAAAAAATTTTATCTCAATTTTAGAATCAAGTTTTTAAATTACTTAAAAAATACTTTCTTTCAAAATTCCCGGTCATCGTCGCCATTTTATTTTTAGACGATCGATTCCGACTCTGAAAAATCGATATGTCGATTCAACTTGCTCTGAAGAATCGATCTAAATAATCGAATCGACAACAGGAAAAGATCGATTCTAGTAAGAATCGATTTTGAATCGTGCATCCCTAAGTTAGAACACGTATTTCGTTACAGTATAATCAAACAGTGTGAATAAATAAACGTTATTTTGGTGTTTTTATTAAATCAATTTTATACACGACGGTGATAGTATATACTAATAATTTATTAGTATACATATGGGTCATTCCATGCCAAATCGACAAATTTATTACCTGACCTCTTTCGATTTCGCTAAAAATTTTCTATCTTTTTCTACCCCCCGAAAGACATTTTTCAGAATTTTTAAAAATTTTTTTTCCAAACTCAAAAAAAGTTACGAATTTTCGAAAAAAACCGCTCTTTTTTTTGAAAATGCTAGAACTTTTTCAAAAATTGACCGTTTGGGAACTTTTTTTTTTCAAAATTTTTGTTTTTAAATGTAGTTTTTGAAAAAAAATATGAAAAAATTTTCAGAATCCCAGATATATGAAATATTTTAGTTTTTTTGAAAAAACCGTGATTTTCTCAAAGTTGGACCATTTTTTTTTTTTTTTTTTTCTAAAAAAACTTCAACTAATTCCGCAGTGATCGCCGCATATTTCAGGATGTGATCGCTATTGCTTCTAATTTTTTTTACTATTTAAAAAAAAAGTTTTTTTACAATTTAGTTTATTTTTTTTTAACTTTTCGGCCAAATTTTTTTAGCTTACTCGTGAAACTTCAGAAGTTGAAAAATAATGTATCTTTCGAAAATTTTAAGTCGTTATCTTCCAAAATTTTTTTTTTTTTAAATTAAGTGATAATTATGTTTTTGTTTCATATTTGTTCAATTTTTTTGTACTAAAAAATCACAACTGCACTATTGAAGTGTGCAGAAAAATATCCTCAGCCGATAATTTTTAAACTGTCGTCTATCGGTAAAAAAGAGATCATCTCTACTTTATTCTGTTAAAATGAAGGTTATGTTAAAAGAATAATCGTATCGTTGATGTGTTCAAAGTGTCACAAAGATATAACATTAAATAAATTTACACAGTTTGACGGTGAGTTCTTTTTATCGAATTTTTGTTTACAAGTGATTACAATGCCAAAGTTTCGCGATCGATGTTGTAATCCACATAATTTGGAGAACCATCGGAAAACATCATCTTTGCGTAATGTACCACAAAATTTAGCTAATCGATACAATTTGTCAACTGTTGATCGAATATGCAGTTCATGCTATAAAAAATTACTTCATCATTACGCTGAAAGTCTTTCTGATGAAAGTGATGACAATGAACCCGATGAGCGTTCTGAGAATGATGAAAATATTCTTACCGGATCTATAGAAGTTGATAATTCCGGAGGCAATAACCTGACAGGTATTTTTGAAGCTTTTATGTTTCGATGTTCAACTATCATTGTTCTTTGTATTTTCTATTGATTATTTTTTTAGATCCAACAACAGTTTGGAAATACTCGTCCGATCGTAAATGAAGCTTTATTATTATTAAACCAATCTCCATTGCTAGCTAGAAGAGTAAATGATGAAACGTATTTAAACAATAAAGTTTCTCGTGTTGCTGATAGTTTGAAAAAGGCATTAGGAATTCCAAATCCTGTAGATTTTCAATGCAGCAACACAGATGCTGCTGAAATAATTAAAAAATTAAGAGAAAAGTTCCATGATACCAATACGACCAAATCTTTACGTATACAAATGTTGACTCTTATGCCGTCAAGTTGGAGTATTGAGAAGATTGTTGAAGTAATGGGCACAACTACGTATATGGCGCGATTAGCAATAAATCTTGAAGCTGATAAAGGAATATTATCAATACCTGAAAAGAAAATGGGTGAGATATAGACTTACTAACTAATTTTTGTTTGAACAATTTATACGTATTTATATATAATTTTAATCATCACTCAATTTTTCAGGCCATGGATTATCTGTTGAAGTGTCATCAGCTGTTATAAATTTTTATAATGACGATGAAATGAGCAGTCCTATGCCAGGGAAAAAGTGTGGTTCCAGAGCCTTGGTTTTAAAATTGTTATCACATGTCCATGTGGTAATAAAATAATCAATTCAGGTCCTTTCATTCACAACGGATTTGAAATAAACCGGAGAATAGTGTTTATCATGAGACTTTTGGGTGTTGGAAGAGAAGGAATAAATGTATTTTGTAACCTGATGGATCTATGCACTGGTTTGAGTAAAAGTTGTTACGCTAACATTGTGGAACACATTTATAATACAGTGAAATTATCATTTGAATTTCTATCGCAGAAGGCAGTGAAAGAAGAGATGGAAAAAATGTTGAGCAAGGAAGAGAAAAAATATTTTAAAAGTATCTGGAGATGGTACTTGGAAAAACGTGGTTTCAAATCAAAGTACGGTGTTGCAACGCTCATAGGATATTATTCAGGGAAAGTTATTGATTTGAAAATAAAAAGTAGTTACTGTCAAGGCTGTGTTTACTGGAAGAACAAGACTCATACAGAAGAATTCCGTAAGTGGAGTGAGTATCATGAGGATGAGTGTCAACAAAATCACGAAGGTTCGTCAGGAAAGATGGAAGTCGATGCCATGAAAGAAATGTTCTCGACTTCAGAAGAAAAATTTGGAGTAAAATATGGTAACTACATTGGTGACGGAGATTCTAAGACATTCAAGGCTATTCTAGATTTAGAACCTTACGGTAATGAGTTACCAGTAGTGAAGAGTGAATGTATTGGTCATGTAGAAAAAGAATGGGCTCTCGACTTAGAAATGTAAGAACAGAAAAGAAACTTTCGGGGAGAGGAAAACTAACTGATAAAGTGGTAAAAAATTAACAAAATATTATGGTTTAAGTATTCAGAGAAATGTTAACAGTGTTGAAAATATGAAAAAAGCCATAATGGCTACTTATGATCATATTTTTTCCACTACAGAAAATCCCCAACATGATAACTGCCCTGAAGGCGTTGATAGCTGGTGCAAATGGCAGAAGGCTATTGCTCTAAATCGAGATCCTCGAGAGGAAAATTTAGCTCCATTACTTGGTGAAGATTTAAAACAGCATCTTTTACCAATATATCAAGATTTCTCCAAAGATGATTTACTTGAGCGATGCCTTGGTGGTCATACGCAGAACGCGAACGAAAGTTTTAACGCTACAGTTTGGCGATTATCCCCAAAACACCTGCATTCCGGACTAAAAGTAGTCGAAATTTCAGCTTACATTGCTGCTGGGATATTTAATGAAGGTTATACTTCCATATTAAGAATAATGAACCTTCTGAATCTGAATATTGGCATTTATGCTAAGATATTTGCGGATAGTACAGACGAAGAGCGAATAACCCGACAGAATCGTAAAAGCCTTTCAGAGACCAAAGAAGCTCGTTCAGCTCGCAGACAACATCAAATAGATGAAAATCAACTTTTGAGGAGGCAGAAGGACTGTTATATGGACCTGGAATTGCAAATTAGTCGGTAAGTAATTAATAATTCAGTAAAACTACTCATTTTCCTGTACTGAAACTTTAAACGCGATTATCTCGAAACTACTTTTTGAAAAACTGCTCGTGTTGTAGCTCAAAAAATTATTGACCGATTTGTTTGAAATTTGGTGAGGCTTTTCTCTACATTACTACCGGAAGGATAAACCTGAAACTTCAGGTATTTCTGATTGATTACTAATTTTTTTTGGGGGTAAAAGGATAAAAAAAATAGCCCAAAATCGTAACTTTTTTTTAAGGCTGATTTTATATTGGATTTTATCCTTTTTTTTTTAATTTTAAAGGTTTATCCTATCCGTTTATATCTCCTGAAAAAAAAAAATTTTTTTTTTTGTTTCAGATCAACGGTTCATGAGTGACAAATAGAGCAGTTTCGGACCTCGCGTCGGAGGCAGCCTACAAGACATCATGCTGAGCCGCCATTTTGTATTAAAAAAAAAAAAAAAATGTTTTTTTATAATCTTAAAATGTTTAATAAAGTTGTGTTAAAAGTTCGAAACAATGAAATTATTTTATCACTGTAAAAAAAAATGTTAAAAAATGACCGATTTCGGGGCATTTACATGAGTCTCCCCCCTTAACTCATAGCACAGTGAAAAAAAGAAGACAATCATTAAGTAAAAAGAAATAAGGAAATAGATGTTATCATAAAGAATAGATGTTATTGTAAATAAATAAACTAATTAATGAATAAATAAATCAATAAATATTAGAACCTGGTCAGAAGAAAATGTTTTATATGAAATACATTCACGGATAAAAAGGTAATGTAAAATTTGTATCACTGTAGACGCTAATTTTGTATCTAATGTATTATGTCCTATACTTTACTATACTATGATACAGCATTTTCTATAGTAGTGAACCAAATATAGCATCACCTGACGTAAAATTTGTATCACTTTTTTTCCCGTGTTGATTTCAGGACAAGTAATAAAAGTGATTTTTATTTATGTAGAAATATGAGGTTTGAAGTATGAATTTAAAAAAAAAAAAATTTTTGGAAGATAACGACTTAAAATTTTCGAAAGATACATTATTTTTTAACTTCTGAAGTTTCACGAGTAAGCTAAAAAAATTTGGCCGAAAAGTTAAAAAAATAAACTAAATTGTAAAAAAACTTTTTTTTAAATAGTAAAAAAATTAGAAGCAATAGCGATCACATCCTGAAATATGCGGGGATCACTGCGGAATTAGTTGAAGTTTTTTTAGAAAAAAAAAAAAAAAAAAAAATGGTCCAACTTTGAGAAAATCACGGTTTTTTCAAAAAAACTAAAATATTTCATATATCTGGGATTCTGAAAATTTTTTCATATTTTTTTCAAAAACTACATTTAAAAACAAAAATTTTGAAAAAAAAGTTCCCAAACGGTCAATTTTTGAAAAAGTTCTAGCATTTTTAAAAAAAAGAGCGGTTTTTTTCGAAAATTCGTAACTTTTTTGAGTTTGGAAAAAAATTTTTAAAAATTCTGAAAAATGTCTTTCGGGGGGTAGAAAAAGATAGAAAATTTTTAGCGAAATCGAAAGAGGTCAGGTAATAAATTTGTCGATTTGGCATGGAATGACCCATATATATATATATATATATATATATATATATATATATATATATATATATATATATATATATATATATATATATATATATATATATATATATATATATATATATATAAATTGAATATTAGTGATAAAACTGATTTAAATAAACTATTTTGAGTGCATTTATAGATTTAAGGTTGATTGTCGGTATGTATAATTTATTTATATCATTAATCAAAAATTATTACGTTATTATTATTTAAAAAATAATTTTTTTATGTTTTGTTTTATTTCTGATACATTAATAAGTTTTAAGTATAAATAAAAAAAATTAATTTATTTTCTATACATGTTTATATAAACCTTAAATACTGAGTGTTCATACTGTTTTTGATCTTAACTATTCGTTAAATTTGATTTATTGATATTTTAATTATTTTTTTTATATTCTTATTATAACAAACAAATTTTATTAAGTAACTCTAAAAATTACGAGCACTCAGCTTAACATGAGATATTTATATAAACATATATAAAAGTTACCTATGATTTTGAGTGGAGACTTTAATATAAACTTTAATTCAAAGACTTCTGAGCCACTGATAAAATTTTTTAATGACGATTTAAATCTATCAATTAATAATGACACTTCAGTTTCAACAACACGGCATGGCACCACTATTGATGGTGTATTTACAAGGTACTTATCTACAGTTCCAACAAGACTATTTATATCATATTTTAGCTACCACAAACCTCTTGTTACTCACGTCCCTATTCAGTCACTACGAGAAGAATCTACAAGTATAAAATAGTTTATTTAAAATATTTATAAATATATTTAATTCATAGTCATAATGATTGTATATTTTTATTATGTAGTCATATTTTTACGTAAATAAAACGTTTTTCATTTAAATGTAATCTTTTTAATTAATTTTAGTATAATATTTATCGTTAATCACCACTGAATTTTAGTTATTTTTTTTTCTATACGCCAAAGAAGTATAACTTCTAACGCGTGTACATGAGTGCACACACTCTTCTTTTTTTTTTTATTTATTCAATAATTTAGACCCTGAAGCCAAAGCTCCCTAAGGGCCTTACAATATATATATATATATATATATATATATATATATATATATATATATATATATATATATATATATATATATATTAGGGTGGGTCAAAAAAATCGAATAATTTATTTTTGACTTTCTACTCTGAAAAATAGGTTCGTAGACACCTAAAAAGAATTCTCTCCAAGTATAAGCTCTTAATTATAACGGGAAGGTCCTCCGCTTTGCGGGTTTCTATTTTTTCGAATAATCAGATAAAAAAATTTATATCTCGCTTCCAACTGCTTGGAAAAATATTCCGTGGCATAGATTTTGTGAGAAATTGAATGCTTTACAAAAAGGTCTCTTATGACTTTTTCAAAAACTCAACCGATTAAAAGATATTCATAGTTGAAGTTTGGCTATTTTAAGGAAAATATTCGTTTTTATTATGAATTTTATAAGTCGATGAAAAAAATTATTTCGGATTGCGGAACTCATGATTTTGTAGGAAATTTACTGCTCTACAAAAATGGTCTCTTATGATTTTTTGATTAAGTGAAGCCGTTACGAGATATTCATCGTCAAACATTAACGAATATCAATATTTCCAGTTTTTGATCAATAATTCGATAAATTTTAATTTAAACTATGAGTTTCAGGAAAATTTACATAAATTTGAGTTTCGATCGATAAAGAAATGTTATAAACAATTTTTTAATATTGTTTTCAGTCTTGAGCTTGTTTGATTGCATTAAAACAAGAAATTAGAGCATTTTTTCGACATATAGCCAATGATTAGTTTAATTTGAAGTGAATGACATATTTCTTTGTCAAATTTAATATGAAAAGTATTGAATCAAGTGAGAAACAACCAGTATTTAACTTTTTTATAGATAAATTTTTTATTGAATTATCAATTGCAATATAATTGTCTATATTTTTAACATAACAGTACGCTATTACTATAAATAATTTCTTTTATTACAATTTGGGAATGTTTTTGATGTTCTTTGACAACTTGCAATAAGTACTGGAATTGTTCTTCATTTTTGTCAAGCATTGATTATATTCACTGACTAATGCAACAGCTCGCTCTGCTGAATCATTGACAACTTTTAGTTGTTGAAAGTATTCTTTATTTTCGAGATAACTCTCATTAGTAGGCCATAATTCAACATCGACATCAAGAAAGTCATACGGTAGATCGAAGATTTTGAAAAGATTTAATGACTTTTAGACACAAAGTCACTCAGAGTTCTCTGCGCCAATGAATTCAAATCTTTTTAGCAATTACAAATCTTTTAGCTTTAGAATCTGTACCTTCACGAGTATTAACAGCTTCAACAATACTTTTTTTACTTCTAATGGAACGCCATCGTCAAACAGTGATAAAATGGCAAGTTCATCACTCAAATACCATAAGTGGGAAATCATTTTTTCACACGTAGCTGAAGAAATCAAAGGATTGATATGTTTGTACTCCAATAAATTTTTCATAAACTGCAAGTCATGATAAGCAGCAGTTGTTGCAGAAGTTGATGAAAACCAAGCTTTTAAATACAATGTGACTATAAAAATACAGAAATGACGAAGATCATGCAATTCTTTCTGAGAGAGTTTGAATTCATCTCTGAATAGATACATTTTCAAACTATAAATGGCCTTAGCCATCCATCTAGCATGATGAACAGCACCAGGACGTTTGAAAGAAATCTTTTCTTGAGGCATTTCTCCAAGGAAAATCAATGATAATTCCAATAATTCTTTATCTAACTTATTATAACATTTCTTTATCGATCGAAACTCAAATTTATGTAAATTTTCCTGAAACTCATAGTTTAAATTAAAATTTATCGAATTATTGATCAAAAACTGGAAATATTGATATTCGTTAATGTTTGACGATGAATATCTCGTAACGGCTTCACTTAATCAAAAATCATAAGAGACCATTTTTGTAGAGCAGTAAATTTCCTACAAAATCATGAGTTCCGCAATCCGAAATAATTTTTTTCATCGACTTATAAAATTCATAATAAAAACGAATATTTTCCTTAAAATAGCCAAACTTCAACTATGAATATCTTTTAATCGGTTGAGTTTTTGAAAAAGTCATAAGAGACCTTTTTGTAAAGCATTCAATTTCTCACAAAATCTATGCCACGGAATATTTTTCCAAGCAGTTGGAAGCGAGATATAAATTTTTTTATCTGATTATTCGAAAAAAATAGAAACCCGCAAAGCGGAGGACCTTCCCGTTATAATTAAGAGCTTATACTTGGAGAGAATTCTTTTAGGTGTCTACGAACATATTTTTCAGAGTATAAAAAAAAAAATATATTATTTGATTTTTTTGACCCACCAAATATATATATATATATATATATATATATATATATATATATATATATATATATATATATATATATATATATATATATATATATATATTTGATTAATTAATCTTTTTTTAACAATTAGAAAAATAATAATAATAAGGGAAAATATTGAGTAATGTAAGACTATGATGTTGACTCAAAGCAATTTAAGATTTAAATTCAAATTCAGCTGCAGTATAATAGTTATAAGTGATTAAGTTAAATTAAATCTTTGATTATTGAATCCATTGAAGTAAATTAAAGTAAATTATTGGAAATTGTAAGTAATTGAAAATAATGATATTTAATGGCATTTATAAATCGTCTCTTGCCGAAAAAAACATATAACATTGTGATCTAAATTCGCTGTAATTAACTGAGTCCCATCTCGAATTGAACTGAGGTCAACGAAGATTGTTCCCACTACAATCTACATAGAAGTAGTTACCATCTGTACATTTTTTCATTATAGATGGAACTAGTTTCCATCCGACATGGAAACCAGTTAAATCTTGTTTTTTCCGTGTAGTTTGACGCCCGTTTACAACGGATTTGAACGGAACTTGGCGCCAGATTCTACCGAATCTGTGGATGCCTGGGCACGAAACAAGTAAGTTGTAACCAATTCCAATCCAGGCATTAATGATGGCGATTGTAAAATTCGATACAGTGTCTTAATTTATATGGTAAAGTTACATATTATTTATCTGAAAAAACAAAAATCGAGTCGCCATCTATAGAAAATTGTGTATTCCATGTATGGAATATACCGATCGATATGGTATATACGACGCTTACTTTTAACGCTGAGCAGATAAAGTAGCAAGTGTTGGTAGAAAAGAAGTTGACCACACGGTAATTACCACATGGCGCTAGACGACCATGTCACAATAAAATTTAAAATTATTCATTTTTCGCTTTTACATCCCTGATAGCCAAGTTAGTCGCAACTTTCCCGCAATTTACTGCCGCAATCTGTCACCAAGTTGGCAGCAAGTCTTGAAAATGCACTCGTTTGGTGTCAACTTGTTCACCAAGTTGTCACCAAAAACTGCTTGTGAAATTTTTTCACATCAAGTTGACGGCAAGTTTCTTAAGAAATTGGGCGACAAATTGCGGCAGTAGATTGGGCTTCTTTTTCTCAGAAACTTGTAGCCAACTTGATGCCAAAAATTACAAATTCGGAAGTTGACCGCAAGTTGTCGCCAAGTTGAGTAAAATACAAAAAATCCCAAAAAAGGCAAAAAAATTGAGACAAACTAGTCATAGCGATGAATAAATTTTGTGAACCCGGATCAAGTATGATTTTTATGTATGTCAATTCACTAAGTCTGAATTTAAACGTTCAGTAGCCCCTTGAGCCGTTAAACTTTGAAAAAATTGCAAAAAACCTAAAAAAATTGCAAGAAATCATGAAAAATCGAAATTATTGAGATGAAAAAAATTGTTTGGATTCAGATTGAGTAGGATTTTTATGGCCTTTTTTCCACTAAATTTGAATCTAAAGTTTCCTTTGTGGGCTTGGGTAATGAATACTACTTTGATATATTATCTTGATTTAAAAACTAAGTTTTATTATGTTTTATAGATTTTATAATCTTGACATTTTAAATAGACTGTTTACTCCGCTTTTACACTGGTATTACTCCGTTTTTATACCCCCTTATTAAAAAAAAAAGAATTAAAAATGATCTCACATGTCAAATGCCCATAAGAGATAGTATTAAAAAGGATTTGAAGGATTATAAAGTATTCAAAATGATTAAAAATCGAATCATTTTTAATTCTTTCTAATTCTTTTTTTTAATGAGGGCCGATTTAAGTGTTTTGACACCGGAGAAGTACACCGTTACGCCGGTGTTATTTTATTTGAACACCGCGCGGCGTTAAAATAAGTCCATTTTTAACACCGCTCTTTTTACAGTGTAAGAATTTTATTTCCCGAAGGTAAAAAGGTAACGAGATATATTAAAAGTTGATCTGTGGTATCAATCAGGTATTAAATTTCTTATCAAGTATAACATCATTTGTTTTAGCAACATATTCATATTACTTACCAATATCATTTTGTTGTAATAATTAACAAATCGCTAAGTATTCCTGTCTTTTTTTATGACAGCAAAATTATTTTTTCTGTGTGATGCCTATGTCACACACCTAGAAGTCTTTCTACTTTATAATATTTTCAAATTAATATAAGTAATCCGTGAAATAAAATTTGGATATAGTAAATCAGATATTCTTTACAAAGCATACAATAATTATTTGTTATTTCATATTTTTAGTTGGTTTATTTACACAATAATACAAGTTTTTATTATAAATACCAAATAAAGTGTCTATCGCTCGTTAGTACATAGAGAAATATTATTTAAAAAATAACAATTAAATTATTATTCATTAGAGATTATTATAGCACCACAAGTAAAATTTTAGTACAAATTCTGATATCTTGATTGCATTATTTAAACATTTTAGAACCTTAAAAAATTACGTACTTTTTGCGCACTAAAAAAACTAACTTGATTTAAGGGGTTATATCCACTTGTAATTTTGAAAAAATCGAAATTTTTTTTTGCATATTTTGAATGTATATATTCGAGAATATTGTCGGTAAATTTCGAAGTAATTCGGTAAATAGTTTCGGAGCAATGAGCGTATTTGTAAAGACGTCTCCGAGCGTTTGAAAGTAGGCGGCACTGTAACTTTAAATGATAGCCAAAACTTTAAATGCGTTTTTCTCGAAAGGATGTTTTCAAAGTCGGTGAGGAATATTTCTCCGAAACGGCTTGACCGATTGACTTGAAATTTTCACAGGATCTTCTTAGATACTTTTGTCAGGTAATGATCGAAGGAATAAAGTTTCTGATAAAAATTTCGATTTTTTAAGTAACTTTAAAGTGCAAATTTTCGTGCAAAAAAAGATTTTTTTTGTTGGGAAGCCGCCATTTTGTCTAAAATCAAAATTTTGACTATTTCTTTGATCATTATCTGTATTTATCTATCCTAAAAGTAATCCTTTTGGTTTTTTTTATTTCAAATAATTTGGATCAGAGATATCTTCCTCACTGCCAGACACCTTTTTGTGGAGGACCTTCAGGAGATCTTCTACAGTAACGACGGAACCCAATATTTTTATTAATAAAATATGAATTCTTAAAATACGTTAAATTCGCTAAATGTTCATAGATTTTATGTATATATTCAATAAAAAGCCTCTCCAGAAAAAATTAACAAAAAAACACATTTTTTCGAACTTACAAGTGGATATAACTCCTTAAGGGGTTACATGGGTTTCACAGTTTCAAAAAATCGATTTTTTTTGTCTTATTAAATTCTACAATATCTCTAGAATATTGTCTTAAAGTTTCAGGTCGATCCGATTAATAGTTTCGGAGATAAAAGAGATGAAAAGTTGCCCGCTCAAGGCGCTGTTCTACTGTCACTCAACACGTTTTTCTCAAAACTATGTTTTCAAAGACGGTGACCAAGATATCTCGAGAACTACTAAATCTTGATGAAATTTCAGATAGTTCATCGAGATACAATTTACAACGTCTTGAACGAAAGATTTTTTTTTCACTTACAATTATTTTTAAAAATGCTACGAAATTTTAGGCAAATTTTTAATTTTTTCGTAAAAACCTCTGCCAAAAATCCAATTTTCATTTTTTTCTTTCTTTCGAGACCTTGTTTGAAGTCTTAACTAAAGCACATACTTTTTTTTTTTTTTTTTTTTTTTTCATTTCAATGAAAATGGCTCGCCGGAAATTACGTCACATTAGCAGAGTTTTTAATATTTTTTTTTTTTTAATTTTAGTAATCGCTTATTAAACATGTATCTTTAAGACAATAGAAAGTTTGAATAAAATATTTCATTTTGTTTATCAAAAAAAAAAAAAAAAAAAAAAATTGTTGAAAATAGGCCATTTTTTTTTTCAGAGGAAACCCATGTACCTAGAAAAAAACAATTTCTTGAATCAAGAAAATTGTAAGGAAGACCGAAGTTATTTTACAGCAAGAAGAAATTTTCTTGGCTTAAAAAAATTTAATTTCGTTCAAGAAATTTTAACTTCATTCAAGAAATTTTCAATCTTCCTTAAGATTTTCTTGATTTAAGAAAATTTACGCTTGACTCAAGACTTTCTTTCTTTCTGTGTAACCCCTTAAACGACTAGATTGTACAGCCTTAACTTCTTGAAATTTATATCTTTAATTTACGATATTTGTTCTTTGAAAATTGAATATTGAGTTTCAATTTAGTCAAAATAATGTGTTTCAATTTAATATAATTAAGTTCTTCATCTAATCTCAGACAAATGACTTCACTTTCATTTGATTAGGATAGTTACTTGTTACTATAATTTATCGAATTAAATTTTTTTTATAATATTAAGGCCGAAAGTTGGATTTGAAATTAAAAAAAACACCTAAAATTGTCCACAACAATGTATTTGTCGCTATGATTTTTTAAAAATTTTTACTAGTGGATAATTGTAGAAGTAAAAGAAATTGAAATATGCTAAAGAGTCTTCAATAAACGTCTGGGAATAAAGAGGGAAAATAGAGAGAAAGAATTAACTTTTTGATAATTGTAGAAAAGAAAATTGTCGGATTTGTTCACTGAGACAAAAAAAATAAAAATGGGCATTTTTGTGACGAGACATTAATTTGTTGAAAAATTTCAATAATTTTACTTCTTAGTTGAAAAAATCGAAATTGTTCTCACAGTAACTTTCTTGTTTAAAAAAAGTTTTCTAGATTTAGGAAAAAACAATGATAGATAAAAATTCTCAAGTTGTCTACCTAAAAGTTTTTTTTTACAAATCTAGAAAACTTTTTTTGGTAATTATCTACGAGTCCACCATATTTATGGTCATATCTAGGTGAAAAATTAACATTAATTAATTTTTTTTATTCTGTTTGTTTTTACGGGGCATTTACGATAAAATATATCGTGAAAGAAAAAAATTAAGTCATGTCAATATTCGATCATTGAATAGTAATTGAACTACCTCGATGTCACACAGTTAAGTACGTTAAGTCGTTCTTAACTAGTGCTACCTGATTCTTAACTACGCTACCTGATTTCCGGAGGATGTGTTACGAGCATTTTTGTATAAAAATAATCAATGACTTGTTGTGTTTGCAAATTTTAAAAGTTACTGCCTTGAAACACTGATTTTTCATAACTATTATTTAATTATTTAATTGTTTGCCTTTTAGTAAAATGAATTGCTTATATTTAATTTGATAAATTACTCTGTCACTTAATTCATTATTTCTTATATTATTAGATTAATTGTTCATTACTTTTATTGTTTAAATGATGTACTTTGATTGTTCCTTTGTTTATTAGATCATTTGAAATTGTTTACTAATACTTGAAAAATGTACAGTTTAAAATATTTATTATTATAAAATTTGAATGTATACTATATATTAAATGTATGAATAAAAAAAAAAAAAAAGATTTCGATAGCTTTTTTACTATCAAAAATTGGAAAAAATTTTTGGCTCTCATGTTTTTTGAGAAAATTTTTATTTTTTTTTTTTTTTTTTTTTGAAAAGTAGGTACATAAAAAAACGGACAATTAAAAAAAAAGTTAAATATCACAATGTTCTAAAAAGTTAAAAATTTTTTTTTTAATTTATAAAATTGTGATAATCAACTTTTCTTTTTTTTTTGTTCATTTTTTTATGTAATTAAAAAAATACATATATATCAAAATTTTCAAAAAAAAAATTTCTGTTTAAAAAAATTAAAATTAAAATGGTAGACCCCATTTGTAAATAATTACCCTTTTTTTCAACAAGAAAGTTACTGTGGAAAAAATTTTTATTTCTTCAACTAAGAAAAAAAATTGTCGAAAATTTTCAACAAATTAATTTATTGTTAAAAAAATTTCCACAATTTTCAAAAGAAACGTTTTCTCTCAGTGTAGTTGCTTACTTACTACCGTGAAATGAAAATATTGGTTGTTATTTGGTTGTACCAAGCAAATTTGAGTTATAAATATCATTCTATTTCTAACATACACAGCTATCAACACTCAAACAACTATAAGCTTGTTCGATTTTTGAATTGGTGGATGTAGTTTCCAAAATATTAGAATTTTCTGAGCTTGATAAAGAACTAGACAATTGGCTCCGGATTTGTGATGAATCGAATGCTACTGATGGCTCCTTGACTTTTGTAGAATGCTCATCGTGGAAATAATCATTGCACGTCGAATTAATAGACTCTTGAGTTCTAATATCATACGGTAATTCCTGCGATAGACGACTATAGTTTAAAAATGAGTCGGAATACGGTGAAGAAGAATGATGATGGTGATGATAATGGTGATGAAGATGACTATTGTACTGATGGGTGTGATGATGAGTATGGTAGCGAGCTGGTGGTGTTTTGAACCCATCGTTCGTTCCAAGATACTGATGTAAGTGATGTAAGCTTGATTGCCCATACACTGGGAAAAAAGAAAGAACATTATAATTAATTATAATCTAGTTAATAGCGTACTATCAGACAAAATAGGTAGAATTTACATAATTTTTCATGTAAAAATTCTTTGTAAAAAATAATAAAAATTTTTATTTTTTATCGGTATTTTATAAATATTTAAAATGCTCAGAAAAAAATTATCGTGAGCCAAGTGAAAATTTTTCTTCCTAATTTTTTCATCGTTTCAAAAACAATTTCTGGGTCCGAAAAGTTTTAATTTAGGAGGAAGTAAATTTTCTTGTATCATAAAAATTTCGCGTATTGCTAAGTGATGTGAAATGACCGTCAATTTTTACTTTCAAATCACGAATAATTTATGAGCATTTGCTCATCAATTGACGTAATATTTTTTTGGTCAGTCACAAATATTTTTGAGCAATTTTTAACATCCCGATTTTGAAAATTTTCAATTACACAAATTATTTAGATTCAATGTTTAAATTACGATTTGTTAACTTTTTCATATAGACTTCTTCATAGAAAGAAAAATTTTTTGACTGTAGAACAAAATTCTTGGCTCAAGAAAATTTTCAGGTGCCTGAAGGAAGACCAAAGTTGTGTTGGCTGAAGTAAAAATTTTTCTTGAAATTCTATTCGTGGTGGAAGTAATTTTTTCCTAATTCAAATTATCAAAAATACTTGATACAATAAATTTTTATATTTGATCAAGATTTTTAGATACTTTAGGGAAGCAGCGCCACCTACTTCAGCTGAAAAAAAATTTTCTCACCTTGAGAAAATTTTTCTTTTGAATATTTGATATCCATTTTATATTATTTTAGCGTACAATTATAGATGTTGAATGAAAAAAAATGATTCAATATTATTTGATCTTCCTATTTGACATGGTAATCAATAAAAGTATTAATAAAAATTTACTTCTATCGAGATATTTAATTTTTTAGAGCAAGAGAGAAATTTTCTCAAGACAAGAAAATTGACTTTTATCAAGAACTAAATTTTTTTGAGCAAAAGGCTGAATTTTCTCAAAACAAGAAAATATTCTTGACTCAAATAAATTTTCTTGGATCAAGATACGTATTTCTTAAAGCAAGAGAATTAATTTTTTAGGAATATCTGAAATTTCTTAAGTCAAAAAAAAAATTTTTTTTTTCGCTCAAGAAATAGTACATTACGTGCCTAGGGAGGAAAGTAGGACATTTCAACCCGCGCGATGTTGTCACCCGAGCCGAAGGCGAGGGTGACAAAAGCAGGGGTTGAAAATGTTCTACTATCGTCCCGTGGCGCGTATACTATTTTTCATCATACCAGGACCGAAAGTTCGATAATAATTCTACAAAATAAATAAAGACAAATGAGGTTAAAATAAATATATAAATTTACATAAAGTTCAATATTTTTTTATATAACATACTTATTGAAGTAAATCTTAAATTAATATTGAGATCTAGGGATAGAATCTCGATGGGGTCCAGGGGCGAAGCCCCGTCGCGGGGGCAGTCGCTAAAAACAAATAAAAAGTTAAAAAAAAACAAAGATAAATCAGATAATAAATGCAAAGTAATTAATATCAATTAACAAAAAAACAATTTTTTTTATTTTTAAAATAAATTAAAAAAAAAACAAAAATAGTAATGTGAACATTTTAAACGATTCACATAATTATACTTCATATAATAATACTTGTTAGTAAAGAGAATAGGATGCATATTAAACGTTTGAAACATTGAATATTACTATTGATACAATAATTAGTAGAACTTAATTTTTAAAACAGTAAATAAAATTGAATTTAATGCAATCAAATAGTATAATTAATTCTCTTTGTCTTCATGATAGTGAAAATGAAATTCAAATTTACAATTTTCAAATTTGATATTTGCATTTTCGGGAATACTTTTTAAAATATTTTGGATATCATCATTCTTCAGAGCAATTTTTTTCCTCCGCTTCGCATCAAGCAGTCCACTATCAGAAAAGCGAGTATTCGGTCGGACAGGTTTTGACGAGGATTTTTAGTGCTCAGTCTTTTTTTCCTCGATTGGAGCTGAGAAATCATCATTGAAATAATCCATTATCAAATCATGATCCATTTCAAGCGGTGAAGATACATCCGATGATGCTCTGGATGTATTATTTAAAACTGTTGAATTTATTGGACAAGTAGATGATGATGATGTTGTTGTTGTTGTTGTGTGAGCTGTTGTTGTCGATGTAACTGTATTTGTAACAGCTGATGATGTAATAGGCGTTGAATACATCATAGTAGCTTCTGTCATTGGATGAGTTTTCAATTGCAAGTTTGGTGCTGTTTGAATTGTCGAAGTTAATGTATGTGTCACTGTAGCCGGGGATTGACTAATATTCATAATTTGATCATAAATTTTTTTTTTGTTCCGGATTGAATTTTCAATATATCCACTGGCTACCGCATCTGATCTCCAACCTCCGTGTTGCTTGATTGTCATCATTGAAGCTCCAGAATCAGCCAACAACGTTGTTGACGTACGTCGAAAACTGTGACCAGTATATTTATCGGGTTCGGGTAAATTTAAATATGTAGCAATTTTTTTAGGGACTTGTTCGAATATATTTTTGCCGATGACTTGACGTACACATCGACCCTTCTGAATGTGTAAAAAAAACCTATCCGTATTGGAGTTTTGAGGTCGTAGAGCTTTATATTGCAAAATTGTATTGCGGTATTCCGGGCCAATTACAAAAGTACGAGGATAGTCTGTTTTTGTCTTCAAGATGGTAACAATCAGCTGACTGCCGGTATCTTCGATGTCTTGTACTCGTAGTTCTGGAAATTCGCCACCTCTCATTGCTCCAGCAATACCAAAAATCGCAACAACCTGGAATGAAGTTTTTGTAAATAAATGTAAATAAACCTATCTTGTTATAAATAATTAAATAAATAAATATGTACATAAATGACGATTTTAGGCACAAAAATTTGTATGTAATAATTGTTACTTACTTTTTCAATTAAATAACCTTCATCCGGTGCCTCATCGATGAACTTCTTTATCTCATTCCATGAGAATACTTTGGCCTTCTTCTGATGATGACCTTTAGCATTATTCTTAATTAGTTTCTTCAATCTATTGTAATTTTTAATCTCGATGCTATGATTAATACTAATCATGGTTCTCAATATCGACCAGCGACTCCAAATTGTCGGGGGTGCCAAGGTTTTAAATAAATCTTTAAAATATACTAATAAAATATCTTCATTGATTAAATTAATACGATTTGAAGCCTTCCAACTGATAAATTGATCGTAGCAATTTCTGTAGCGTTGCACAGATTTTGAGGGTGCTAAATTTTGGATAATTTCAGCAGCTTTCGCAGCAATATTTCGTCGCACTTCTTCAGCTTCAGACTCTTCAGATGAACACTCCGATGAACTCATAATTTATTTTTTTTATGCACAAGTTTGTTTATTAAGTGATATTTTTATTTAAATTCTCGTAAAAATTACAAAAAACTTTAAATTTATATAAATAATTTTAATTTTTTATCATATTATTGTATTTAATATTTTATTTAATTATTCTTTTTATATAAGTGAACAAATTTTATTACTTTTAACTACACATATAATTAAATTATAATTTTATTGCCGCGTATATAATAGTGTTGACAGTAATGTCACGGGAGGAAAACTAAAACAAAAAAATACAGTAATTGAAACTGTCACTAATTGTGAGCAGTCTGAAATGAGTAACTTTCTTCATGTAAGAAAACAGAAGAAAAACGAACTTTCGGCCTCGGAATGATGAAAATAATTAGGAAGAAAAATATTTTCTTGGTTCAAGTGAACCTTTTTTTCTGTGTATACTTTTTAAACTTCCAGCCTTTTATACATTTAACTCTCATAACCTTTGAACGGTTCGACCGATTTCATCCCGATGGTACCATTCGAAAGGGCTTGACCGAGCTTAGATTTTGAATACAATTTGGACCGGTAAATTTTGAGAAATCGGAAAAAAAATTACGAAAAAATCTTTCTCAAATGTGGTTGTTATGTCGGACTCAACGTCCGACATTTTTATTTTATAACAAATAGAATTTAATTATTCATAAATAATTTTATGTTCTTACAACTAATTACATACATTTATTTTATTTTTAAAATTTTGTTATCTTCAAATTTATCAATAGCATTTTCAAAAGAAACTTATTTGAAAAATTTAGTTTTAGTTGGGCCTGACCATACTAAGGGATTTGAGCCTGAACAAATACCCTAATGGAATTTTAAACTTTGTCGAGATCCGAAATAGAAGTTTTCGATAACAAAATAAATGTATATATAAACAATAGTTTAAATAAAATAAAAGTAA
This sequence comes from Cotesia typhae, assembly GCF_013202065.1. Taxonomy (NCBI): domain Eukaryota; kingdom Metazoa; phylum Arthropoda; class Insecta; order Hymenoptera; family Braconidae; genus Cotesia; species Cotesia typhae. The sequence goes on from NW_027423781.1 coordinate 3,546,065, forward strand.
ATAATGATAAAAGAAAAAAATAAAAAGGAATGTTATGATAATTCTAGTATCAACAAAAAAAAATATATGTTGATAATTTAAGGAACAAAATTTAATAACTATAATTTAAGTTTAAACAAAAAAAAATAAATAAATGTTTTCTTTTATTTTCGAATAAAATAATGACATAAATAAAAAGAAAAATTTAGATCTAAAAAACTAATGATAATTTGTAATCTATGCACAAATTAATTTTTATCTAACTAATTTAATATAAAAATTTGGTCACAGTAAATAATTTAATGTAAAATAGTACACATGTATGTCTTTGTCTATGCATAAATGCGCTTACGTATACACAAACACATAGATGTATAATAGAGCATAAGAGTAAAGGAGAAGCGATATTGTACTCTGACCCAAGTAGAGGGGACTCATGCAACATTATAGAAAAATCTAAGAGAGAGGGCAAGGGCTCAAGGAAATAGAAAAATAATTGGACATTATTTCTCCCATCTAGTAAAAATAAGTAACGCCCTAAAATTCGACACCTTTACGATTTTTCAACAAAAATATCTCTCGTTGTCCTGACGTCCTAGTGTTAACATCGAAAAAGTTTTTATAAGTTTTAATGAAACCACGCGTCAGATTAAAAAAAAAACAAGTGTTAGTAAAGTAAATTTCAATTATGTAAAGAAACGGTAAGTTTCTTTACATAAGTGTTCATTTAAGTAAGTTCTTAATTGAGATTTTTATGTTTGTTTTAATAATTCAAATCTTTGTATGATAATTTTATAATATATTTATTAAATTGAATTCATTTTCTTATATTATAAACATCAACCCCTTCCCATAAAGCTTCAGATCCTTATCTATTAGCCTAACGGCTAGGATAAAAATAATTAAATTTTAGTTACGTTTTCGACGTAACATGGTTTTTTGAAATAACTTTTAAACGGCTTTACCGATCGATTCCAAAAACTAATCAGCTTTTAACATAAAAAAACTACGTCGATCGCTGCCAAGCCGGTCAAAATTGGTTGATTCGTTCGTGAGTTATCGTTAACGTTAAAAAATCAAAATTTTTTTATTTTAATTAAGTGAATTTTGATCTTTCTTCTATAACTCTAAGATTTTCTTGAAGCAAATAAATTTATCTTTGGTCAAACATTTTTTCTTTCTGTGTAGGAAGTTCATGGTGATAAATGTACTTGAAAAATCATACTAAATTAATTTAAAAAAGATTGTGCTTACTAGTTGTATTTGAATACATCGCAAGGACAGCATCTCCATACCCTTCTGATGGATGTTTTGTGGAATCCGAAATATTTGTAGTGGTTTCAATTTTATTAATACTGGTTCTGGCTACTGTATTTGAAGATTCAGCGGTTGGATTTGAAGTTCCAACACCATAAGCCATGTTAAATAATGCTTCTGGATCACAGACAAATTTATAAACATATCTTTCACCAGCAACTTTTTGCATGATTCCTTTTTCATAATAGTATCTTAATGATCTACTAAGTTTATCATAGTTCATTGCAGGGCGGTTTTTTTGAATCCCCCATCTTCGCGCTACCTGCAAAAATTAGAAAAATCGGCGTGATCACGATAACTGCCGAATAACTTAACTGATCAAATTCATTTTTTTATACGCTTCAGTATGATTCAAAACTAAGTTCTTTCAAAGATCACGGTCTAATTCAATGCAGTTTATTTATAATTAGCAATAAACTGAAAATCCAATAATCCTTTTTATTTCTTCATCTATGTAAATAAGGTTTGTTTACAATACATGCGAAACCTTTTCTTTTCTGGGTGGACAATCCGGTGTAAAAAAAAAATCGTCTTAAAATTGTCTTAAAATTTTCGTTTGTTTAAGATCTTAAACGTGACACAAACCAAGACTATTTCAAGACTTTTTTAAGACCCAAAAAAAAAATTCCGAGAGCAGATTTTTGAAATTTGGTTCTCGAATTTGTTATGAAAATAAGATGATATAACAGCGAGAACTCCGGAAAATGATTATTGAGAGTCTTAAAATAGTCTTACAATAATCTAAAAATCGTCTTAAAAAAATCTTAAAATAGTCTTAAAAAAGTTTTAAAAAATTTTTTCGAGACTATTTTAAGATGAGCTAACAGCGACAGAGCAACAAGTTTTCAACAATTTTAAAATTAATTTAAAGAGAGCGTACTCGAAAATGTAACGGTTAGAAAATCGTAAATTCGTCTAAAAATTAATTTTCATAACAAATTAAAGAATCAAATTTCAAAAATCTGCTCTCAGAATTTTTTTTGGCGTCTTATAAAAATCTTAAAACGACAATTTTAAGACGATTTTTTTTACACGGGATGGCGCGAAAGATTTAAAAGTATTTTTTATATTTTATTTTAATTAATTTTATCATGGAAAATGAGATTCTGAGGCGTGTACTTTTGGATTTTCTAAACTTTTTCAAGTCTATTTTTGGTCTTTTACGCCAATTATTTGGTACGTGCATTTCAAAATTCGAGTTTATAAAATTTTCAAGCAGTATTATTATTATTGCTTAAACAATACCAAAAGTTTTAACTTACATTAAATTGGAAGAAAAATACTAACTAATTTTTCATTTAAGGCTTTGATAAAAATATTATAATTTATCATATTGGATAAGAGTTCTTTTCAAAATCAGCTCAATGAAAAATTTTTTAGGGTCCATTTCAGATTTTTTCAAATTTTAAAGTAAAATATTTTTGAGCGACTTATTAAAAATTATTTTAAAAAATAAATTTGCTTACTTCTTCTGGTTCAATTAATTTGAATTCCATCCCACGACCAGTCCAAGTAATGCACGGAGAATTAGCTGGGTCATCTAATAACGTAACTAAAAATTGCCAAAGCTGTAAGGAACCTCTTCTTTGCTGTTGATATCTACATAAATTCGATTAAATAAAAATTAGTTGAAATATTAATTTGAGCTATAAATTCTTTTAAGTTCTAGAAAATAAAAATAAATTTTGCAATTACATACCCGACAGATACATCGGGCCATGATAAAAGCCCTGAAGAAGATGACTTTTTTATATACTCAGAATTCCAAGTAGCTGAAATTTTCTTTTGATAAACAGTTTGTCGCTCCCATGATGGAGTTTTTATGTCAGATTGAATTCCCAATTTAGGCCAAGTTGGACTTAATCTATTTCTTGTAGAAACATTGGCATTTGCTGACGATGACCAGTTATCAGAACGTGAAACAAAGTTTTGTTCTACTGTAGATTGATTAGATTGAGTTGGTGTTAGCCATTGTGATGTTACTGAAGATGTACTTGTTGGTCTGCTTGACGTCGGAGAATCTCGTGGATCTCGTGTGATTAATGAATTATTTGTATATTGTTGTCGTCGCTGGTAAATCAAGTTTCGTGCTAAAAAAATTGATGATTTAAAATTTTTCAGAGGAATTGACTATTATTTTTTTTATCATATAGGTGACTCATAAATTATTAATAAAAAAATTAGGAAAACTGTTGAAACGAAAGGCCATTCCTTCAACTTCCCGCTAATTCCATACTTAAGCGCTCAAATTTGCGCTTATTACGCTTTTGAGCTCTTCCAGCTCAAAATAGATATTAATGTCATAAGGCCGTGAAGTGAGCTTAAGGTTTGCGGCGGGAAGGTTCGAAACGGGTGTAATTTTAACGCCCGAGGCGTAGCCGAGGACGGAAATTTACGCTCGTTTTCGAATGTTTGCGTCACAAACATTAAAGCGAATATCGAAAAAAAATCGTTGTCAAAATCGCCCCTAAACGGCCGAATGACATATACAATATTTTTTGTTATTATCGCTCCACAAGTTTAACTTTTGAGAGATAAGAGGCAAACAATGACATATTTAAATTTTATCAAGTTTCACAAGGGCAAAAAAACTTAATTTTACATTAATTATCTTTTTATTAATATTTATTAATGGCGTGGTTGTTATTTTATTAACATTAAATCCGCTTCATAATAAACTGCCAGCAGAGAAATAATTAGCGCCACTTAATAGTAACTGTTTAAAATTTACTCAAATTTATTGATCGGTACACTAGAATGTGACTTATTTTTTTACAATCTCTCTCAATTTCGTCTGGGTGTACTCGAAAAGTTTGTAAAAAAAAGGAGGGGGTAAAACTTCACGGCCTAGGCCGTGAAAAAAAGACGGTATGGTAGAGTCTCTAGAAAAGAGTCCCTTGAAGGACACCATCCAGCGCTTAAAAGTTGAACTTTTGGAGCGAGTATAACAAAAAGATAATTTTCATGTCATTTTGAGCTCGCCGCATGGATATGTAGATTTCTTGTTTAAATATTGAAAAAAACGAAGAGCTCAAAAACATAGAAAAGCTGTCTCTTTGAACTCGGAGAGCTCAAAAACGTAATAAATGCAATTTTAAGCTCCTAGGTATGGAATTAGCGGGAAGTTGCAGGAATGGTCTTTAGGGTCAACCTTTTTCCCTATTTTTCTTTTAAGTTGTGAAAATATTCAAAAAAAAAAAAAATAAATGAAGTATGGATATCTACTCTTCAGATCCTTAATCATTATCGTTAATTCATAGACAAATCTCATAAAAGAGAAAACTTGATTTTTCCAGGATTTTTAAATTTTTCGAGCAAGTTTTAAAATTATTTTGTTAATAAAATTATTTTGTAAATGTAATTACGAAGAGACAGTAAAAATCTTGACTTCAAAGTGAAATTAAAAATTATTTATGCATAGTACTTGACCAAGAGGACTAGACGGACCCATAGGTCATAAACCATCTTCATAATACTTGCGATTAAATGTTTGCACATTTTTAATTGAAAGCTTTAAAAAATAATATATTAACAGATTGAAATTATTGTCGTAAATAGGCATTTGGTTATTCGTCCGTGTTAAAGAAGATTAGAAGGGTTGTTTTTTACCCGCACTCCCCGACACGACTTTTAAATAATTTACCGGAGGATTTCCTGGTTGCCTATGTACATGTATAAATGTATATTTATGAACAAATCTCAACTCTACCGTTTGGTGGAACCCTTTCTGAGATTTAACCTCGACTTTATAAACCACAAATTCTTTGTCTATTTGTGTAAATAATTGGCAAGATCGCATGGTCAAGCATTGTGTTCAAAATTATCATGCAAAAACCCGAACTCCACAGTAAAAAAATTTGCGTCAATGCGTCAAAAAATTTTGTTTTAAAAATTTTTTTGTTAAATCTTTAACAATTTTTTGTGTTAATTTAACACAATAAATGTTAAATTCACACATGGAAGTGTTAAATATTTAACACTAAATTTATTGACGCAATGACGTAAAATTTTTTACTGTGTGATACAATCATCGTAAAAATAATAATTATTCAAAATAATCAAGTACTTTGTCATAAATATTCCGAATCGTAGATATTTCGTTGTCAGTTCATTTGGTATCACCTACCTACATAGTATATTAGATATTAGATATTAGAGTGCTCAAATGTCATTCGAGTATTCCTGTTGCCGAAGTATTGGCAGGAAATTACTCGATATTCAAAGCTTACGAGAGCTTATCAACAGTAATCGCGGTTTATAAAGAGAGGTTGATCTACGAATCGACGGTTTATGGAAAGACAGAGGGGAATTGAAAGAAAGAAAGTGAGAAGAACACGGCCCAATAAAAATAGTACTCAGTTGTTTTTCTAATAGTTGTTAGTATTTTAATTATCTTCATCATTATTTATAATATAATCTTTTACATTCATGTGATAAGTAGTTAAATCCGTCTATTTAGACGGAATTCAAAGGATGATTATTTTTTATTTTTTCTTACTGAATATTTTGGCGTAAAATTGTAAAATTTTTGGATGTAAATTTTTCTTAGATTTTTAAAATGGAAATGATTCTAGTGAGTGGTTTAAACGAATTGTTGAGATTAATTCACAAAGTTGATTAATATTTAATTGAAATATTTGTATTTTTTTTTTTTTTATTTAAGAATAACATTAAAGAAAGTTTAGAAAATCCAAAAGTGCGTGCTTATTTATTTTTCAACAAAAAAATTGATTTTTGAAAGAAAAAAAATAAGTAAGTAATTTTTTACAGAATATTTTTTAATTATTTTATTTTTCTTAATTATAGGCACACATTTTTTTGTCATATGCGCACGCAGATTAAAAAATCTAGTAATATTATTGCTTAAACACTACGTGAACTAGACTGCTGACATGGACATCTGGACGCCCAAGTGAAGTTTTTTTCGAAATGTTTTTATTTTCCAAGTAGCAACATAAAATGATTTTTAAAACTATAAGATTGATTAATTAAAGTGTTTCCTCAGAAGTGTACGTCTACTCATATTATTGTATAAGTGCAATATGGAAGTGATGGAGGTAATTAAAGTTACAAAATTACTTGACTATGACGAGTCGGGAGTAACGTATTACCTCAACCATTTCGCGTTTTAAGGCGTGCAAGAGATTGTATGTACATAAATATTTACTTAATATTTGAAATTTGTATCTCATTTATTATATTAATCAATTTACAAATCCCTGTGAAAAAAATTGATATAAGAAACCAGTCTAGATTTGGATATTTTGGATATTTCTTCAGATAGCGTAAGAGGATAAGCCTTGGGCTTGAGACAAAGAGAAGAGATCGGGTTCGATTCCTCGGTGATTTAGAATTATTTTTTTGGTGACTTAAACTTCTTCTTAATTTTTGTGATCGAAAAAATATTATTATAGCAACATCGTAATTTTTTTTGTAGTTCTAGTCCGGCATTACAATGTCCCATACTAAAAATTACGATGTTTTCATTTCTCTTTCCGTGTATAAGAATCCATGAACTTACAGGTTCGTGTGTGGATTCCTAAAGGAATTTATACTTCCTCCGTGGACTCCGATGGGTTCCTATACGAATCCATACTTTCTTAAGTGGATTACTACACTGTTAAAAATGTTTGTAAAATGACTATCATTTTACAAAACAAAGGTTGAGTAAAATTACAATTCGATGTTTACCACTGCGAAATTATGAAACAATTCCAGTAATTTTCCAAAAGTCAAATTTTCCAAATGTCAGGAAACTTAGTAGGATGTGTTGTAATTTTACGATCTTAATGTAAAAATCCTACTTGTATTGTAATTTCACAGAACTGTTTGTCGAATTTCATGAAAAAAATTTTAAATTTACAAACATTGTTTGTAATTTGGTTTACTAGAAATTTTTGTAAAATCACAAAACAAAGTTGTAATAGAAATTACAATGGGGTTATTGAAAATTTAGTAATTTTCTTTGTAATATTCAAATTTTGATTGTGAAATTATATCATGAATTGTAATTTCACCAACAATTATTATTTTTTTAATGTGTGAATTACTATAATTATAATAGATCAGGACTGAGGATAAAAAATTATTGTTTCTACAATCGGCATCAAGTAAGTTTAATAAATTTATTTTAATATTGCTTAAATAAATAATTTTTTAAATTTTGGCTTTTAATTTATTTTTTTTTTAAATGATGATCTTACTATATACGTACGAGAGACATTAAAATTAGCAAAAACATTTAGTGATAATTTAAAAAATGATGAGTTTATATATATATATATATATATATATATATATATATATATATATATATATATATATATATATATATATATATAAACTCATGTGGATTCTTTTGATAGGGGTAGTACTAACAAAAAATTTCACTTTCAAATATTCACTTGAATTTATTTATTAGCATTTTGTCTATATATCCAGATATTATGATAAAAAATTAATCTGAAATCTGAAATCTGAAGTCAATTTTTAATTGTTATTTTTATAAAATTTATTTGTTGAAATATAACGACTGCTGAGTGATTTTTTTCGTAAAAAATTTTTTTTTTAAAAACTTTTATGTTAATTTTCCCGTGAGATTTAAAACAAGTTCACGTAGCGTATTATATCGATAGCATCACATATCTCGGAAGTACTCTATACCCTATTATTAACGTAAACTGCGAGTGAATAATTGAGTTGGCTTAATGGCAAGGGAGAATTACGTTGAGAGAGAACTCTGTAAATCCCCAGGTGACTACAAAGTAGCTCGTTTACTTAAGCTAAAGCTGCACAGATAGTTATAGTTGAAAAATTTTTGTTTTAATCAAAAACTGAAAAATAAAAACTAAAAATGTCAACTAGCGGAACTTTTGCCAAAATGAATAATTTTTTTTTGTTCTTAAAAGCATAAAAGGCATTTTTGGGGTGTTTTTTTTACCATCAAACTGAGTTTTCTTTATCCTATATATAGCGTCTACTCGACATCGATATGAAGGAAAAAGTTTTTATAAAGTACAATCTGAATATTATCTGTAGGCATCAGCAAAATTATTCCTACAGACTTAAGTAATCGTGATTAACTTATGAACATTTACTTTCATTGTCTATACAGAAAAAAATGGATATCTTATCGTAAGAAATTTTTTTTTGGATCAAGAATATTTTTTTGCAATTTGCAAAAAGAATAAAAATTTTCTTGAATCAAGAGAATAATTCTCACGAATTTTGTTATCTAAAAATTTTCACGAGGAAAATTTAAAATGAAAAAAAAAAAAAAAAAAAAAAAAACGGGAAATTATTGATTTGCAAACTCATCAATCCTACGATAGCTTTCGAACGAATTAATTGATTGAGTCGCATGGTATGACATTCGAAAGAATCTATTGTCTTTATCCTGATTAGATTCTAAAATTTGTAGATCGAGCCGTTTCAAAAAGATCTTGACTATCGTCAAAAAATTAGAAATTATGCACGCCGCAAAAATATATGAGCTTGTAGCTACACTGATAAAGTCCACTGATCTAGTCCACATTCCTGATATACATATTATAACTGATAAAGTATTTAACTTGGCTCACGAGCAAGAATCTTAACCCAACACGGCGAAAAAAATTTAGGGATTTTTCCTATTTTTGCATAGAAAAAATTCCTATGTTAACATAGGAATTTTTTTATCCTCCCCCTTAATAAAAAATCCCTATATTTTTTTCGCCGTGAAGAACACCATTTTGAAGAAACTGAATTTCTTGAAGCAAGAAGAAAAATTCTTAAACCAAGAAAATTTTCTCAACTCAAGAATTTTTCCTCTTGCCTCAAGAACTTTTCCTCTTGGCTCAAGAAATTCATTTCCTTCAAAATAGACTTCTTGATTCAAGATTCTTGCTTTTGAGTCAAATTGAATTTTTTATCAGTGTAAGTAATCCATCATTTTTACGCAAGACTGTACCCGTAGAGATGCAACCCATACAATTGTTTCCGTCCGACTACGTAAATATATACTTTTTCATAAATTGTTGAACTTTAATCAGTTATTTATAAATAATTCGACGGTCGAAAAATTAAAAAAAATTTTTTTTTAAACTCACAATAAATACATTAAAAAACTGTCTCTTTTTTAAAAGTTTCTGATAGTTTTTTTTTTTTTTATAACTAAGAAACTGGTACAGAACTGCAGAAAGCGTATGCAATCAATGTTAAATATCCAATTTTAAATTGAATTCATCTCGAGTTATAAATGGTCAATCGACTTCAAATTTTAAGTGAAATTGTATCATCATGTCTTTAACGAGAATTTTTTTTTTTTTAGGTTTTATCAACAAAGAAGGCTGCAATCATGGCAGTAGTGGAGGACCTCTTTTTTTTTGGCGCCGCTGGAGATCGCTTGTCATTTCAAAAATATTTAATATTTTCTTTCAAAAATTTTTTTGTGTACTCTTAAAACATGTATAAATATACCCTCAAAATTTTAAAACAATTGATTGACTAGTTTTTTTTTTTTTTTTTTTTCCTAAAAAATGCCTTTTTTTTACGCTGTCACACTAGGTGTGCCCCTTAATAAGTATCCAGAAATTTAGAATTTTCTCACGGTATGTCTTAACCACGAGAACTACACAGAAAAAAAAAATGTTTTTAAATCAAGTATATAATTTTGAAAAGCTTCATATTCTCGATTTAAGTAGAAAAATTCTTGATTTAAGAAAATTTTTCTTGATTTAAGGAAATTTTACTTGATTCAAGAATATTTCGTCTTAATTCAAGACAATTACCCCCTTCAATATTATATTCTTGGTTCAAGAATTTTTTTCTTGAATCAAGTTAATTTTTTTTTTGTGTACCGTCAGATATCATGAAGTTCCCAAAAGAGAATTGTTCTGATACAATTGTCAGATTTTTGATCTCGAAAAATCAATCAACTGATAGATTATAGAGCACTATATCTCCTACTAAAAATTTGTATCAATAATCAGAAACAAATCTGGAAAGTAGTCATAGATTTTATTGGTCATGTGTTTGAGATTCTGAAAGAAATTGATGGAATGACGGTAACAATAAAATGTATAGAATTGAGCACGTGGATCACACCATCATTGGTATCTATTATCCCCACAAGACATATTACTCTTATGTATCTATTTCGCCTTTGTCTCCCTTTTGTGAAGAGATTCGTCACAACTTACGACACGAGTAGAGACCTCGAGAGGGTGCATAAAAGTTCAATTCGCTTTATCATTAATGTTTGAAGTAAAATAGTTTATTATAGACTAATTATTATACTTGTTTTGTTTCTGGTTTTTTTAGCTACTTGTCACTTTTCTTCTTGGAATTAAGAAAATAAATCTTTTTATTTACATTACAGTTCAATTGATCAATTAAACTGACAAGGCTATAAAATACACTCGAAAACTCGAAAGATGGTTGTTGCTCTACTCGTAATATTCGTGATGGATAAGATTTCAGAAAAACACATTTAAAATGCCACCGGTCATAAAACAAAATTAAAATACCATGCCTCATAAGCACTGGTAAAAAATTTATGTTGACTCAAGAGATATTTTCTTGATCTAAGAATTTATTTTGGAAGACAAATGATTATTTTGCTTTAAGAATTTCTTGTCTTCATTTAGATTTTCTTAGTTTAAGAGCTATATTATCTTTAATGGATACATTTAGTTTTTCAACCAAAATAAAATTATCGTTTAAAAAACTTAAAATAATTCATCAAAGTATATTTCAAAAACTAAATAGTCTTTAATTGTTATACCGAAAAAAAATTATTTCTTGGAAATAAGTAAATTAATATTAATAAAAAAAAAAGCCATTCTTAACACAAGTCGGTAACATCTTGAATCAAAGTTATCACCTATCTTGAACCAAGAGACAAAAATTATTGAAAGAAATATATCTATATCTAGTTTCAAGAGTTCAAATTTTGAAGAAAAAAAATTTCTTGAATCAAGATTGTTTTTCTATCAGTGAGCGAAGCGGATTCTCGCCCTAGAGAAATCAAGCGATTTTTTTTTAACTCAAATTGTCTTTATTTATTTTCTATCGCACTTGTAGAATAACATTTACACATAAATGTCATAGAAAAATATTAGTTTCATCATTTATGACATTTTTAAAAGACATTTTGCTTTTTAAGTGAATAAAAAAAATGTTTAAAAAAATTATTCCATGGACGTCCGGCTTAATTATAATAATTAGCAATAAACTAAAATCCACTTATCGTTTTTACATCTAAATCCATATAAATAAGGTTCGTTTACGATACATGCTGAAAGATTTAAAAGTGTTTGTATTTTATTTTAATCAATTCTATTATGAAAAATGAGATTAAATTTCTCGTTTGTTTTATTGTTAAGAATTTAAAACATACTTATTAAAATTTTTGTTTGATACTATTAATGCTTGTGATTAATCTCGACTGCTAGACTTTATAATAGTAATAAAATAAATAAATAATGATATTTACCACTCAAATTGTCTTGTGAACTCGGTGACGAAAGGTTAGTAAGTGATGTTGGTTCAATGTAACTACGGTCTGATGGCTCTTCTTTAACTGACACACAATCAGCTACTTCATTTCCCCCTGGACTCGGTTTTCTGTTCAACAAATAACTAGAATATAAAAATGTACCATTACAATATTTTATTCGAATGAATTTAGTTTTATGGTGGTTATAGAATGGACTAAATACATTTTTTAAAACTTGTACTATCAACTTACAAAGTTATGACATAAAATATGTGTAATTAATATAATATCAACCACAATTACACTGATAATATAGTTAATTTGGTTTAAGAGCAAATATTTTGAATCAAGTCCATTTTTGTGTCAGTGAAAATATCAGTATTCGTCAAAGAAAAAATTTTTATCACATCTCTAACTATGCAAGTCTGATCAGATCTACCCGCAAAAAAATGATTAGACCTGACAATACCTGTTCATGTCTGAAGCATTAAATACGCTCAGGCCTGTTCATGCTAAGGACCAAATATGCTAAGAAAAAATTTTTGAATATGTTCAGTGCATGTACATTAATTTCGATTTATAAATTTGTAAATTATCAATAAACGTATATTTTATTATTCAATAGATAAAAGTGTTTTGATTATCATTAAAAACCTACCGTAGGGTAAATTTAATTAACTTTTCTAGGCCTGATCATACATGAACAGGCATTGTCAGGTCTGATCATTTTTTCCCGGGTATAATCTTTATATCATACGACATTGCAAGCGAAACAAATGCACTCAACAAAATATTTATAAATTAAAAAAAAATAATTATTAAAGTGTAATAAATTAAATAGTTGTCTTCAAATAAATTAAATTATTAATAGTTAATAAATCCTTCTATCAGTGTACATCGTAAAAATTTTAAGTAAAAATTTCTCACCCAAAACATGAATCAGAAGTAGCAGGGCTGAGATCTAAAAAGTTGAGTCCACTTCCATGATATTGTTGATTGTATTCATTATTTTTTTGGCAATTAATCGAAGATTCTTGTTTGACAACTTCTGCAATGTAGTTAAAAGAAAATTACTTCAAATTGCGTTAAGAATTTCCTTTACGGAAGAAATTAAATCGTTTTTGATTGAAAGTAAATAACACTCGAGAAATAGCTTGTATGAATAGATATAATGTATATAAATGATAATTCGGTCATACAACTTGGTTCTAGATTTCTAATAAAACTATCCAACTTAAACCATGTGTCAGTTGCTAGTACACCAGCTTATTTGTCCGTCAAATAACAATTCAAAATATTTTATTTTGCTGAATTAAGAAAACTGAATGTGTTGAAACAAGCATAAAATTCCAAAAAAAAACTCTTTTTTTTTAATCAAGTATTTTTTTTCATTGTGTGCGTGTATTTATTTTTTTAGTAATGAATGAAGTGACTGAATCGGCTAATCAAAATAAAAATTAATGGAATCGAGAGTACAATAAAGCTTTAAGTTCTGACATAAGGACGTGTGTCATGACGGAAGTAGAGACGCATCGTTGCAGTGGCACGTGAGTATGTAATGGCCTTAGGGTTATCAAATGTTATGGATAGAAGTCACATTAAGTAGGGAAACAGATTCCTACTTCTATGATAGTTTTGATATTATAATAGGGATGACTATATAAAGACTATAACGATATATGTACAAAGGACAGCGAAAAAAAAGGGGGAACACAAAAAGGGATGAGGTCAAACTAATGTTATAAATCAAATGACATATTTATTTTTTCGTGGGATAGTTTTTTTACTAGAAATATTAAAATTTGTCAAAAATGGAATAAATTAATTAATTCTAGTAGGGAAGAAGGGGGTCAATTGAACCATTCGAATTAAAAAATTGAAAAAACGCTTCATGCCCTTAGAATTAGATTCTAATATGTTAAACTCGGATATTATCAAAATTTAAAATCATTGCGATTAATAAATTTTGAAAAATTGAGATTTTTTTATTTTTAGGCATGTAAACTTTTTTTTCGGCTGGTGACAAATTGTTTAATAATATTTCAATTTTTGAATTAATTGATAAAGTTTGAAGTGTAATCGTTGTATATACTTATACTTTATAATCCTCAACTTTGTTTATAGTGATATAATAGTTTATTTATTTATTATTTACTATTTAATTGTTATAAAATTATATGGGGTCAATTGAACCAGCAGTTCCGAGGTCGATTGAACCATACAGAGAAGTATAGGACATGCGCGCGCATTTTGACTCTACGTGAAAAAACTCAGGAAAATAACCTAACAATTTGATGAACTGAATTTATAATGAAAATTATTTTTAAATTGATTTTTAATTTATTTAATATAATATCTGTGCATAAAAACGGTGCAATAGTAATATTAGCAAGTAACAATTAATATATTATTTATTAAAAGTTCGGGTTTGAGTTTTAAATATTATTGGTTCAATTGACCCCAAGTAGAGGTTCAATTGCCCCCGAGTGGGGGGGGGGGTCAATTGAACCATTCGACGCGTTTGGATAAATTAATAATTTTTAAAAATTCACGTTGTTTATTGACTAATTTATGTATTGATAATGATAGTAGACATAATAAACTACCATTCCAAGAAAAAATAAATTATTATTCAGTTTTAATCCGAATAGTAAAAAATTGCTAAACTTTTTTTGGTTCAATTGACCCCCTTCTCCCCTATTATTAATCATTAATATTAATTGTTGTTTACAACTTAATATTACTTCAGAAAATACAAGTCCGTAATATTACTAAATGTTTACATTACCGTTTAACGAAATTTGTAATAAAGTTTGGCGTATATTCAAGCATAGTATGAAAAGACCAGATATTAGAGAAACGCAAACAATAAATATACCCCTGAGGGTTCTGTATAACTTGTTGGCAGGGAATTATAATTAAAATTCAACCAATCAAATTATCTACCAAATAATATCGTTTATAATGAGGCATCTATATTAGACAGCTTGAATATTTGTTGAATTTATAATTTCGCGTTTGTTAATCTATAAAATTAGAAAATCTATAAAAAAAATTAGAAAAATGGTTGACCCTGAAGGCCATCTCTGCACGGATGCCCAATTTTAAAATACAGTAACTGCAAAATTTTTTTACCTAATTATTTTTAGAATTGCTGCTTTTCTCATAACTTCTAGACCTTAATTTCAAAAATATTTGTATTTAAGTATTTTCTGCCCATAAATCAAATTTTTTATCGATTTGGCGCGCAAACTTTTTTTTAATTAGAAAACTTTTTAAAAATCTCAAAATTGTCAGTTACTGTGTTTTGAATTTGGGCAGCCGTGCAACTTCCCGCTAATTCCATATCTAATCGCTCAAAATTGCACTTATGACGTTTTTGAGCTCTTTGAGCTCAAAAATACAATTTATGTTGTTTTGTACTCTCCGAGCTCAAAGAGAGCTTTTCTATGCTTTTCAGTTCTTCGAGCTCAAAAGTCTCATAGAACTTTAACAAAATACCATTTTTTGAATTTTCAAACCGCAATAATTTTTGAATAAATGAATCGATTTTCACGCGGTTGGCGGCATTTGATGCAGTTTTTAAGCTTCATAAAGAATGTTCAAGTTTGGATTGATCGAAATATAAATTCCGAAGTAATTCCGAAAAAACACTTTTTTCGGTTTTCTTTCGACAACGATAACTCATGACCGAATCAACTGATTTTGACCGAACTGGCGGCGATCGGCGTGGTTTTTTTTTATATTAAGAGCTGATTAGTTTATAAAATCGATCGATAAAGCCGTTTGAAAGTTATTCCAAGAAAACCATAATTGAAAATTTTTTCTTTTATGTAGTTTGTTTTTTAAGATTTCTCAAAATTCACTACACAGTAAAAAATTTTGTGTCAATGCGTCAAAAAATTTTGTGTTATGAATTTTTAACAATTTTTTGTGTTAATTTAACACAATAAATGTTAAATTTACACATAAAAGTATTAAATATTTAACACAAAAATTTTTGACGCAATGACGCAAAATTTTTTACTGTGCAGTCTGAATCGATCCAAATTGTATTCAAGTCTAAGTTTGGTCAAGTCCTCTCGAATGACGCCAACCGCGATGAAATCGGTTAAGCTGTTCAAAAGTTATGAGAGGTTTACATACGGCCACACATACATACATACAGACATACGGACATCATCACGGAAATTTTCGGGGAAGCTTCCTGGGACCTTAAAATGTCAACACCCGTTGAAATCTCGATTTTCGAAAAACAGGGTAAAACCAATAACTTTCCAATTTTTGAAAATTTTCAATTTTCTTAGCGAAAAGTTAAAAATTCAAAGAAAAATGCAACTTGATTTCTATACACAGTGAATTTAAGATGTGATTGATAAATTATAAACGCAAATTGTTTTGCTCAGAATAAAAGCATAAAGTGCTGATGCTTGTAATCTTACAACGATAATGTCATCCATATTCAATCAGGAATGATTTTTATGCATTGAAAATGAAGTTAAAAATAATAAGAAGATAGAATATAAAAATAAAATATAATGCCTATAGCAAAGATACTATGTAGAGCAAAAAAATTTGTTTCAGTTATCAGTTTCATTTCTCTAACGAAATATGATTAGTAAAATAAATTTGTTAAACAATTCACTTGAATGTTCTTAAAAAGATTTTTTGAAACAAAAGGTCCGATTTTGAGAATGCGAGTTTTTATTAGATCTCTCGGTTTTGAGGTCCTAGGAAGCTGTTCTGACTATTTCCGGCTAGACGTCCGGCCGTGTCTATGCGTGTCTAGTGTGGCTAGGTGTCTGTGTATATGTAAATAAAATTTTGTCGTATGATATCTTTAAGACGAATCAATCGATCGAGATGAGCGACACTTTGTTCCAAAGTGTTCATTGTGTTCAAAGATATTTAAAAAATAAAAACCAAAACAAAAAAATTTTCTTTAGGTTTTGGTTTTTTAATTTAAAAAATTACGTCGAATTTAGCCAAGTCGGTCAAAATGTAACTACGCGTTTAAAAATTATAGCCATTTAAAGATTTCTAAATAATCTCTTTTTTGAGATAATTTTTGAATTATTCGATCCATGAATTCCAGACTTCATAAATAATCGTTGTACTCAAAAAATTGTGTTGAATATCTTGAAAATCTCAAAAATAAACCAATCGGAAGATTTTCGAGTGTTTAAAGCTTAAAAAAGCGGGAAGTTTCAGGGAAAGCCTGCCGATCAACCTCTTTTCAGATTTATTCACATTAATTCGAAATTTTGCGTCACATCATTTATGAAGCAGTTCATTATCTTTTTGTCCCGAAAAAGCTCCATCCAATACCGTCAACTGCGATAGAATCAGTTGATTCCTCGGGAGGTACTGCAATTTAAAATTAAAAATATACGGAAAAAAGAAAACTTGAAAAATTACATTATGTCTATACTAATATATGGTGAGTCGGTTTTTTTGTCCGGTTATACTGCAAAAACTACTGAACCGATCGGAGCAATACTTAAAACCATAAGATGTAGCGTGTTTCGGAGGAAGTTTTAATATATGATGTGTTGGTGATTACTTAACCGGAACAATATTTTTTTGACTTAGAAATGATGAATTTTTATTATAACTAAATTTATTCTATTCGATTTTCATTTGTTTAAAATAAATTTTTGAATTCTATTGGTTATGTTTATATAGTGTTTTTCATATCAATTATTATTCATGTTTGTAAGAAAGACACGGGAATATTATACTGATTGCACATTGAAAGTAACAATAAATCCCTGAATAAAAAAAAGTATTGAGACAAAGAAAAAAATATTGAAAAGGATTGAATTGACTAGAAAACCAATTCTTTTCAATATTTTTTCCTTTGTCTTAATACTTTTTTTTAATCAGGGATATTAGCTAAAATAATTATATGGATAAAAGGTGCATACCAATTTGATAGATTGGGAATCTGTGCAACTCAAAACAATGCTCTAATTAAATTTCAAGTCTAGATCTAAAAATGCAATTCTATAAAACGCCCAGCGGAGCAGGCGAGTAATAGCTTGTAGTATAATAAGTGTCCCATCGTTCAAAACTAGAAAAATTACAGTTTGAAATAACATTTTTGTAATTCAAACTGTGAATGTTAATTTTCAAAGCTTTCAATGTAAATATTACATGTTACAATGTAATTCTTATAAAATCTGTAATACTTACAATCTGAAACTGTAATTTTTCCAGTTTTCATCATGAAACGCCACGTTACATTAAATACTGTAATTTTTCTATTTTTCTTTTTTCCGTGTAAGTAATAATTTTTCGAGCACGAACGTTTTTTCGAGCTAGTAAAGACATAAAAAATATATTTTACAACTCGAAGAGCTCCAAACTTTGTGATAGGAAATTTTTTGAGCATTTTGGACTCAAATATAGTGGGAAGTTCCCAAGATGACCTGCAAGGTCAACCATTTTTTAATTTTTTTTTGCACGCGTTATTATTCATGTTGAGTAAATAATGATTTGTATTTAGCAAGATAAGAAATCGCAATATCAAAATAAATTTTTTATAATAAAGTTTTCTTTTAATTACCTGGTGCAGAATGAAATTCGGAAACGTACTGTTCACTATCTTCGGTCTCACAGCTACTTCCTGTTGAGATTAAGCACACTATTTGAAGCTAAATCTAGTATCAATTGTCAAATAATAGAGTGATCGCTTATTGCAATTAAATTACATTTTAAATAAAACTCACGACCGATCGACGCGATTTGTAATATATATTTTTCAAGTTTTTACAGTATATAAAATTAATTGAACCTTTTGTTTATAAAAGTTTGAAATATAATAACACCGGCACACAAAAAAAGTTGTTTGTACATTTGACTGGAAATTCATGAAAATCATACTTGATCCGGGTCCACAAAAATTTTTTCAGCGCTTTGATTGCAGTTTTTTTGCCTTTTTTTGGGTTTATTTCGCATTTTACTCAAATCTGGAGAGTGACCAGGCCAAACGGACTTCAAATTTGAATTCAGTGGGTCAAAATACATATCTATAAGTGAGTCCGGTCAAATGCACAAACATCTTTTTTTTTTTTTTTTTAATTGAAATAATCTTTTTTTTTTAATTTTTTTAATTGAAATAATTTTTTTTTAATTGAAATAATCTATGCTATACTCAAAAGTTGATTTTACTTAAATTATGGATAAAAAGTTTTTCTCGATATTTTAAAATGATGTGTATAAAGGAAAAAAAAACAACATAATAAGACTTGTACTAGCTCTCAGTATGAAGAGGGGGATCTGGACCCGTGAGGGTAATACTCGCAATGGGGAGGAAGAAGGGAAACCGATATAATCCTATATTATGAGTAAATCAAACAAAGCGTTCATTAATCTTTATTGAACTCTCACCGTTTACATTCAACAATTTATTATGCAAGAAAAAATTGTCTTACGTATAGAATGTTGCGACGAATAAGTGTGCACATTTTTGTATTTCTATGTTTCAAATGTATTAGCAGATGAGAAACTCCGAATTAGATTTCTTTTTCTGTTCTAGATTTATTTTAATCGCCATAAGTCAATTAAGTTACTTACCATTTTGAAGCCATGACTCTTGTCGGTAATCTCCATTTGCACATCCGTTGGAAGCTACAAAGAAAGAAGAAAATAAGTTTTTATTTTTTTAGTAAGTGGTTTTTGTAAATCATTTTTTAAAAAATTTTTTTAACGCATCAGTAAAATTTCTACGCAAAATAGTTTAGTAAGCTTTTTTTTCATTATATAGGTTTAATATTAGATGTATCTACATAGGCTGAGAGAAAAGTGCTTATGTAGCTGAATTATAACATAAGTATAAAAATCGATGAAAACTCGAGTTTCGTAAAACGGAGTAAAATCAATAACTTCTCAATTTTTGAAAATTTTTAATTTTGTTAGCGGGAAGTTAAAATTTCTGATTTTTGAATTGTCAATCAAATATTTTGTAAATGATAGAAAGAAATAAAAAGTGATCATTTTGCACGACTCATGATGCGAAGCATCAGAGAGTGCTTTACGATCGAAAAATTTTTTTCGCCTTATTTTGGCGGCTATTTTTATTATTATAGCCTTGTTAGGCTATACAAAACTGTATATCTATATATATCCATGTAAAATTAACATGGATGGTGATATATCTATATCTATAGATATTATGTACATTTTATTCCACCAGGGGCGCCTGTGCATCACTTTCCTAGTACAGCTATTATTTAAAAAATTTTTTTTTCTTTTTATTTTGCACGACTCATGTGTTTTTTTTTTCGTTATTTTCGTTATTTATTGACAAATAATTAGATAGCTATTTTTTTTTGTTTTTTTTTTTTTTATATTTCATAATTAAATGAGCATTATGAGTCGTGCACTTTTGGATTTTCCAAACTTTTTTTAATTTCAATTAATTAAACCTAACTGTTGCAGTTTTTGTACATCTAAGATTAGAAAAATTTACTTATATTTTAAAAACGAGAAAATAAAATTTTCTTGATTGAATAATAATTTCTTCCGATATTAAATCTCAACAATTCATTCACATTTGTAGAAAGAAACCGAATCGGAGGGATTTCAAGATTCGCTATGGGTGTCCACTCATCGATAACTTTATTGTCTTCACTTCTATGTAGTATGTGGATTAATGTGAAAATATATTTGTCATCCATTCTGATAGAATAAATCAATGAACAATAAATTATTACAGTTTATTGCTTTCAAGTATAATGACATTATAATAAATATAAAATTGGTTTTCTCATCATGATCAGTAGAAATTTAGTACGTCGTGAAAATAAATATAACAGTTAAATACCGAAGAGTTTCATATAAGATAAGTAGGGCCAGGAGTTTCGCAGTGTTTAAATGAGCATTCATATGTTTCATCTCAAATTTGAATTAACTTAAAAAAAAACTTTTTGGCCCTAAATATAAGTAAAAATAAAATTATAGTCAATAGCCAGAAAAATATCATATATATAATAATTTTTTTTTGTACCATTGGCTACTTCGGTTTCCATACATCAAACGAACGGACGTCCACTTAATAATTTTTTTAAACAATTTTTTTATTTATTTAACTAGCAAAATCTTTTAAAAATGTCATAAGTATTAAAAGTACTGTTTTTCCATGACATTTATGTGTAAATATTATTCTACTAGTGCGATAGAAAATAAATAATAATTTAAAAAAACCAAAAAATACGCTTTTTATAGAAAACCAAACTAAAGTATAGAAAATAAATATGAATCAATAATAGTGTAAATAAGAAAAAAATGTATTTCATTGAAAAAAAGCGAGAGGTGCTTGATGTAAGTAGTTATAAATATTTTATTGGCAGATATGAGAAGGATTATCATTCCAATAACTTCTTAAAAAGCACCCCGCGCTTTTTTTAAAATCAAGTACATTTTTTTCTTATTTACACTATTATTAATTTATACTTAATAAAATTTATTTTCTATTTCTTGAAGGAAATTTGTCAAAAATATTTTCTGGGATCAAGAACTTTTCTCTTGATTCAAATTAATTTTATTTTGTCAGTTAAAAGCACAGTAATCCCCAATAGCCACAATCTCTTCCGGCAGTTGATTCCCAACATGAACATGTACGGCTGCAGCCATAATCAGAAAAGAATTATTATATCACAGTTCATAAAAATGGCAAACTAAATACACCACTACTATTTTGTTTTATATCAATATTTGGCAAAGGTTGAAGTAAAATATTTATTATTTTCTTATTGAGAATAAATTCTAAAAATCAATGATTTTTTAGGGGACTGCTTGTTAAGTTTTACTTAAAGAAAAAAAAGAAACCCTTAGACACGAATTCAATTATGTGTCTTATTTGTGTATTTAACCAAAATTTTTCGGTTAACTGTTCATTTTACTGTATTTTATCATAGAAACAAAAAAAATGTAAAATTATAATGTTTAAACTTCTTGATACCTGATCTTTCAATATTTTTATTTATTTTCTTCTAATAAATATTGGAGAATCATTTTTGACACAGTAGAAGTATGAGGTAATGCAATTACTTCCGAGAAATTGCGGCATTATAGGTAGTGATTGAGTTTCATATTGAGGGGTTTCAAAACCTGCGACTGAGTTTCTCGCATTTCTTTTTTTTTTTTTTTTTTTTTTATTTCTTATCGCATTCATTCACAATTTTTCTCTCTTCTCTCGCAGCATGTAAAATACCGAACTGAAAGTGTCAATCAATGTTAAAAAAAATATTTTTATTCTTATTCTCACTTTGTATCCTCTTATTTGAGTATATTGTCATGAATTTCTTGCACAGTGTGCTTTTTTTAAATTTTATGAGCTTACAATTGGGCTGCAGTAAAATGCAAGCCACGACTTTTTCACTTAAAAACCTTTAATATCAATTTTTGACTTTCAGCTATGAAAATCAATAAAATTTATAAGTGATTCTCATTAAATATCAACGGCTCGAGGTATATAGAAAGCTATCCTATTCTTGCAGTGTCTTGATATTTATAAGTATGTGTGTGCTCATAATTTGACCGATTAGAACGCGGTTTGCGGTATTTTAAATAAATTATCTTAAGGTGGTTCGAGCGAATTTAATGTGAAAAATAATTTTCAACTTTGACCTTTGAAATTAAATATAGGGGAGGGTAGCCTAAAGCGGATAAGCTAACGAAGAAGGCCTAGAAGTTTTAGTTTTTTTTTCTACTTACGAACGAATATAATTTTATCCGACATAGTAGTGATCGAACTTCAATATTAGATAGAAATATTGTCTTAGTTTGTGCCTAAGAATTTTTTATTAATAAAAAATAAAAACTCGCTTTGCCCTACCCCTCAGCCCAAAGCGGATAAGCACTTCAAATAGATGGATCTAATGATAAAACTAATTTTGATAATAAAATTGTGTATTTAGCTAACATAAAAGAAAGATTTTTAGGCATTGCAATCATTCAAATAATGATCTGATTTTTATTTCAATAATTTTAAGCAAAATAAGCATTTTTCTATTGAAATCGATAACAATGATTTTAAATTATTAAATGTAAAATTATAAAAAATGTTTACCGTTTAGTCAAATTCCTTCCAAAAATCAGCGAGATTAAAAATTCTTTTAAGATTTTCAAATTAACCAAAATTGAATTTTTGTTTTAGAGAATGCTTTAATTTTTTTTATCATTATACATACACTGATAGAAAAACAATGTTGATTCAAGAAACTTTTTTTCTTCAAAATTTGAATTCTTTAAAGTAGATATAGATATATTTCTTTCAAGAATTTTTGTCTCTTGGTTCAAGATAGGCGATAACATTGATTCAAGATGTTACCGACTTGTGTTAAGAATGGCTTTTGGTTGAGTCATTATTTACTTATTTCCAAGAAATAATTTTTTTCGATATAACAAATGACTATTTAGTTTTTGAAATATACTTTGATGAATTATTTTAAGTTTTTTAAACGATAATGTTATTTTAGTTGAAAAACTAAATGTATCGATTGAAGATAATGTAGCTCTTAAGTCAAGAAAATCTAAATCAAGATAAGAAATTCTTAAAGCAAAATAATCATTTGTCTTCCAAAATAAATTCTTAGATCAAGAAAATATCTCTTTAATCAACATAAATTTTCTATCAGTGCACTCGATGTAGAATTACATATCTATTTATTGTTGATGATAAATAATAATCAATAGCTTTTATTAATTTCTTATCATGACATGAGTTCTAGCGTCGTGATGTACTCGTTTAAAAATTTTTTTTATTTTAGCAGTGTGCGTCAAACACCTGATATTTTCCACAGTAAATAAATACTAAATGAGTCATTGTTAAGTTATAGGTTTTTTGATAAACATTTATTGTCTGATAAATATTTCAAAGAAGAAATACAATTCAAGCGCATTGTTGTCTTTATTTTCTGAAGATTAATAATTTACAATAATAAGCAAGCAAATATTTTTAACATGATATAAATTCAAAAAATTTTCAATTTTGAAAGTGTTTTATAAATGAATTTTTACATAATTTATTCACACTGGAACATATATTCTGTATAGAGATCCGGATATTTCGAGGACACATCTATTTCACCAGAACAGGTTAATATCTCGCTTTCGTCGTTGGGTGGCGTACATTTACCATCATGGGGCTCTAAGCAATGTTGAACTTGAAATTTTAGATAGAATATTTTGTCATACCAAATTTCTGGAATCTTTAAATCAAGATGATAAATTCTATTAATTATTTTGAAATAAAAAGATGAGTAGTCATAATGTTGAACTTGTTG
Organism: Cotesia typhae; assembly: GCF_013202065.1. NCBI lineage: Eukaryota > Metazoa > Arthropoda > Insecta > Hymenoptera > Braconidae > Cotesia > Cotesia typhae. The sequence goes on from NW_027423781.1 coordinate 3,570,128, forward strand.
GTTTATTATTATTTCTATAGCTTCCAGAGCTTTATCAGCATAATAATCGTCTTTTGTGTTAAAATCATTCATTTCCCAGCATTTTATGAAATTTTTTCCAAATTTATTGCTTCTAGGGTTGTAATACATATGAATCGCGCATAATTTTAATGATCCTTCCATATTTTGCTTGAAACATTCCTCATTAGCATTGCGATCTATATTTTTGGTAGCAGGACAAAAAGTCTCTCCTATGACTGCTTTGACGAAGAAGTATGAATAATCAGCAGACGCATTACGAGATTCCTCAACACTACTGTCTAGAACAGCTTCCAAAATCGGTTGTTTTGTGAAATAATTCTTGGCTATTATCGGAAGCGCGGCTTTCAATATCATCTTCATCGTGTGATCTGGAACGGAGGTGTCTACCCATGCGAATGAATTTAAAAATACCCAATCTTCTATATGCGACGAGTCTAGTAGACTAATCATACTTCCTTCAGCCGTTATCAAAATTATAGTAAATATATTCAAGACCAAATACACTAAAACTTTATAGAACTCCATTTTTTACTATTTCTTGTATTATTAAACACTTGACAACGCTTGACAACTTATAAAGTCTTGGTTTGTAATACCACTGATTTATATGTTGCTGCAATAGATACGTTCTTCCCTGTAAGTGGCTTGAAGCTAATAAATATTTTAGTTTACCAATGAGCCATAAATTAACAATTTTTTGTTGAGAATTTTCTGAAGACATTACTGTTAGACGATCTGAAAGATCATCAGCAAAGAAAAACAGTAATTACTCTTATAATTTAGATGAAAAATATGAAAATATATCATGTAAGCAAACTATTCGTAATGTGATTGTTCAAATATATCATAAGCATGAAAATATATGCAAACTCTAAACTCGGACGCGCGCTTGCGCGCGCAAATTTGAATTCTAGTAGTTTTAAAATGCCGAATTTTGCTACGACTCATTTTGAATATTCTTTTGTTGTAACGGTCATTCGTATTTGGGATGAACTTCCAGTAGACATTGTTAATTCATGTAGCCTACACGGAAAGAACAAAATGATACTGAATATCATCCCAGATTATACTGAGAGAAAAAATTTTTTAGATAGCAGCTAGTATAATCCAGATTACAATGAGTATAATCTAGATATCACCCAGTATAATCTGGATTATACTAGCTACTTTCTGAAAATTTTTTTCACCACAGACATCACTGAGTATAATCTGGGATGATATCCAGTGTCATTTTTTTCTTTCCGTGTAGAAGTCTTTAAAAATAAACTGTTCGATTATTCATTTAATTTGGATATTTAGTTAGATCCGTACTATTTTATTGGTTTCATTTACTATGTTGGTTAAATCGTTTTATATTTTTTATATACTATTGTCATAGTTAAACTCTTCTATTTTTAAAATTGTTAGTTATGTTGTATAATTTTCAATATTTATAAACACTTAGCATGAGGAAAGTTTACAATAAGCACAAAAATATCAACCACTACTGTTATATGTTTGTGATATTTGATGTCGAATTGCCAATTTTAAGATTTATTTGATAATAATTAAATACGAAACATTAATAATAACATTTTTCATATAAATAGGGATTTTAATCTAAACATAGATAGAAGAACGAAGAAAATGATTAAACGCACAATAAATTTGTAATTTTAAAAATCTTGAATGACTTAAAAATTTTTGTCGATCTGATTTTTGAAGCAGACTCTCAAAAAGTGAAATCTTATTCATACATAAAATAATGAAAATTATCTAACAATAATCAAATCATATTCATCATTAAGAACTTTTTTAAGATCTCAAAAGTTTTCTATGAACTTCTCAAAAATACTACTGTCAACATGACGCATCAATATATTAAGATGTATCAACGTAGTTTACTTTTGCCTGTTAGTGACAGTTTTCTTTCAAGGGGATAATAAAATGGCCCTGCCCTCCCTGACGTATAATAACGTAGTTATAGTGTGCAACAAGCAATAGATTCATCCTTCGCTCAATGTATAAGTTTTATTATCCACAAAACTTGATGGTTGCATGACAGTGGAAAATGAAAGACTACCGTCAAAGTACGAAATTGCTATAAATATAAGTACAGATTGTAAGTTCTATACGATCCAATCTTGATTTTTTTTTTTAAGAGTTTGTACCATCAAAGACAGCATCAAAAGCATTCATCTATTTTGTCTAAGCTCTCTATTATTGATTTTACCTCTTTAATTTATTTATAACATTTGAGAAACAATAGAATCATTAATAATTTTATTTTTGTTTTTTTTTTTTTAAATATTTACCTTGATGATTTTTTTCAGTAGACGTATTCTCGCTGTTTGTGTACGTGTTGCAGTAATTGATATTTAATAATCCATTAACTGATTCTGATATTCTTGGGAATCCGTCGGTCTGAAAAATAATTTATTTTTTATTTACAAGTCATGTTAATAATAATAAAATATTTACAAACGATTGCTTTAATTTCGATTTATGTTAAAGAGAATAAATAATCTTGATTTAAGAAACTTATTCTAAAGACAACCGGTTGTTGTGCTTTAAGGTAGTTGTCATGGTACAACATTGTCAAAAAATTAGAGATCATACGGGCCGCAAAAGTATGTGAGCTTGTAGCTAAGTAATCCATTATTTTTACGCAAGACTGTACCCGTGAAGACGCAACCCATACAAATTGTTTTTATCCGACTCCGTAGATATATACTTTTTTATAAATTTATGAACTTTAAACCGTTATTAATAGACAATTAGACGGTCAAAAATTTTTTTAACTTCCCACTAAGAAAATCGAAGATTTTTAAAAATTGGGAAGTTATTGGTTTTACCTCGTTTCGGAAAAATCGAGTTTTCATCAGATCTCGACGTTTTAAGGTCACAGATAGCTTCCTGACTACCCCCACGATGTTGTCACTATGTCTGTATGCATGTGTGTGTGTTTGTATGAAAGTGTGTGAACCGCTTTTAACTTTCGAAGAGTTCTCTCAAATTTAAATTTCCAGTGAATTTGAACCGATTTAGACCGATAGATTTTGAGAAATCTCAAAAAAAAATAAGAAAAAATTTATTTTAAAATATGGTTTCTTGGAATAACTTTTAAACGGCTTTATCGATCAACTCCAAAAACTAATCAGCTTTCGAAATAAAAAAATTACGTCGATCGACGCCAACCCGGTCGAAATCAGTTGATTCGTTCGAGAGATATTGTGAACAAAAGCAAACCGAAAAAAGTATTTTTCCGAAATTATTCCGAGATTGCTGGTTCAATTAATTCAAATTTAGAAATTCTCCATGAGGCTTAAAAAACTGCGTCGAATGCCACCGACCACGTGAAAATCAGTTGATTCATTCAGAAGTTATCGCGGTTTGAAAATTAAAAAAATAGTGTTCTATAAAACTTCTATCAAAATTTTGAGCTTGAAGAGCTCAAAAGCATAGAAAAGCTATCTCTTTGAGCTCGGAGAGCTGAAAATTACACAAAACGGAAGTAAAAAACCAAAAGAAAATTTGGATTTTTATTTTTCTTCTAAAATAACTTTAAAGCGTGGGGGAAAATCATAATAAAATCATGTATACATTTTTCGTGCTTGAAAAACTGCGTCGGATGCATTTTTGAAAATGAAAATCGAACGAAGCCTTCAAAAGTTATAGTTGCACAATAAATACATTTGGAGCTCGAACAGCTCAACATATGAAAAACGCTTTGAGCTTGAAAAGCTCAAATATCAATTGAAAAACACATTTTACGGCGCTTTAAATTCAAACTTAGCGGGAAGTTCTACTTTTTTATAGAAAATTTAATTTGTTAATCTTTGAAATTATTAAAAAAAATTATATTTTTCTTTTTTAGTAGATAATTCATCGTAACGATCGAATATGGGGTTTAACAAAATCGATAATAAAGATATCTGTGAGCATTCCTGTAGAAGGTAGTGAATTGGTTCGGTAGAGAGAGAATTACTGCAACAACTGATAAACGAGAGGGAAAATGAGAGAAAGATAGAGATACAAACATAGTAAGATATGAGATATAAATAGAAGCTCGCGATAGACGGAAACAGAAAGACTTCCGGTAAACGATTGGTAGGTTTCCTCCTTGCGGAGCAATCTTGTGGTAAATCTGATTACCGGCCTCCGTGAACTCTCAGTTATTAGCGTAGATATACTAAACGTCAACCAATGTATTTTTGAATTCGAATGTATTTCTCAAATTTCAATTCCCTCCAATCCAATTGAGTAAAAGTTCACAATTTATTTTTATTCACTGAAAGATTCATGAATATTTATGATCGAATGGATGTCGCTGAATATGTTTACAGTTATTTTAATAAAATTTGTAATGAAACTCACTTTTAACGAAATGTGAAGAACCTAACTCAATTGTTTAAAATTTGATGAGTAAAAGCTTAAATGAAGAAAAAATCTATTTATATTAATTAACTTTGATATCGTTTGATATAAAAGAAATTTTGATTTAAATTGATGAGTTTTTTTGACATGAAGATTGTAAAAAGATTAAAAATAAAACATTTTGTCTTAATTGAAAATGAGGACTAATCACAGAAGTTATTAACTTCCCGTTATTAATTTGCAGACATTAATATCCGGCCCCTATTTTAATTATACATCTATCATTAATAATTCCACAACTGACTCTAATTCGAACAGCTTCAGTATATTAATTCTTATTCTTTTTCGCAAATACTAAATTTTTTCAATTATTTTTAATTTACTATATTTTATCATTTGTTTCGACGTACATAGATTCAATTATTAACAATGATTTATCGAAAACTAATTAAATTAAAAAATTAATAGAAAATAATTTCATACCATATTCATGTTTGAATATATATGTTAACAAACATTTTTTTTTTCACCATTGCTTTATACCATATATACACTAGTATTCGATTTCCTGTACAATCATTATTTCAAGAGTTATTGATTGTCAAAGTGAAAAAATACTTTTTTGCTTTGACTAACGATAACTCCGCGGAAAATCATCGTACCGGCTTTATGATTACGTCAAATTGAAGAGCATTAAATTTTCTAAAAAAGCTACTCAGCGAAACAATGGAAAAAAATTTTTGAAGCCTATAGACCTTTTTTAAGACGAGAAAAAATTTGGAAAAAATTTTTTTTTGTAATAGAAGTATCTAGAAATCTTGATCGAATATTAAAATTTATTTTGTCAAGTATTTATGATAATTTGAATTAAGAAAAAATTACTTCCACCAAGAATAGAATTTCAAGAAAAATTTGTACTTTTGAAATCTTTTTTCAACAAAGAAAGTATTTTTTGACTTGAGAATATGATATCCTTAATTTGAAATCGATATTATATTACTTGATGGACCAGGAAAGTTTTTCTTTATTGACTTATTCTCGAACTAGAAGATTTTTTTCTTTCCTATAAAATTTTATTTGGTTTTACTTCAAAAAATTTGATCTCCATACTTAATAAATTTGCAGTATTTAGCCAAGAAAAAAAATTTTTCCGTTAAGAAAAAAGTTTCTTCTCGATTGAAAGAATCAATATCTCATACGAATTCAATAATACTAGAAATTTGAATAGCGCGCTAAGCGTGCCTAAATTTGAACCAAAAATTTGAACCAAAAAATCAAAAATTTCGAAATGCAAAAAACATCCTTTTTTTTTTTTTAGCCATGGTCAAATTTTATATATGATCAAAAATGAACTTTTTGTCCCAGGTATGTATAGCACTTATTACATTAGCAATTGTAAAATTATTTGATACAAATTACATAAACGTTCGACTCAATGAAAGCTTTTAGGGTAAATAAAAGACCTAATGACTCGTGATAAAAAAGCGCAAACATTGTCGCGTGCCTGAATTTCAGTCCAGGAATTATTTTCCCAGAAGTAAGAAGACCCATTTTTATTCCAGCCGGAATAATTGTCGACTCATCCCTATTGTTGTTATTGTAAAGAGTCATTGACTTGTATAACTTACTACTTGACTGTGTTATATACTATACACAAACGTTGATCAAGATCACACGACTTTTTTCTATTCGGACTTGTATATCCGTGCTGAAAATAATAAAGGTTACGTGTAATCAAAGTCAGTATAGTTACGGTTATGGCTTTTGGATTCGGGTGTTTAGAGTCGCGTGCGATAAAATTGATGCTCTATACGAGAAGGGGACGCCCCATCACTTCAGAGTTTAAGCTAAGGGGACATGAGCATTCTATCTACTGTACAATGTAGTGAATACTCAAATATATATTGATATAAACTGAACTAGGGGGAATAAAATATTACCTATAGGATTCTATATACGAGCAAAGAGTGGTCTATAGACTGGTAATTGTGCACTTTGCTACGGTTTACAGTGAAGTCACCCAAAGTCACCCCAATATCCCTGATAAGTAGATATAGATACATCATTTCCTATTATCACTTAAATATTTCCAAAAAATTTTTTCAAATAAATGGATAATTTTTTTGTCTTAAAAACAACGGAATACTACTAACAAGTAGGAATACGAAAATTTTATTTTAACACTGAAAAAAAATAATTAACTTGAATCAAGAGTAAAATTCTTGAACCAAGAAAATAATTTTGAAGAACTTCATTGTCTTTAATCAAGACAAAAAATTCTTAAATCAAATGAAATGTACTTAAACCAAATTTCTTAGTTTAAGAATTTTTAAACTCAAACCAAGAAGATGAAATTCTTCAAAATTATTTACTTGATTCAAGTATATTTTTTTTTTCTGTGAAGATATGGATTATAATTGAATACTCAAATCTCTTCAATCTCACAGCGGAAACATCGACGGCTGAAATGAGGAGGTGTAACATTCGAGTACCATGGAATTCAAATTTTTCAGTCAATAATTTGTGACCTTTTTTTAGTTGATTTCTTCCAATTACTCTAGCACTATAAGATAATTAATTCACTTGACAGTTTAAATGGATCAATGATCATGAAAGTGCATAAAAAAATCGAGATATAATTTATTTTTACACATGAATTTTAAATTCGGCCATACCCGTGCAAAAAAAATTCTGATTTAAAATGAATTTAAGATTGATATTCATATTTTTATGCAAATATGAATAAGTTTTTAGATCAATCTTAATTTAATATTTTTACTAAAGACTTAAGAATATTTCAAATACATAAGACTAAAAAATATTTTAAATATAAAATTTCTAAAGCCTTTATTAAAATTCTAAAGCAGAATCGAAAGTTCTACTACTACAGAAGTGCTAATTTCTATCTACAAATCTATTGTAAATTTGGATTGATCTCAAAACTAATTCATATTTGTGTCAACATATGAATTTCAAGTTTAAACTCATTTTGATGAACTCAGAATTTTTTTTGCAGGGATAGCATTTAAAAAAAGTTTTAAAAATCCTAAAATGCACACCTCATCAGCGTACAGACATCCGGAGGTCCATATGTAAAAAATGATTTTAAGAAACTATAAAATCGATTAACTAAAGTGTTTTCTAAATTTGCGTCTACTTGTAGCGACATTTCTATGCTAGACGCTTCTATTAGAGAAGTCTTTAGCGGAAGCAGTTATTTTAAATAGCATTTCTTAGACCTTATTACCCGACAGGCCTTATTATCTGCGGATACCTTACATGTTTATATGTTTGTAGGAAATGAAACGCTCTAAAGTAAGATTTTTTGCAGAGATTCACTCTTTTAAATGTTACTTCAGGCTAAAAATCGAAATATTTGAAATCCCAAATTTTTAGATTTTATTTTATTTTCAGATCCTAATTAAGTAATTTAAATCAAAAGATTTTGACCTAATGGAGCAAATTAAAATTCACAAAATAAAAGAAAGAAATTTGATTCAGTTTTTATATAGTTTTATGTGAAAAAAACATATTCAATACATCGATACGAAACTTTTTTGTTATCTTTTTTATTTTTCACTTTTTTCCTTTAATCTTCTATTTATATATAGTTCTTCTCGTTGAATGCTCTTTAACACTTGCATTAGGGTGTAACAAGACAATACTACAACAGACGGATTGTAAGAAAACAAAGACTTTTCTTTGTTCCATCCCATTGTTTCTTTTGTATGTTCTTTTGTTCATACGAAAAAGTGACAAATCAATTCAGATAATTGGTTTCCATATTATTGAAATGTAAGATAAAGAGTAAAAAGCTTATCCACTCTTATAATTTAGATGAAAAATATGAAAATATATCATGTAAGCAAACTATTCGTAACGTGATTGGTCAAATATATCAAAAAATAAAAATATATGCAAACCCTAAATTCATGCGCGCGCTTGCGCGCGCAAATTTGAATTCTAGTCAGGTTATAATAATTATGGAATTTTTATACTAAAGTTATTTTTTCTATAATATTCTAAATTAAAATACATGAAAGTCTTGAAGTTAGTCATAGGTCGAAACTCGCAAAAAACGGACCACAATTCCTTATTGGTTGAAATTAAGGCGCGCGCGTAGCGCGCTATTTAAATTTCTAGTTGCTATTGAAATTACGAAAATGACGTTCAATTGATTTAAGATACCAAAAATTCAAATAAAACAATAATATGCTTATCTCTAAAATATTTTATATTTTCACACAAGAACATATGAACAATTGTTTTTAGTTGTAGGATACTAAAATAGGAACGAATAAAATAATGAATAACAAATAAATAAATTAGAACATTATCAAGGAAGTAACATTTTAGAAAGTGTTTGAGTCATTCCTTTGATTCTTTTGAGTTTCGGTATATCATTATAAATCCAAAAAAAAATATTTATGTAAATTTGTAGCTTTCTACCTCAACTCGTAGAAAAATTGTTAATTTTTGTTGAAATATTTTTAAAGTAATTATACATTTTACAATAATTAAGATATTCTAACTTTATTGGTCATTTTTTTTTTGGTTTTTTAATGTTTTTTTTTTTTTTTTGGAAAAAATTATATTGTAAAATTATTTTACAATTAAAAAAAATTTTTTTTAATGTTTCTTTAGTACACAAATTTAACTTTCTCTTCATAAGAAACCTACGATTTTTTTCAAAGGAAATTTATAAATTTATACGTAAAAAAACAAAAAAAAAACATGGAATAGATTCTACTGATAAAACTTGTACACTGAGAAAAAAAAAATTTTCTTAATAAAATTTTCTTGATACAAGAATTTGTGTTCTTGAAAATTTTCAAGAATATATATTTTTAGCTCACGAACTTGTTAAATTGATTGAAATAATTTTTACTTAATTTAAATAAAGTTATTCTTTTGTTTATCTATTATTCAAAAATAAATATTGATGCTCTTCTCTTCAAAAATTAATAATTAATAATAATAGAATATTTGATCGTCAGCGAGTTTCTTGAACGAAGAAATTAAGGAGCTGATTTTCAAAAGGGTATTTTTTCATTTTTGATTAAGCGAGACAAAAAACTGGTTATCTTCAATTCTAAATATTTTTATCGAACTTTTTTAATTTTGCTATAAAGTGCTATCGGTTATGGAGCTACAATTCGATTTTCATTTAGGAATCTTTATGATTCTTGAAGTAATTAATATTTAAAAATTTAAAAAACTACTTTTTTAAAATATGAAAAGACGACCTTTTGAAAATCAGCTCCTCAATTGTTAATTGAGTAAAAGTATTTTTTTTTCTCAGTATATAATAACTAGTTTGATTTTATTTTACTTGTACGATTATTGTAATCGTTCGATATGTTGATAGATCTTTTTTACATTCGCTACTGTTTTCATTCTATTTAATCAAAATTTGAACGTTACTCCGGAGGGCATACCCCCTTACCTCCTCCTAGATTGTCTTTACCAAACTTAATTGCTTCAAATTGTAAATAGCAAATAAGTACAGTGCCCAAACACACACGCAAACACTTGAAAATGAAGCACATACATGATTGTGGAGTTTGTGATCGTTACACGAGGGCGAAATTATAAAACCTCTTGCTGAAATATGTCGATTTAGATACGAGGTTTTAACAGCTTTTTCCTACATACTCTATCCTCCTTTAAATATTTCTAAATATTTTCCAAACTCACAGAGCAGGTGACAAAACTATCAAGTCATCAATCCCGACGGATCTCCGACGAACTTGTAAAAGTGAGCACAAAATCCGTTTTTTAGAATTAATTTCAATTAATAATTAATTAATAGAAATAACTTTATAATTATTATTAATTTTTTAAATAAATTTTTTTCGCCTGAATAATATGGAAATCTATGTAGGATCCTACCCTGGATTCTTATATAGGAAACCATATGGGAATCAATCCATAAACGCCATGTGGAATTCCAGGCTACACTGATAGAAAATTTATGTTGACTCAAGAGATATTTTCTTGATCTAAGAATTTATTTTGGAAGACAAATGATTATTTTGCTTTAAGAATTTCTTGTCTTGATTTAGATTTTCTTGGCTTAAGAGCTATATTATCTTCAATCGATACATTTACTTTTTCAACCAAAATAAAATTATCGTTTAAAAAACTTAAAATAATTCATCAAAGTAGATTTCAAAAACTAAATAGTCTTTAATTGTTATACCGAAAAAAAAATTATTTCTCGGAAATAAGTAAATTAATGACTCAAAAAAAAGCCATTCTTAACACAAGTCGGTAACATCTTAAATCAATGTTATCGCCTATCTTGAACCAAGAAACAAAAATTCTTGAAAGAAATATATCTATATCTAGTTTCAAGAGTTCAAATTTTGAAAAAAGAAAGTTTCTTGAATCAAGATTGTTTTTTTTTTTTTTTTTATTGATATGTGTAGTAATTTGAATACTGTGTAGAATTTACGGTTAAAAAATAAAATGTTCAGAACTTAGACGTTTTATATGAGTTGCGCGTGCTTTAATAATGTTTTGGAAAAATTGAAAAGTTTTGAATTTTTTCAACATGCCTTAATTTTTGGGATGAGTATATAAATCGATTTAAAGAAATTGAGTTCTTCATTATCCACTTGTCATTATCACCAAACATATAGAGTACTTAAATTGACAATAGAATATAAGCTAGTACAGAATACGATTTGATAGCATGTATAATACTTGACATTGTCATTGGTGTTGGCAGATCTAGTAGTGTTAGAACACAACACGCGACCACCAGTTGTCCCACGAGATACTCTATCCCTTCTGTATTCACTAAACACCTAATTGTCACCCCTCTACGATTATGAGCATCCCCAGGCCCACGCATAGGGTGCCAACATTCAACATCGAGGATACCGATCGCCCTTCTTATTTACCCCCTCATATCTATTTTCTCTTTCGAATCTTTTATAAATGAAATATTTCTGTTTCATTCTCAAACAGGAACTCGCCGAGCTTGTAGAAAATAGACCTTGACTTTATAGTACTTCTACCCGTATGATATATCTCGACTGAATCAAAACATTTGATTTATGCTAGTAGGTAATAAAAATCATTTGATTCCCACACTAATTCTTTCGTAGACAGTAATATTTAATCGGTGATATCACAATAAACGTATGCTACCACTCGAATATTCAAGCTTTCGAAAATAGTTGACCCACGATTGTTTTTTATTGACAGTAATATTTACAAGCTACTTTAGCTTGGATTATGGTAAGAATTACGTCGTAATTTTAAAAGAGGAAAGAGCAAATATTAATACAGTTCAAGTTTAAATGAATGCATACCACTAAAATCAGTGTGAATCATTTAACTAATTTAAATGATAGGGGATGGTAGCCTAAAGCAGGTACCTCGCCCAAAACGGGTAGGTGATGTTTTATTGTGACATTGAGTGCAAATGTCAAAGTATGCATTTGTAGTGATCATGGGAACACTCCTGAGTATTTGAAAGTTCTGATTGGGTGTTCGAGATTTGACAGAAATTAACAAAATACAAAATAAAGAAATTGCTAAATGAAACCACATTATTTTGGTACCATTTAACTCTAAAGGACGATACAAGTTTGGATATTTGCCTTTGTATTGCACGACTCATGATGCGAAGCATCAGAGAGTGCTTTACGATCGAAAAATTTTTTTCGCCTCATTTTGGCGGCTATTTTTATTATTATAGCCTTGTTAGTTCACAGAATCAAGATATTTTGCATGCTATTGTCGAGATAATTTAATGGAGATTAATTCCATACTTTTTAAAAATTCATTTACTGCAATAAAATTTGAAAAAAACACCAAAATAGGTCAAAAAATTTTCCTGTCCGTCATGTGTGAAACCCGGAAACACTGTAACTTGTGAAAAAATCCATTATTTGAGTTAAATTTTTTTTTTTTAATTCTAATCGACGATTGTAGGTCACTGAATGCGAATGATTAATTAATTCAATGTCGTTTAATTGCAATTAATAAAAAACGAAAACTACAAAACTGTATATCTATATATATCCATGTAAAATTAACATGGATGGTGATATATCTATATCTATAGATATTATGTACATTTTATTCCACCAGAGGCACCTGTGCATCACTTTCCTAGTACAGCTGTTATTTTAAAAATTTTATTTTCTTTTTAAAAAGAAATTTTTAAAAAATAATTATTTTGCACGACTCATGTGTTTTTTTTTTTTTCGTTATTTTTATTTTTTTTTTATATTTCATAATTAAATGAGTCGTGCACTTTTGGATTTTCCAAACTTTTTTTGATTTTACAACTGTTTAGCAAAAAAACGTGTACTGGGGCAAAGTGGGTACCTACTTGCGCTGCTCTGATTCAATTCTATACTTTTTTTGTCATACAATATTATCAAGTAATACGTAAATATAAGAAAAAAGCGGAAATACATTCTTGACTGAAAACTTATTATCAATTTAAATAGAAAAATGTTTATTTTGCTTAAAATAATGAAATAAAAATAAGACCATTATTTGAATGATTGCAATGCCTAAAAATCTTTTTTTTATGTTAGCTAAATACACAATTTTATGATCAAAGTTATTTTTATCATTAGATTCATCTATTTGTAGTGCTTATCCGCTTTGGGATAAGGGATAGAGCAAAGCGAGTTTTTAAACACTTTTTAATTTTTATTGATAAAAAATTCTTAGGCCCAAACTAAGACAATATTCCTATCTAATATTGAAGTTCGATCACTACTATGTCGGATAAAATAATATTCGTTAGTAAGTCGAAGAAAAACTAAAACTTCTAGATCTTCTTTGTTAGCTTACCCGCTTTAGGCCATCCTCCCCTATATAATACGCTGATAGAAAAATGATTTTGATTGAAGAGAAATAATGGTGATGGAAGAACCTTATTTTGAAGACAACCGGTTGTTACGCTTTAAGAATTTCTTGTCTAGAATCTCATCTTCTTAGCTTGAAATATCAAGATATTCGATCAGTAACTATTGATATCAAAATAATAATAATAATTGATAACCAAATCCCTATCAATAAAATCCACATGACTTTATATAATAATCTACATAGGAAAGTATGGATTGTTATAGGAACCTATAGGAATCCACATAGGAATCTGTGTGTTCATGGATTCTTACATGGGGAATCCACATAGGAAGTATGGATTCTTATAGTAAATTTATAGATTTATATTTTGTTTATATTTTATAATTTGTAGATTTATATTGGTAGATTTATATTTTTATGACTTGTCAAAACTAATTGGAAGAAATTTTCGTAAAATTTGAATTGAGTTAAACTCATCTGGACAAAAGACATTATTACTCCGAAAGCGGGTAAAATAGCTTCTTGAGACTTTGGAACGTCGACATAGGACTGTCATCAAGCGACTTGAATTTTCGAGAATTTATAATTTTTTTAGGGGGAAATAAATCATGATTTCAAGTTGGTACACAGAATAAAAATTTACTTGAATCAAGTAAATAATTTTGGAGAATTTCATCGTCTTGGTTTGAGTTGAAAAATTGTTAAGCTAAGAAATTTCACTTGGTTTAAGTTAATTTTACTGGATTCCAGAATTTTTCGTTTTTATTGAAGACAATGAGCTTCTTCAAAATTATTTTCTTGGTTCAAGGATTTTTTTCTTGGATCAAGTTCGTTTTTTTTTCAGCGTATTGATTATTGGTAAGAAACTTATTTTTGTGTAAAAGTTGTAACTAAAATTAAACTTGTTTGTATATATCTAATGAAGAAAATGACAGTTATCAATCTTACCATTCTAACTAAATCTATGATTACGGGAACTTCTTGATCAGACAAGCTCATCATTTTAAATAATTCTCACAATTTTATACATTTTCACATCATACACCTTCACGAACACCAATAAAGAAATAATCATGAATAAATATTTGAAAAATTTGAACTATTGTTCCAACCAAAATCGAGAGCTTTACTCTTTCGCGAGTGACTTGATCTGTTGTAAAGATGAGAAAAGGCTAAGTTTTCTGAAAAAGCTTTCTATGTTTTCAAGAGTGGGGTATCAGGGGGTTTCATTCTCACTTTATGGGGTTGTAAACGCCTACTTCATGATATTTTGAAACACCTCTATAAGCTTTTCATCCCTTTTATGTATCTATACTCTTCTAGGGGTGGTCTGAACATCCAAATCGAGGGCGTGGTTTCATTTTCATTGGCTTTACGTAACTCACTATAGCGATATATATTTATATATATATCGCTATAGTATGTGTGTGTGTTTATGTACGTGTAGGTGTGTATACACACTTTTATTATTTCTATTAAATTATTTACTCAAATGTAAGTTGTGACTATAAATTTGATATGTATTTCAAAATTTTGGCGTATCTTCAAGCTCTTAATGATATGAATATTTATTAGTCACAAGAAATTGCTCAAAATTAATTCTAAATATTATAATTACACAATACATTGTACATGTAGTCATCTCTTTGAAGGAAAGTAGGCTTATAAGCCTAAAAGCTATGGTGGCCCTCAGAAGCCAGCAATTATTTTCCGCAATTATTAACGATTGGGACTTATAGATTTTGTTCGATCTTGGATAAATTCGATCCTGCTTTATAATAGAATAATAAACTTCTTTACAATAAGTAAATCGAAACATTGAAATTTGCCATTAAAAAAAATTGGACAACGGTTGACCCTAAAGTCATCCCTGCAACTTCCCGCTAAGTTCAGTTATTACGCTTGCAATTTTGCCGCTTTTGTGAAGTTTTTGAGCTCTTCGAGTTCAAAAATTTATTGTCATATTTTGAGCTCTCCAAGCTCAAAAATAAGCTGTTTGATACTTTTGAGCTCTTCGAGCCCAAAAGTCTAATAAAAGTTTGATGAAAAACGATTTTTTTCATTTTCAAACTGCTATAACTTTTAATTTAGTAAACCGATTTTCACGCGGTTAGGAGCAGTCGATGCAGTTTTTTTAAGTACTATAAACAATATTTTAACATAAATTTATCAGATGTAAAATTTTAGTTTTTCTTAAAAAATTCAATTTTTTAGATTTCTTTCGTTCACGATATCTCCCAAACGAATGAACCGATATTGACGCGGTTGGCGGTGGTCGACGTCGTTTTTGTAGGTTGGGAGCTTATTAGTTTTGAGAATTGATCGGTAAAGCCGTTTAAAAGTTATTCCAAAAAAAGCCACTTTTAAAAAAAATTTTTTTTCCAGTTTTTTTGAGATTTCTTGGAATCTACCTGTCCGAATCGGTTACATTTTCAGGAAATCTAAGTTTGGTGGAACCTAATCGAATGCCACCAACCGCGTTTCGATCGGTCGAGCCGTTCAAAAGTTATAAGAGGGTCACATACTCTCTCTCTCTCTCTCTCTCTCTCTCTCTCTCTCTCTCTCTCTCTCTCTCTCTCTCTCTCTCCCTCTCACACACACACACACACACACACACACACACACACACACACACACACACACACACACACACACACACACACACACACACACACACACACACACACACACACACACACACACACACACACACACACACACACACACACACACACACACACACACACACACACACACACACACACACACACACACACACACACACACACACACACACACACACACACACACATACACACACACACACACACACACACACACACACACAGCCGCACCAATACTTCAAAATAACTTCCCGATTTTTGAAAATTTTCAATTTTCTTAGCGAGAAGTTTTTTGTTTATTTTTCATATTTATTTATTTATTCATTCAAACGCCAATTGACTTTATACATTAGATTTACATCAATTAAATTTAGTTATAGGTGAAAAAAGAAAATAAAAATAAAGAAAAAAAAAGTATTAACATTTCAATAGAATTAAATTTCAATTAAATTAAATTAAATCAATTTTCATTTACTTTATAAGTTTAAATTATTAGCAGTATATCTTTCTATACTTTTATACCATCCTCAGCAGCTATTTTTCGATATATCTTCATGTCGTCCGCATACAAAAAATATTCAGATTTTAAATTATCTGCAATATCGTTGATAAATATATTAAAGAGAACCAGACCTTGATGCAAGCCTTGTGGAACTCCAGAGTTGACCTCATATTCCTCAGAGTAGTAGTCATTGACCTTCACTTGGCGACTCCTTCCAGTTCAAAGCTTTACCAGTTACCCCGTAATATTTCAACTTCTTTACCAGAATATCGAAGTTAAAAATATCTTCAAAAATTCGCACTTCAAATTTTTTTCAATTTCTGTGTGGAATTTTGTTCTTAATAATTAAATTGTTGTAAGAGTTTAAAAAAATTGTTAGATGTTTGTTAAATTGTGCCATTGAAGTTAGCCGACACCTGTAAATTTTTCAATTCTTACAAAAAACTATTTACAATAATATTAACTCCTCCAAAAATATCTACTAATAATTTTTTTTAATTATTACATATGAAATGTTATTATTAAATTTTTTTTATTATAATTTATTTGCTATAAAATTTAAAAACAATTTTTAATGTTTGTCAGCTTCAGTGTCATGTTTAATTCTGTATCATTATTCTTTATACATTGAAAAAAATTATTTCACTAAAGTTAGCCGACGTTCTAAATTTTTTGATTTTTTTTTTAATAATGAAATTAAAACAAAAAATTATTTTCAAAAAATTGCATTTGCAGTTTTTGAAGTTTTTTACACGTGCAAATTTTTTTTTATTTTTTTGTAATAATATTTTCGATAAAAAAAAATTACAAAAATTTTTAGATGTCGGCTAACTTTATTTTCATAAAAAATTTTTATTTTAATTAACAAGCTTACATTTAAATTCAAAAAGCATTTACCGCGCAAAATGTTTCCTCTTTCTCACACTACGTGGCGCTGGAAAAACACCGTGGTTACAGAGCGCTGATTATCTGTCACAAGTCACAACTTTCATCCTCCAAATCAAAATTCGGCATAATAATAAATATAGATTAGGTATATATACACAGCCAATACAATAAAGTGATAAGAATAAATAAGTATTATTTCATTATTGATCAATTAATTTACAAATAATGACAGATACATATTATCTAGGATGTGTGCAATGATTTACTTTATGTTTTAAAATTATACTGTTTATTTAATACAATTGAGTTTCGGAAATAAACCAAAGTACTTAGATAATTGTTTAGTACTCCAATTATATTTTGCAACTCGATTTCATAAGTTTAGCGTTGAATAATTACAAACATCCACTATTATTAAAACTGCTATGATTTTATTGTTCGATACTTATTTCGTCAATGGATTGAATATATTAATTTTTTATTTAATAGGTTTGAAGTTAAAACACATTTTCATTCCATCGTAATACAATTGAGAAGTGGCTGTTGTCAATAATCAAGAACTTCGTAGAACATTTTATAAGTTTTTTTAAATAATTAAATTATTTATGAAAACTTACAAAGTTTTATCATCTGTTGTCTGCTTCAATCAGTCACTCGATTACATCATTGTAAGTTAACCTCATTTAATCTACTTGAAATATTAATTATTTTATTTCGTAAAGTAATTATAAGTTAATCAATGTTATGAAAAATAATCAAAACAACTTTTGTAAATAATAATATAAAATATCTTCTGTGGAAATATACTTCAAATTTAATTCTTTTAACTCATAACATAGTTCTAGATTGATTTTTAAAGTGAGATATGTGTAATTGACATGTTTTGGTAATTTTTTCATAGTTGGGACTACTTTATTTCTGGCAATGAAATCATGAGTAATTTTTATGAAAATTAACTTAGCAGATAGTTGATAATTTTAAGAATTTTTGTAACCAATAAATTATGGCAAAAAAAAAAATTTATCAAAAAAATTGACATTTAAAAAACGAAAAATGGGATTTTTTAAAAATAATTTTTTGGAGCAAAATTTTTTGGAAAAAAAATGAAAAAATTGTCAAGTGACAGCTAACTTTAATGTCATGTAATTTTTAAGCTTTTGTTTATTTTTTTTATTAAAGTTCATAAAAAATAATTTTAAAAATAAATTTTTTAAATTCTAATTTTCAATGAATACATTTTTGTAAAAATTATAAAAATTATGATACTGAAATTGAGAGACATCTGATAATTTTATGGCATTAAATTTAGCTGTCATTTTACAATTTTTTTAATTTTCTTCAACAAATAAATTATTAAAAAATTGGACTTGTAGAAATTTTAATAAATTAAAAATGCAATTTTTTAAAAATAATTTTTCAGAACAAATTTTTTTGTTAAAGAAAATTAAAAAATTGTCAAGTGACAGCTAACTTTAATGTCTTGATAATTTTTATAATTGTTTTAACATATAATTTATAACAAAAAAAATTGATTTAAAAAATCAATAATTAGAGGCTCTAAAAAATTATAAATGAAATTTTTTAAAAATAATTTTATAGACTTAGTTAATTAAAAAAAAATTGTCAAGTCTCTGCTAAATTAATTGTCATTAAAAATAAAGCAAAAAAACATTTGAATACTAATAATTATTATTTTTTAATTGTTTATTAATTATTATATAAATACACTGACCACAATATTTCGCTTATTTTCTTTATGATACACTCTAAAAAAAATTAACTTGACTCATGAGCCAAACTCTTGAATCAAAAATACCATTTTGAAGAAAATGTTTTTCTTGAGTCAAGAAAATAAATTCTTGAGTTAAGATATTATTCTTAATCCAAGAAAATTTTCTTGTTTCACGAATTTATTCTCTTGACTCAAGAAAAACATTTTCTTCAAAATGGTATTTTTGGTTCAAGAGTTTGGCTCATGAGTCAAGTTAATTTTTTAGAGTGTATTATAAAGAGAATAAGCGAATTTTTTTATTTATTTTATATTTATATTACATGTATATATATATATATATATATATATATATATATATATATATATATATATATATATATATATATATATATATATATTATATATTTAATTTACAAGCATGTATGGAATACACTCACATTTTATGCTTGTAAAGGTGGATCCTAGGAACTCCGCCGTCCATCTTACAGCATGAAATAAATTAATAAGCGAAATGACTCAAGAAAGTCATTTTTTTTTTTTTTCAAAATAATATTTTTGGTTTAAGATTTTGCCTCTTGAGTCAAGTTAATTTTTTTTATCAGTGTAGAGATAATTGTTTACAAATAAATTCAATTATTCATAGTTAATAAGTCCATCTATCAGTGTGAAAATATTTTCTTAGTATTATTACATTCTTAAAAAAAATTTTAAGATGTCTGCTGATTTTATTATCATTAAAAAAAATTTTTTTTTTACTATTTTAGTGATTTTTATCATGAATGACATGAACAACAAATAGATAAGAAAAAAAATTTCTATCTTTCAATTTTGCCCAAAAATAAAGTGATTCCAACTTCCTAACAATTATTGCAATTTTTTTATTAATATTCTAAATAACATTTTTTTTTTTTTTTTAGGCTTCAACAATTGACAGGAGGGTAGTAATGCCCAACGACAATAAATTGTGAAATGTGCCGATTCAGGCTTTGTGAAGCTTCGTATTTGCTCAACGAAAATAATAGGACTTTATTAACACCAAAATTTCTGACGAGTATTAAATTAGAATTATACAAGAACAATGTCTGCAATAGAAGCGCCACCGTTTATAAAAACAATCGAGTGGGACATGATGGACAAAACGAAATTTTTTCCTTTGAGTATGCTGTCGTCTTTCTCAATACGATGCTGCCTTTATCCATTGACTGTCATAAAAACACGGTTACAAATTCAACGAAGAAATCATATGTATACAGGTATATATTTATTTAGTTTTTTTAAAAGAAATAGTTACAATTATTAATCGTGAGACAATTGGTCTTGTAGGTATGATAGACGCCTATCAAAAAATTTATCGAATGGAAGGACTAGCTGGTTTGTATCGAGGCTTCTGGATAAGTTCAATTCAAATAGTATCGGGGGTATTCTACGTGTCAACGTACGAGGGTGTAAGGCATATTCTAAATCAAGATCCACTTACAGCGGGTCTAGATTCAAGAATAAAAGCATTAATTGGTGGAGGTGCGGCAAGTACTGTTGCACAAACCATTGTTGTGCCTTTTGATGTATTAAGTCAGCATCTTATGGTACTTGGATTTACCAATAAGCGTGGAAAATTTGCAGTCGATAAGGTAAAAGTTTTCATATTTACACGGAAAAAGTAAACTGCAATAAATAATAGTCGATTTATAATAAGTAATGATCAACTGCTAAAAATTACCATTTTAAATAGTAAAATCATGATTTTAATAATCATTATGTAATAGGGTGTGCCAAAATTCAATTTTCATGAAGAACCTTTTAAAATTAGAATTTTGAGTTCCGCTTTTGGCAAGAACTGTGTTTGGGCATTTCCTAAGATATTTTGGAGTGAGACGATTTATTTGATTTTCATAGAATTTTTTAACAGGAGTTTAGTTTGGGCATTTCCACTGAAATTTCAAATCTTGGTCGGAAGTGCCCAACTAAATCTCCTGTTAAAAATTCTATGAAAATCAAATAAATCGTCTTACCCCAAAATATCTTGGGAAATACTTAAACACAGCTCCTGCTAAAAGCGGAACTCAAAATTCCAATTTTAAAATGTTCTTCACGGAAATTGAATTTCGGCACACCCTATTATGTAATATTTATCATTTAAATGCTACAATTTATTCTTTACATGGAAGAAAATACTATTTCAAACTGAAATATTCGCTATGTGAATTTCGAAAATATTGAAGTATAATAATTAAGAATTTTGACTTTGATATTTTGCGTTCCAGATGCCACAAGGGCGTATACCGGCAAAAGGTCCCAATGAAAAGATATAAGGGCATATAAAAAATTTTTTTTTCGGGAATCGACGTATTTTTATCCGAAATGTGCAAAAATGCAAAAAAAAATTTTTTATACGCCCTTATGGCTTCTCGGACCCACTTCGGATGCCATAAGGGCGTTTAAAAAAAATTTTTTTCGGGAATCAACGTATTTTTGTATGAAACGTGAAGAAATGTAAAAAAAATTTTTTTCTCCAAACTAAAAATTTCTTTTGGACTTAGAAAAAAAAAATATTTTTATTATACGCCATTAGGGCATCAGTAACGCGATTTATCATTTCGTACCTAAAAAATAATCGCATGATATGTAAAAAGTATAAAATACAGCAACTAAATTTCTAATACAAGCCACGTCAATATTTACAAAGTAAAATGGTAAATTTTAAACGCAACGCTAAAAATGAAATCAAGCTTGATAAAATATTTAATTAGCCATTTAGCTGGCTCAGCCTTTGGCTAATTAGCTTGGCTAACTTTTTTAGCCGGCTTAACCGGCTAAATTCTACAGCCCTACATTCTAATTAATAATGATTCATATTCAAAATTAAATTCACTTTGGATTTAAAAAATCACAACCCCTAATCGAATATTAGATTTAAAAAAAAAATTCTAAGGTCGCTCTTAATTTGTTTATGAATTTCAAGTGAACAAAGAAAATACAAATTAAAAAATTTCTCTCTTTGAAACTATTGTTTTGGTATTTTTTATGTCTACAAATAAAGTGAGAAGCTTGAAAAAATTTACAATTCTTGTTGTGTTAAATTTCGCTTAAATCAACAGTTTATCGACTAATGATCTTGCGAACTGAAAATTCATCCGATTGCTTTATAATTACATTAATTGCACGACTCATGATGCGAAACAGCAGAGAGAGCTTTACGATCGTAAAATTTGTTTTTCCTTGATTTTGCAACTATTTAATTAATTACATGATTGGAAATCCACTTAGTCTAATTAATTTGCGCATCATTCGATGGATAATTTAATGGAAATTGATTTTGTCACTGGTAAAAATCAATTTAAGATAGTAGGATCAGAAAAAAATATCAACGTAGTCAAAAGAAAATTTCTGTCAATCAACATTATTTTCCATTGGAATTATGATAACTTGCGTAAAAATTCACGAATTCAATTAAATTTTTTTTTACTAGCTTGAAATCCATTTTGCGGAGATTGATATTACAAATGGTCATATATCTTATTTAAGATTGTTTGATCATTATTAATGAAAAAACAAAAATTAATAAAAAAGATACATGAGTGTTTGTATATATTTATATTAAATGTTTTTGTAATTATTTTCAAGTGGGGTCAACCCCATTTTGAGCCATAAAAAGGTGAAAAATTTACATTTTCAAATTTTTTTTATTCTGCTTATTTTTACGGCGCATTTATGATAAAAAAATATTGTGAAAAGAAAAAATAAATATTTCGATAGCATTTTTGCCTTTAAAAGTTGGAAAAAAATTTGGCTCATGTTTTTGAATAAAATTTTATTTCATTTTTTTTTTTGATGATTTTTATTTCATTTTTTTTTTTAAGTACGTAAAAAAACTAACAAAAAAAATTTATCAATTTTATTTAAAAAAAAAAAAAAAAAAATAGGTTGATCCCACTTGTAAATAATTACTAATGTTTTACCGACGTGCATGACAGCTGGTGCTGATGCATACTGAGTGCGCATGATTAGTTTAAAACACCGCATGATTTTTTAAATGAAAAAATAAATAAAAATAAAAAAAAATTGTATTGTAAAAGTAATAATAAAAAAAAAAAAATAGCAAACAAATTAAAACTAGCAAATTGTAAAAATAAGATTTAAATTAAAAAAGTAAAGTAACATTTAAAATAAAATAAAAAAAAAAATTTTTTTCAGAACATTAATTACTTTTTTTTTTTTTTTTTTTTATTTATTGAACAAGTGAGCATTATGAGTCGTGCACTTTTGGATTTGCCAAATTTTATATTTCTGGCATGGAAAGGAACATTTGAGCTCTGTTGGGGGTTTTAAGTTGAAAATTCTGTTTTTATAGCCAAAAGTATATTTAACTTTGAAAATGAATATCTTTATACTTAATTATTTCATTAGCATATAGTACATTAAAAAATTTCCAACAAATCGTGTCTTGGGAAATTTTTTACTCTACTACTGTAAAATATATAGCAAATAGTAGTTTCTTACGAGCATTACCTTTTTTACATAAAACATATCCACGAATTAGAGTGCTAATTTATTTATTTATTTATTAGGTTTAAATGCCAAGGCACAAAGCCGAATGGCAAAAATGATATACATAAAATTATAATTCACATAAGTACAGCTAATACATACATAATGGAAATATGAAATTTACATGATAGCTTAAAATATAAAATTTACATAATATTCAAGTGGACATAATGATTTTTAATCATATTAACCAGCTCACTATTATGTTATTATTCGAGATTTATAAGAAAATCAAATACTTTTGTCTTGACAGATTCTAAACCAAGAGAATTAGAAATTTCAGGAGGTAAATCTTGCCAGAACCGTATAGCTGATATAACAAACGAATGCTCGTAGATTGTGGTAACAAAATTGGGTATTTTAGAAGTGATATTATTATTTTTGTTAGCTATTCTTTGCGATTGTCTGATAACAGAGTCTACTTCAATAAATAAATTACGTAGAAATTTTGGTTCGCCTGTTGATAACAATTTAAAGAACACGCAGGCTAAAAAGTATAGCCTTCGTGTCTTTACATTTAACCAATTTAATAACCGTTGATAATGGTCACTCACATTCTGAAATCCTTGAAATCGATAAGTTTGTGTTTTATTCAGAAATATCTTTTTTTGGTCAGAGAACTGTTCCAGATATTGCACATGTATCGATTTTCTGTCTTATAAATGTGCTAATATAATACCTGACTTCTAGCGCGGTCCAGCTTTATCTGAGGTTACCTTGCAAAATTTTCGTCATGTCTTATCAATTCAGACTACTATTATTGAAATACAGCACATAGTTCGGTGCCAGGAACGTGGTTTGTGCTGATGTTATCTTCTTTCAAAGTAGGACAGAGCAAGTATAAGGAGTCCTTATCGCAGTCAGCTACATTTGAAACACAGCTAGCTAGGGTCAGACTCACCACAATTCTTGGATCTGTGCCTATAGCTAAGGGATCAGTAGCATCTTTGAATTTCTTATGGCACTCATGATGTTGCAGAATCCAACTGATTTTTATACAGACAGTCTACAAAAGCTATTCGGTACCTTTGATTTCTTACGTAACTTAAACTTTTGGTATCAGATCTTTCGATCTTAACTTTTTAACCAATGCTTTAACTACTTTAGTAGTTGCAGTGTCCGGACTTGCTATTAAACTGGAGAAAATACCCGACTTTGATTTTATGGATGATTTTCGAATCTAAATTATTGTTGCACTGATTAATTTTTATTTATTTTATTTATTTATTGCACGCCTCATTAGCGGAGCGGAGGCAGTGCTCTACTCTCGACATGTCAAGAAACCCAGTCTTTCGAAACTTGAATGACTTTTTTCTCACTAATATAACGCTTACAGGATAATATGAGTGCACTAAAATCGAGTTAAATAATCTATCAAGCACATATGGTATTTTTTAAGAACAATTATTTTGTTTAACATAGTAAATAATAACATTAAAATCAATCATTCTTGGACGTCCGTCAGTCTGTGTTTATGGATCTATGTATGTGGTAGAGAAATTGGTCCAAAAATTTATCATACCAGAATACTTTTTTTCTTATTATATAAAGTTATACCTTGGGCTGATTCCTAGTTAATATTAGCGTTCTAAGTACTGTCGTTTAATTATAATTTGTAAAAAACTAAAATTCGACTGTGTATTTGTATATCTATATATACATTTATTTTTTAGTATATTTTTTCCTCACCTTAGAGTTATGGCGCCACTATATATTTTTTTTATTGTAGCATTTTTTTTCTCACTTCGGAATTATGGCGCCGCTAAATCATACCTAGCAGAGTTTTCTGTTTTTTATTATTTTGCTTTTTATATTTTATTTTAATCAATTTTATTGTGAAAAATGAGATTATGAGGCGTGCACTTTTGGATTTTCCAAAAATTTTTTATTTATATGCCAAAGCCAAAGCCGAATGGCAAAAATACAAGACAAAGGAAATATATTAGCATACATTTGTAATTAGTTTTTAGTTGATTTCGTAAGTAATTAAGAAATTAAGTACATAACAAATTTAAGATTTAAAAAACTACTGTTTACAAGATTTACAACTCCTACTAATTCCTGCAAGTTACAAACTATTTACAACCAAGTTTACTTCTTTACCACTTGCTTCAAGATCGAAAAGGAAATTTAAAACTCTCTAATAAATTTTCTCTTACTGCTACACGGAAAGAAAAATATCGTTAGAATAAGGATACGTATCGTTATTCTGACTATACGTCGTCATTTTTACACGCTTTTTATTAGTTTCACCTGTATGTTTGTAACCGACTTTTTTGGACGCGATTTTGACCCACTTTAAACGGCCAGATTTCGTTCAAACTCTGTAGATATATCGAGGACCGATGACAATACACTATTTTGACAAAATTATTCCATTTTTCATTTTACAAAATAAGATTTTTGTTAATTTATGTATTTTTCATCTATAGTCGACAAGGCAGGGATTGGTGGTAATTTTCAATTCTAACCATTATCTTTCGCCGATTTATTTTATATCCCAGTTTATGGCCTACTAATGAGAGTTATCTCGAAAATAAAGAATACTTTCAACAACTAAAAGTTGTCAATGATTCAGCAGAGCGAGCTGTTGCATTAGTCAGTGAATATAATCAATGCTTGACAAAAAATGAAGAACAATTCCAGTACTTATTGCAAGTTGTCAAAGAACATCAAAAAACATTCCCAAATTGTAATAAAAGAAATTATTTATAGTAATAGCGTACTGTTATGTTAAAAATATAGACAATTATATTGCAATTGATAATTCAATAAAAAATTTATCTATAAAAAAGTTAAATACTGGTTGTTTCTCACTTGATTCAATACTTTTCATATTAAATTTGACAAAGAAATATGTCATTCACTTCAAATTAAACTAATCATTGGCTATATGTCGAAAAAATGCTCTAATTTCTTGTTTTAATGCAATCAAACAAGCTCAAGACTGGAAACAATATTAAAAAAATTGTTTATAACATTTCTTTATCGATCGAAACTCAAATTTATGTAAATTTTCCTGAAACTCATAGTTTAAATTAAAATTTATCGAATTATTGATCAAAAACTGGAAATATTGATATTCGTTAATGTTTGACGATGAATATCTCGTAACGGCTTCACTTAATCAAAAAATCATAAGAGACCATTTTTGTAGAGCAGTAAATTTCCTACAAAATCAGGAGTTCCGCAATCCGAAATAATTTTTTTCATCGACTTATAAAATTCATAATAAAAACGAATATTTTCCTTAAAATAGCCAAACTTCAACTATGAATATCTTTTAATCGGTTGAGTTTTTGAAAAAGTCATAAGAGACCTTTTTGTAAAGCATTCAATTTCTCACAAAATCTATGCCACGGAATATTTTTCCAAGCAGTTGGAAGCGAGATATAAATTTTTTTATCTGATTATTCGAAAAAAATAGAAACCCGCAAAGCGGAGGACCTTCCCGTTATAATTAAGAGCTTATACTTGGAGAGAATTCTTTTAGGTGTCTACGAACCTATTTTTCAGAGTATAAAATCAAAAATAAATTATTCGATTTTTTTGACCCACCTAATATATATATATATATATATATATATATATATATATATATATATATATATATATATATATATATATATGTATACTAATAAATTATTAGTATATACTATCACCGTCGTGTATAAAATTGATTTAATAAAAACACCAAAATAACGTTTATTTATTCACACTGTTTGATTATACTGTAACGAAATACGTGTTCTAACTTAGGGATGCACGATTCAAAATCGATTCTTACTAGAATCGATCTTTTCCTGTTGTCGATTCGATTATTTAGATCGATTCTTCAGAGCAAGTTGAATCGACATATCGATTTTTCAGAGTCGGAATCGATCGTCTAAAAATAAAATGGCGACGATGACCGGGAATTTTGAAAGAAAGTATTTTTAAGTAATTTAAAAACTTGATTCTAAAATTGAGATAAAATTTTTTTAAATATTATAACAAATTAATTGTAGCAGTTAAAAGAGAAAAAATCCCACTTATAGAAATTATTCAAATCAACAAGTGTAATTTTTTAACTCATTTACTATATAAATAAAATACAAATATGGTGAAATATCTAATAAATTCTGTGTCATTGAAAATTTTTATAATCGTATTAGAAAAAAAAATTTATCGATAGTCCTTCTCAAGAAGATGAAAACGCAATTGAGTTTTGAACCGAGAAAAAAAAATCTGCACCAGTTTTATCATCGATAGCCTTAGAACACCTCACGATTCCTGCAACTTCTGTCCCGTGTGGAAGACTTTTTTCTATTGCTAGTCATGTTGGAAATGCTATCAGAAATCAATTAAGTGCTGACCATTTACAGCAAATATTGTTCCTTAAATCCCTACCAACAACGGAATGGTATTTCTTATAAGAAAAACTTAATTTTACTTTCTTTTAATAATTTTATTATTCTTTTTGAAACTAGAAAAAAATATTTATTTTTTTATTAAAATATACATTTAACTAATAATACTTTTTATTTGATTAATATTTAATAGCAGTATTAATATTTAATTAAATCAATTTAATTAATAATTAATTAACTCATTTAAATATTAGAAAGCATTTAGTAAAAAAATTATAATTCACTGTTATTAAGTGCAATAAAATATTATTTTCAATCTAGAAGAAATGTCTATTTTAATAATTGAAAATGCATTAGTATAAGCCATATTAATTTTTAAATTAGTTCATTATAATGATATGGAATTCTTTAAACTTGAAAATTACGCCTTCATTCAAACGATCGATTCTTTCACACTCGATTTTATCAAGGATCAATTCTTGCGATAAAATTTATCGCGATTCTCGAGATCGATTTTTCTTTTGGAATCGTGCATCCCTATTCTAACTTAGAACTTCTAAGTACAAAAATACTAGAATATACAACTTGAACATAGCTATCGACTTTCATGCCACCTAGAACTAATTTCATACTGTTAAATTTGGGAGCCAGTGTGCGCGCGCATCGTAAAAATTCACCCTCATCAATTTTCTCCAACGCGCCAAAAGAAGTATAACTTCAAAAAGCGTGGGGTGCTTTTTAAGATATCATCCAAATGATAATCCTTTTCATATCTGTCAATAAAATATTTATAACTATTGACACCATGCACCCCAAGATTTTTTAAAAAATAAAATATATTTTATTCTTATTTACACTATAATTAATTTATATTTATCAAAATTTATTTTCTATTTTTTCATTCGCTTTTCTATAAAAAGCGTGTTTTTTAGTTTTTTTAAACTATTATTTTTTTTAGAGATACGCTGTATAGCCAATTCAGCTATGCAGCAGATCATCAAAATGACAATCTGGATCATTATTTTAGGCGTAACATTTAGTTGATTCAAATATACAAATCTTTACGTTAACAAAACTAGAAAAAAGTGCAAAAAATTTTTTATTTTCACGTTGGGTATTACCATTTAGATCCCATATGAATCCCAACTAGAAAACTTGACATTTTAATTGGGATTTCCCAATTGGATTGTTCATTGGGTTCTCATGGGGATTTCCCTATTAGGAATGCCCCATTAAAACCCAATGGAGTCCAGATGTGTACCTCGGGTATTCCCAATATAATTTCTAGTTGGGATATAAATCAGAAATCCGGATCGATATTTTAAGGAAACTTCATTTGAGGATACGTTGGATAGTAATTTTAACAATATTTTTTTTTCCGTCCAAGATTCTTATTGATCTACCATAATTTATGAATATCAAACTAAATATAAATTACATATTTATAAAGCATGTTAATTCAATTAATTTTTTTTTTTTAGATGGCAATGAATCCACTAGGATTAAATTTAACACTTGGATCGTCACGCGCGTTTGTGACCAGTGAAATAATCAAATCAATTTATCAAAAAGATGGTATAAAAGGATTTTATCGTGGATATATGGCTTCATTATGTGCTTACGTACCTAACAGTGCTTTATGGTGGGGTTTATACACCTTCTATCAAGGTAATTTTAGATTATATTCTATTCAATCGAAAAAAATTTTTTTCTCACATTAAGGAGTTATTCTACTTTGGTACTTGAGAAATTTTTTGTACGTTTTTAAGCGAAAAATTACAAAAAATTACTTTTTTTTTTTTTTTTTTTTTTTTACCGACATTCTGTGATTTTTGCATAAAAAAATGTTTGTGCTATGGTATATAGCCATTGTCACAACAAACTTGAAACCATTGGACTTTTTTGCTTAACATCGACCTTTTAGATTTGTTTAGATTTTTTCAACAGCGCGGATCTATTTACTTTCCGAAGACTCATGTTTAACTGTTGTTTTTGTAATAAAAAGTGTTTAAAATAAAAAAAAAAAATTTTGTTGTATACGGCTGCCCAATTTCAAAACACAGTAACTGACAATTTTGAGATTTTTAAAAACTTTTTTTATTAAAAAAAAATTTGCGCGCCAAATTGATAAAAATTTGATTTATGAATAGAAATTACTTAAACATAAATATTTTTAAGAAAAATTATTTGAAATTGAGGTTTAAAAGTTATAAGAAAAATTTTTTTTGCTCCAAAATAACTTCGGTCTTCCTTACAATTTTCTTGGTTCAAAAAAATTTTTTTTTCTGTTAAAAAAAAAAAACAAGTACAAAAATTTTGCAGTTGCTGTGTTTCAAAATTGGGCAGCCGTATAGTCTATAAGTATTTCTACTTAGCTAAACAAGCCATATATAATTAAACATGAAGTATTTAAAAAAAAAAAAAAAAACAATTAAAAGAAATAGCGTTTTTTTCAGGCGTCAAAAGTAGAATAATCTTTTCATATAATAAATGAATCTGTAAAAAAATTCGTCTAGTATTAAATCTCTAGATTTAGAAATATTTTATTGATATTATATGGATTTCTTTATAACTAATGATTAATATTTTTTTTTTTTTTTTTTTTTTTTTTTTTAGATGAATTGTTACGAATTTTACCAAATTGGGTGTCTCATTTATTTATTCAATCATTAGCTGGAACTTTTGGGGTTTTACTACGACAATAATAACAAATCCTCTGGACATTGTACGTGCACGTTTACAAGTTCAGCGCCTAGATAGTATGTGTCATACATTTAGAATTTTATGGATCGAAGAGGGCTTCAAAATGTTCTCGAAAGGTTTATCAGCAAGACTTGTACAATCAGCATGTTTCAGTTTCTCAATAATTATTGGATATGAAACTATTAAACGTATTAGTGTTAATGAAGAGTACAAAAGCTTTATAAAGTGGTGAGAGAATAGATGAACAAATTCATGCTTATAATGTTATTTTTGTTCACTTACTTACTACATTTTCTATCGTATCTTTGCCATAATCAATCGTGATCCAAAGATAAAGCGGATATGTAAATAAGGAAGTTTCATTCCATCTTGTACATAATGCACGTTCTCTTACTTATCAATATGTATATATATATATATATATACGTGTATATTAATTTTAATAATTCATAAGTTAAATATTTAACTGATCAATAAAAAACTTAATACCAATTACTTTACTTACATTGTTAATAAGTTGTTGGCAATAATTTATGAATATAAATGACAACCAATGTATTTGTAGTTCATCTTAAAAATATAAGTTGTCAAAATTTTATTAAAAAATTGGTTTTAAAAATTACGTTTTTTTTTTTTTTTTTTTTTATAAATATTTTTAGAATTTAAGTATTTAATCAAACCGACGTTTTAATTTCAAAAGAATACAATATTCGAATTATGCGGGTTGAAAATCTTAGCTTTCAACCCGGAGGGTGTAGTCTAGTTCGTCAGCTAAAAAACAGGCAATTTTTGGTCATTTTTCGTAAGCTAGCTATGAAAAATATGTTTATAAAAGTTGTTAGAGATGATAAATGAAATCTTAAGAGGGACAAGCCACTGATATTTAAAAAAAAAATTAGTTTTTTTATTTAATCAAAGTTTATACATTCAAAAACATGAACTCAGAGTTTTATATGAAAATTCCGAATATTTTTCGAGTTATAAGGTACCGGTGGGTAATAAGGCCTAGCTAAGGGAGATTTTGAAAAAAATCGAAAATATTACATTTAATTATTGCAATGTATCATTAATTTTTAAATTAATACATTAGCCATGAAATATAATGGAGTAATGGTAATTTTCACCATAAACAAACACAAAATTAAATTTTTTCAAAAACCTTGCGAATAGGCCTTATTGTACTACGGTAGGGTAATAAGGCCTAAGGGTTATACATACTGGAAATAGTTATACTATACTTGATAAAATTGGTATTAAAGATCAATTATCACTTAAATTGAGCAACAATACTTTTTAAGATGTTGATAAAAATTAGAACAATGATTTTAAATTATCAAATATAAAATTATAAAAAATGTTTACCATTTACTCAAATCGTTTTTTAGGAATTCTTCTGCGCTACTTTAGCATATTTAGGATGATAAAATATAGAAGATAAGGAACGTTTTATCGGAACTCTATGAACTTGTAGAGACATTTCTATGCTAGACGCTTCTACTGGAGAAGTCTTTAGCGGAAGCGGTTATTTTAAATATCATTTTTATCAATTAGGCCTTATTACCTGCGGGTACCTTAGTCATTTTTGTAACAGCATGTCAAATGACCATTGCACGCGCAGCGCTCCGACGAAAACGCGTTTTTCTCAAAACTACTTTTTTTAAACTGGTGGGATCTGTAATTTGCATAAATATGAACCGATTTGCAACTTTTTTCCCCATATTCGTCTATTCAGTAGCTATTGTTGCACGTAGGGGATTTTGAAAATTTTGATTTTTAAGATTTTTTTAGGGCCGTTTGAATCCAAAAAAATGAGAAAAAAAAACGAAATCGTATATTACACACCTCAGGAAATAAAGTAAAAAATGTCTCAGATCACATGTAATTATCAGCCGAGGTTGACAAACATGTAATTTGAGGCTTTCTTATTTACTTCCCGTGGAGTGTATACTATATTTTTGCTAGACAAAGGCAGGAAGCGGCAACTTCGTTAAGCACAGCGGGCTGAAAGTTGACGCTTTCTGCCCGTTGCGCAATAGTATATTACACCCCTTGGGAAGGAAAATAAGAAAAGCCTTAGATCACATGTGATCTGAGGTTTTCTTTTTTACTTCCTAAGGGCTGTATACTATTTTTTTGTCCGACGAAGGCAAAAAAAAATTTTTTCAAATGTTAAATTCTCCCAGTGTAAGACCCCCTTCTTCTTATCTGAATTCCCCTTCTCCTGATAGTATGGACTATATATTGAAACGGCAATTTTTGCTGCGTGAAACGGTAATTTTTTAAGATTAGAGAGTCGTTATTTACTATACACGGAAAGAACAAGATGACACTAGATATAATCCCAGATTATACTCAGTGACATCTGTGGGGAAAAAAATTTTCAGATAGAAGCTAGTATAATCCAGATTATAGTGTAGTAGTGCCGTAAGGCATAAAAATGGTCAAACCTCGGAACCCAGGGCCAGTCAATGAATCTGTATATCAAGTATGAGACTGCATTATTAAAACCTCAAATAAAAAAGTTAAAAAAAAAAAATTGACCGATCTCGATTTACAACAATTTTTAACAACAATTTACTGAAAAATGAGAGGCGGAAGGGGGAAAAAGTGTTTATAGTGAAAAATTTAATTTTATTTGTAATAAATTATATGTGCAGAGTAACTTCAATGTTAATTTATTAGATTATCGTAAAAAATAAGTTACAAAAAAAATTTATCATTAACTATACACATTGTTACATCATTGTACATTATTGTCGTCGTCGTCGATCTCGTTGATATAGATTGTAGGTGAAGGATTAGTGCAGCTGTCAGGCCTTACTGCAGATATTATCGCATGAGCTATTGAGGTACATTTCGTTTCATAATGATTTATATACT
This sequence comes from Cotesia typhae, assembly GCF_013202065.1. Lineage (NCBI taxonomy): Eukaryota > Metazoa > Arthropoda > Insecta > Hymenoptera > Braconidae > Cotesia > Cotesia typhae. Next base: position 3,603,569 of record NW_027423781.1, read on the forward strand.
CTGGTTTACCTCTTTTATCATTTAGAATAATTTCTGACAAAAAAAATGATAGAGATTTCGGTATTGTCTCATGAACGTTGTTAAACATTTGATCACTAGCTGGATAAATTTTATTATCATAAGCCTGCGTTCGGATGTGTCGTCGTAAAATTTCACCAGCAGCCTTTAAAATACGACGTTCTTCTTCTTCGTTATCTTTTGACCTCTCACTGTACCAGTTGTCGGACAATATGTCGTATTGTTGATTCTTAAAACATATAATTGTATTGGTTCCAAATTTACTGGAGAATACAATTGTAACCGTGGGGTTTAGCCCAGGTCCAGTTAGCTACCCCTTTCCTCTTTAGAAAGGGCGCCACTGGGATTTTAGACACGGTGTCCCAGAAACCGGGGAAGCATGAGAAGGAAAGGACAGGGTCGTGAGAAGTCCGAGAAAGGCTGTAAATAAGACTGAGAAAATTTATTTATAAAAATTAAACTGATTTATTAACCAACTCCACAAACTTAACAGTCTCCTTAAAACTAACTTAATTGTGAGAACCTTTCACCTACGCTAAATGGCCCTTGCCGATTTTTCCTATAACTAATTAACCAATTTATTCAACCTCGTCACTCCGACGGAATATCTCAATATCTTAATTTCCTCGTCAACCTGACGGAATACCATAAAATACCAACTAATTACCTCGTCAACCTGACGGAATACCAATTAACATAATTTACCTCGTCAACCTGACGGAATACCAGTTAAAACCTATTCCCGACTGCGCCCCCGACTCGGGCGTCTACGCAGCGGTTTCCTAACTTAATCCGTTGTACCCCCGACTCAGGCGTCTATACAACGTCTCTAAATAACTCCCTAATTCCATACAAAATCGTCCACCGGACGCTAACTCAATACACACTTTATCCGAATTACTAATTCTCTAAATTCCTGAAATTTTACGCTTAACATTTCTTTAATACAAAATACCAAATTCACTAATTTAATTCATTACCAAAATTTCTCAACTAAATTCTTTAACAGTTTTCTCAAAAAATTAATTCACTAAATTTACTAAATTAATTGAATTTAGCCCAATGGCCTAGAATTAATTTTACAAAATTACAAATTTCAAATTCTACAAATTTAACAAGCCTCATTAAATATTCAACTTACATATATTCCAAAGTGACCTTGACTATCTAAATTACACAAATGCTTCTACTATTTCAACTTAATCAAATAATTTTAACTAAATAATTTCTCATAACCAAAAGGCTTGTAACAAACTAATTAATTGACAATTATGAATAATTTACTTATAAAAGAATCTATTAAATTAAAAGTGACATCTGAGACAATAGCGATCATTAATTGACAAATTTTATTACAGTTAATTCGGCCTCTCAATTTTCAAATTGAAGTTTGGCCTGAAATAATTGTAATAATAATACCTGACTTAACTTTTACAACTCTCCAAACGTTGAGTGAAGTCCTGGTGGAAACGGGCGAAATCAGCGGCTGGTTGGTCTCTCTCTCTCGTCTCGAATAAACTTTCCGGCTCCAAGTAATGGGTTCCCAATTCCGGATCGTAGATTGACTTCTTGATGGTCCTGAATCTCGATGACAGAATTTATTACACAGCACTACACTTACTCACTGTTTTGCCAAAAGCCTCACTGTCTCAAAACGTCACTGGCTCAAAAGCCTGGCTCAAAAGGTGTTACTTGTTCCAAGGGCTGGCTCAAAAAGCGTTACTTGTTCCAGGGCCTGACTCAAAAAGCCTTGATGTTTCTTTTGTCGGATCTTTTATAACCCTTGACTCCGAGTTCTCGAACTTTCCTATTGTCAACCCCGCTTCGTTTTTTTGGGGACAGCAGTGGGGACTTTCGATTTGCACGCCCGGTGACAAGTCTGAACTACTTGTCAAAATCGAACGGTAAGGGAAAACCCTCATTACCGTGGCGTCAATAAAGTGGTCGATAACGACCATGAGAAGTTCAGTTTTCCCTGTCACACAATATTATCCTCGTAATGGTTCATTAACCTCATTTTTATTGTTTTATCGTCAGAAATATGGTCAATTGTAACAATACTTTTTAATTCTGCGAGTGAAAATTGACAGTCATCATTTTCTTCAATATATTTGAAAATCTGCTCCATTGCTGCATCTACTTGCATTGTTACTGGATGAATTTTTTTCTCCCTCCGAGTCTGTTTTAGCGTTGTTTTTAAACGCATGTAACAATCCGCGTGATATTTAGCTCCCTGAGCTACTAAATCTAACACGCCTACAATTCTTTTATGAATATTGCGACAATATTCACTTTTGTCTTCACATATCAAACTTACAATACTTTTCTTGAAATCAGTACTAGTGACGTAGCTGATTTGTTGTCTTGACGACTTGGACTTCCTTCTTTCCTTCATTTCATCCGCTTCTTTTTCACAAAAGAAGCACCTAGTTTTCCAATCAAAATCAATTGAAGTAGCTGTTCGAAGCTTTTTTTTAGGTGGAGAGCATGCAGATGTGGTGTTCTTTTTTTTTAAATAAGAATTAATGCATCCTTTATTAATATATTTTTGTCTGTATACCGAATGCACGTAGACAAAGTCGCGAGTATTTATATACTGAGAAAGTCCATCCCCTCTTTCCGCAGATGCAGCTTTTAATGATGATATGCCTCTAGTGACTTTTATAATATCTCCTAGTTCAGAGCTTAATTCAGAACTAGATCCGATTTTATCACAAATGAGGCAATCATTGCTTGTACTATCAATACTGGATGGTTCACCCATTGCGACACGTGGCTGCAACAACAAATATTAGTAATATTAATAACTAACTTTTATATCATAATTAATGATTTATATTATTAAATTCTACTATTATATTCTAACTTTTAACATCGATTTATTACAAAATATTCATAACTGTTTTCAAAAGCATGTAATATAAATGAAAAACAAATACTTACAATTTATGCCACTATTTTCAAAGTTTTTAAAACTCAGTAATGTTCAGTAATTAACTTTTATCACACTCACTGCACAATAATATAAACATTAATTTTTAATAAACAAAAATCTGAAATAAATATTTTTCGGAACGAAAACAACAGCTACGTATTAAGTCTAGCAAGTTACAACGTGTATTATCCTGTGAGGGCCCGCCATGAACAATACCGAACAGCTGCTGTTATCCCCTCTATTCTCCAATCCGACCTTCATCGGTATATCTGCAGTCCCTAAAGATCCAAGATCAAGTTTTCAAGTTTGTAATAGTTGTTCTTTTTAAAATATGACTTTTGACTAATATAAATCAATGAAAACTCCAAAAAATTAATAATTGTTTATAATAATTTTAAAAAAATTGAGAGCGCGAAAAAATTTTTTTTTAACATTTTTCTATATACTATTAAAAACATATTTTCAAGGTTTATATTAAGATTCATTGACTGGCCCTGGATTCCGAGGTATAAACCTTACGGCGCTCCACTAGTGGGTGATATTTGGATTATACTCATTGTAATCTGGATTATACTAGCTACTATTTGAAATTTTTTTTTCCCCAGTATAATCTGGGATGATATCCAGTGTCATCTTGTTCTTTCCGTGTAGTGACAGCTACTAATTACTGATTTTCAATATTAAATTATAAATTGTGGCTTTTACATTTTCTACATTGAGTTCGGTAATATTTATATTTTTGCCAACTCGATGTCCGCTTTACTATTTGAAACATAGCACATTGAAAAATTTTTTTACCATTCACACTCGGCTTTTAGATTCTAAAGTTTTATGAATTTGAAATTGAGATTTGTTTAGCTCTAGATTTGCCTGTATAATTAAAATACAGAGATTTATATTTTTTATAATAGAAAATTATTAAAATCATGTCATTCATTCTCCGATGAAAGTGTCATATAATTAGAGGAGAAAATCTATAATATTTGTAAAAAAAAAAATAATGAGAACATGATATTTTAAAAATATTTTATTCAATAGTCATAATACTAATACATTGATTTATTGGCATTGTTTGATTTTTCATTTCTAATTTCCTTACTGTGATGATATATAACCATGCAGAAATGAATACCAAGTGCTAAAAAAATCATAAAAGTAAAATTGGAATTTACTCAACTACAAATTTAAATTGTAGAATAAATTTCACATAAGATTTGTGCTTTCTTCATTGGATATTCATATAGTAAAACATGCATAAAAGAAAATAAGCTATTTTTTCAATTTTGCATAGTAATAATTCCAATAGTGGAATAAAAATGTTGAACATGTTACACAAGAAAATGTTTTATCGTATTCTGAAGTGAGTTCAAATTAAAAAGAGCTTCAAACGATGTAATTTCAAAGATAACGTCAGTTGAAAACGAGTTTAATCGAAAAATTGAGCTCAATTTTACCTGAGCTTATTTTTTCCTTTAAACTCGCCCTAGAAATTTGATTATCTTTCTGAGTTTTATTTTTTCCCTAAGCTCGCTTTAGGCGGCAGTCATTTCTTTGGGTATGTCTTGGAGCGTAATCTTTTCTTTAAGCTCTCTTTATAGTTTACATTATTCTTTTTAGTTTCATTGTGTCGTTTGAATTTAGTTTTTTTCTTTGAACTCGCGTTAGAGCTTCTAAAATTAATTTACTTTCAATTTTCGTGGCAAGCTAACCGCAGAACATTCCATTATAGAATTGTTCTTTATGCGAGAATAGAAATTATAAAGTAAAAACAGAAAAAACATTCTTGAGTTTAAAATTTATAGATACTTGGGCATGAATAAAAATTTATCAACACGGAAAAATGTAAACTGTAATAAATAACAGTCGATTTGAAATAAGTAATGATCAACTGCTAAAAATTACCATTTCAAACAGTAAAATCGTGAGTTTAATATTCACTATGTAATATTTATTATTTAAATGTTACAATTTATTCTTTACGTGGAAGAAAATACTATTTCAAATAGTAATATTCGCTACGTAAATGTCGAAAATGTTAAAGTATGATAATTAAGAATTTTGACTTTGATATTTATCATTTCGTACCTGAAAAATGATCGCATGATATGTAAAAATTATAAAACACAGTAACTAAATTTTTAATACAAGCAACGTCAATATTTACCAAGTAAAATGGTAAATTTTTTACGCAACGCTAAAAATGAAATTATAATTATAGTCTTGCTTGGACTAGTGTAATATACATTTTAAGAGTAGAATTATCACTGTTTCAAATGTTAAATTCTCCCAGGGTAGGGCAGAAGGGGGTCAATTGAACCAAAAAAAGTTTAGAAATTTTTTACTATTCGAATTAAAACTAAATAATAATTTCTTTTTTTTTCTTGAAATGGTAGTTTATTATGTCTACTATCATTATCAATACACAAATTAATCAATAAACAACGTGAATTTTTAAAAATTATTAATTTATCCAAACGCGTCGAATGGTTCAATTGACCCCCGCTTGGGGGCAATTGAACCACTGCTTGGGGTAAATTGAACCAATAATATTTAAAACTCAAACCCGAATTTTTAATAAATAATAGATTAATTGTTACTTGGAAATATTACTGTTGCACCGTTTTAATGTACAGATATTATATTAAATAAATTAAAAATCAATTTAAAAATGATTTTCATTATAAATTCAGTTCATCAAATTGTTAGGTTATTTTCCTGAGTTTTTTCACGTAGAGTCAAGATGCGCGCGCATGTCCCATGCTTCTCCGTATGGTTCAATTGACCCCATATAATTTTATAACAATTAATAGTAAATAATAAATAAATAAACTATTATTTCACTATAAACAAAGTTGAGGATTATAAAGTATAAGTATATACAACGACTACAATTCAAACTTTATCAATTAATTCAAAAATTGAAATATTATTAAACAATTTGTCACCAGCCAAAAAAAAAGTTTACATGCCTAAAAATAAAAAAATCTCAATTTTTCAAAATTTATTAATCGCAATGATTTCAAATTTTGATCATATTCGAGTTTAACATATTAGAATCTAATTCTGAGAGAATGAAGCATTTTTTCAATATTTTTCGTTGTTTTAATTCAAATGGTTCAATTGACCCCCTTCTCCCCTAAGACCCCATTCTCCTCATAGCATGGACTATTTATTGAAACGGCAATTTTTACTGTTTGAAACTCCAATTTTTTAAGATGAGAGAGTCGTTATTTACTATAGTGACAGTTACTAATCACTTATTTTCGATATTAAATTATTAATTGTGGCTTTTAAACTTTCTACATTAAATTCTGTAATATTTATATTTTTGCCACCCCGATTTCCGCTTTACTGTTTGAAATTATAAAAATTAACCGGAATCCGTGTGAATTTTACAGTTTAGTTTTTCCCGTGTAATTTACTGTAAAAAAATTTTACAGTTTATTGTTTTTGAGTAATTGATTTTTGAAATTGCTTCTTATGTACGTCGAGTTAAGGAGATCTGATAAGGTTTAAAGATAGTAAAAGCAGTAAAAATTAATTCAACATACCCAATCCACATATTCCAAATGTAAGCCGAACAAAAGCGCTCTCTGTATTACAATCCTCCGTAATAAAAATTCTAATTGCATTATAAAAATATTGAAGATAATACGGCATCAAAATGATAACTCGGTAGTAAATGTAAGGCATCATTAAGGCAAAGTTGTCCTGTAAATATAAAATAACATAGTTAGTCGTTCGTAAAAATAAAAATAATCTAATAAACATCAAAAACTTAAATTATCAGTAAAAGCTTATGCTAAGTAACGAGGTACTAATAGCCATAGCTCGAAGAAAATGCCACCAACTCAACTTCAAATTGGTCTGAAATACCTCATTTTGGAAGTATTGAAGCTAACCTGTGGATTTTTAAAAAAGTTACAGTTATAATTATTTAGAACGAAGCTCCTTATCGCATGTTTGTCAATGAAAGTTAGGCCGAATGAAGTGTAAGATTTTGAGCGTCTAGACTTGTGTTTTAAGAGACTATTTGGCCACAGTTATTATCATTTCATTTAATTATTCTTAAACCGTGTGAAGAGTGTGAAAAAAAAATCGTTTTAAAATTTTCGTTTGTTTAAGATCTTAAACGTGACACAAACCAAGACAATTTTAAGACTTTTATAAGACGCCTAAAAAAAATTCCGAGAGCAAATTTTTGAAATTTGGTTCTTGAATTTGTTATGAAAATTAATTTTTAGACGATTTTACGACTTTCTAACCGCTACATTTTTAAGTACGCTCGTTTTAAATTGAATTTGAAATTGTTGAAAACTTATTATCGAACAATTTTAAGACTTTTTTGAGACGCTATGTTTTAATGTTCCCGGGCGCGGTCGCTGTTAGTTCATCTTAAAATAATCTCGAAAAACTTTTTTAAAACTTTTTTAAGACTATTTTAAGATTTTTTTAAAAACAATTTTGAGATTTTTTTAAGAAGATTTTTAGATTATTTCAAGACTATTTTAAGACTCTCTATAATAATTTTCCGGAGCTGTCGCTGTGATATCGTCTTATTCTCATAACGATTTCGATAACCAATTTTCAAAAATCTGCTCTCGGAATTTTTTGTTGGCGTTTTAAAAAAGTCTTAAAATAGTCTTGGTTTGTGTCACGTTTAAGATCTTAAACAAGCAACAATTTTAAGACGATTTTTTTTCACACGGAAATTGTTGTCAATTTATTTCTTTTTGACTATTATTTAATATTTAAAACACAACAAAAGTAAATTTATTACAATCGAGTACCCAACGACACTTCTTATCACTTTTTTTATCCTGTTTTAATCGTGGTATCATTAGTTAATAATAATAAATGAAATTTAGATTAAACGTCATAAACAATTAAAATATCAAGTTAAATAACTACACGACTTTCAAAATAAAGTCAAAATTTGAACAAAAATTGTTCTACTTATTCTCTAAAAACTCTTAAACATGAAAGTAGTTGCTAAAATAATCCAAAAAAGTTTGATTTAAACGATTGTTTTACATTGGCTTCGTTCAAATTTACTAAATTCTTAGCTGGGCTGAGCTTAGATTAGTGTAGCTTGCTTTGTTTTGCATATCTGCTAAGATCTCGAGGCAAACGGTATTTTCAAAGTCGGTTGTCAAGATTTCTCGAAAACTATTGAATTAATCTTAATGAAATTTGGCACGCGTTTTTAAGATACTATTGGCAAGAACTTGGATGAAGGATTTTTGTTTTTCAAATAGGAATTAATTTTAAAAGATCAAAATGTGGTGCAAATTTGAGCGAAATTTTAATTTTTTTTTTTAAACTCTATTAAGAATCTAAATTAATTTTTTTTTCCAATCTTCAGATTCTAGTTTTAGGTATTAAATAAAAGACCCAATTTGATTTTATGATTTCTCATGATCATCTCATTATCAACAGGCGAACCAAAATTTCTACGTAATTTATTTATTGAAGAAGACCCTGTTATCAGACGATCGCAAAGAATAGCTAACAGAAATAATAATATCACTTTTAAAATACCCAATTTTGTTACCACAATCTACGAGCATTCGTTTGTTATATCAGCTATACGGTTTTGGCAAGATTTACCTCCTGAAATTTCTAATTCTCTTAGTTTAGAATCCTTCAAGACAAAAGTATTTGATTTTCTTATAAATCTCGAATAATAACATAATAGTGAGCTGGTTAATATGATTAAAAACATTATGTCCACTTGAACATTATGTAAATTTTATATTTTAAGCTATCATGTAAATTTCATATTTCCTTTATGTATGTATTAACTGTAGTAACTGTACTTATGGCGTACTACTGTACTTTATGAGTTTTAAATATTTTTCTACGAAAATTTCAGACGATGTTTATTAAATGCACGTCTTTAATTTAGCAAAAAGATTGAATAAAAAATTTTATTATGACAAAAACATGCCTTTTTTCCCGAAGTAAGCCCATGTAAACTCTTAATGTAAAAAATGATCTTCGATATATTACATTATCGTCAAAACGAGAAAACTTTTAGTTTAAATTGGCAACATTTCTCCATTCACTTTATTTTATTTCACAAATAAACCTGGTTCGCTTTGCCCACTCGTTTATCAGCTGCAATGTGTAGACTGTGATCTTGGTTTCGTAGTGAATGTATCATAACCGGCGAAATGTATCAGCAATTCAAATCTACTAAAATGGTTCATTTTATGCTTATTGATCGGAAATAACTATCTGAACAGAAATGCCAACAAATCATTACACAATGCGCCATGCAATTTAACACATCGTAATTGATTTGTGTAATAAAGATCGTTTATTGTTGAATTTCATTGATTAGTTTAGTATAAACGAGTATTGAGTACTTTTTAGCATAGCTTACGATTTATAAATTATTTGTTATTGTGTGATAGTGACCTAATAAAAAAAAGGTTAATTTGATTTATGATAATTTCTCTTGATTGAAGAAATTTTAAAATTACGTCCGTTTCGAACCTTCCCGCCTTAAGCTCATATCGAAATATCGTCGCTGTCAGAAAACCGCCACTTCACGGCTTTATGACATAAATATCTATTTTCCGTAAAGTCAATAACTTTTAACTTTAAACAGATCAAAATTTTGGCTTTAGTTCAAGAAGAAATTTCCAAAAAATTTCCCTCTTTGTTCAAGACATTTCTTTTCATCTGTGTATTAGGAAACAGTTCATAAATATTATTAAAATTTCAAATAAATACCTTTATCGAACCCCAAATCATTAAAAATGATAGAAGTAATGAACAACAACAAATGGGAATATATAAATATAATAATCCCGGACTTGTTATAAGCAGCAACGGAGAACATGTTGATGGGGTGCAAATTCCTTGATAAATTATGTCAACACCGATGACAATAAGAATACATGTTGTAAGTACCTGGAAAAATACATAATGATAAAATACTATTTACAAAATGATAATTACTAAAAAAGATGCATCTTTTTACTCACTATTTCCAAAATTCCAAGTATTAACGCACCGCTTTTTAAATTAAAACAGCAATAGTTATTAACATTGGACAACATTGTTATAAAAATAAGTGTTTTCTAAAAAAAAAAAAAAAAAAAAAAAAAAATGTAATATAAAATTTAGAGTGAGAAATAAATTTAAGCATGTCATAATCTGATAATGAATTAGGATACTTTTATAACAATTTTAAAATACTTTTATGACAATTTTATGACACTTATGATAATTTTCATAAAAGTATTTTAAAATTGTCATAAAAGTGTCCTAAAAGTATCCTAAAATTGCCATAAGTTTCATAAAATTGTCCTAAAATTATCATAAAAGTGTCCTAAAATTCATAATAATGTCCTAAAATTGTCATAAAAGTATCCTAAAGTCGTCATAAAAGTGGATTAAAATTCATAAAAGTGTCCTAAAATTGTCATAAAAGTACTTTTTACAATATTTTTTCTCTGAGTAATTGTGACAATATTTTTCTAAAATCGAAATTTCATTTCAGTTTGGTGTCATAAAAATGTCTTAAATTGTGTCACGTTTAGGATCCTAAGCTTATGACTCTTTTAGGACAATTTTTTTTACACGGGTAGTTTCAATAAATTATGGCAAAAGAAAAAATTAAAAATGGTCGAGTGACTGCTAACTTTAATTTCATAAAATTGACAGGCGTCTCTAAATTTTAGTTTTAATTTTTTTTTGTATTTAATAAAAATTAAATAATAATTAATTTTATAAAGCTATATCTGATAAATTATCGCTAGTAATGAACAACATCGAATTTAATGTTAAGTTCAATTTATTGATTAATCTTTTCAAGGCGACTTTTTGTAAACAAGAAGATATGATAAACATTTTCAAAGAATGGTGGAATAGTTGGATGCAACAGTTGTTATTGAACTTGACCCATCATTCGTAATTGACAACTTTGTTTTGTTAGTAAAAATATTCACGTTGTTAAGAGTAAAGTATTTTTTCTAGTTACATAATTAAAAAAATAAAGAAAATTCAAACATTGACATTTGAAATTTATCAAGAAAATTTAAGAAATTTTTTGTTTAATTTATAATTTATAATAACTTACCGGTTTTTATGGTTAGTTTCAATAATCCATGAAAAATTGGATACTTATTTAATCGATTTATTATTTTGAATAATTTATTTGTTTTTAAATAAGTTTACCATAATTATTTAAAAAATCAAATCATTACTATCATCATCAGAGATGATGTTAAACTAGACAATAATATCAAAACGATTACATACGAGTTATGTGCTGTAAGACGCAATGTACTCGTTGATGCATGTCTATACACGTATGCAAGTTTGTATTACGCACGAGAAAAAGAAAACCGCGTCTTAACACTGTACAAACACGCAACATACATACATACATGAATTGAGCTTCTAAATTGGGGTTCTATCGCCATCTATCAAAAGTTTTCAGAAACATGATCTTAAATAATGTATGTGTAGCTGTGAACATTATTGCTTAAGAATCCTTGAAACGGTACTTTATTAAAGCAGGTATCTTCACTGTGCATTGCGTTGCAATTGCTAACAAAATTGTAGGATGAATAAATTTTTGAAATGATTCAATAATAAAAATTCGGTATTTTAAATAGGAATAAATTTCTTGATACTAAATTCTTTGAATTGTCGTTCAGTCAACTTTAAACAGAAAAAAAGGTTCACTTGAGCCGAGAAATTATTTTCTTCCTAATTATTTTCTTGAGCGAAAAAAAAATTTTTTTTTTGACTCAACAAATTTCATTTATTCCAACAAAATTAATTCTCTTGCTTTAAGGGGTTATATCCACTTGTAAGTTCGGAAAAATGTGTCTTTTTGTTAATTTTTTCTGGAGAAGCTTTTTATTGAATATGTTACATAAAATATATGAACATTTAGCGAATTTAACGTATTCTAAGAATTCATATTTTATTAATAAAAATATTGGGTTCCGTCGTTCCTATAGAAGATCTCCTGAAGGTCCTCCACAAAAAGGTGTCTGGCGGTGAGGAACATATCTCTGATTTAAATTATTTGAAATAAAAAAAAACCAAAAAGATTACTTTTAGGATAGATAAATACAGGTAATGATCGAAGAAATTTACCCTTGAAAAAAGTTTTTATTTTATTATTTCAGAGAAAGATAGTTTAAAGTACTCGAACTACGAGGATCTTCTTAATGTGAGTTTATAGAATATGCGAGAAAAAATTCCGATAGCTCGGACTGGGATTCGAACCCAAAGCCTTCCGAAGACATGTCGGCTACTCTATCATTTGAGCTACCCGGCCTATACTAAATTTCTTGAGAAAATTTGTCAAGAAATTTCGTGTGAAATTTCTTCAGTCAAAAGATCAAATTCTTGGCTCAAGTATATTTTGTTGGTTCAATATTTATCTTCAATAAATTGAGTATGTGTGATAAATGATAAATTCAATGCTAAAAACTATCTAACTTCGCAGTAAAATTGCAAAAAAAAACCAAATTGTCAGTCAATTCGTTTATAGTTTCCAGCTTCTTTGATTTGCTTCATCTCATTTATTTTCTTCCGTCGTCTTTTCCTTATCTCCTTATCGTAACGGTAGATTAATCCTATTTCTACCGGTATTGAATGAGCTTTATCAATTTAGTCTTAAAGAGCCCAGAGCTTCTTTGTCCACTGTCCGTAATACTTTTTAAATACATTTTTCTTCGAACTATAGATATTTTTGTAACTTTAAAACTTTTAACTTATCATAAAGTTGCGATTCTGTCAATTAAATACAAGCAATTGCTGAATTTTCTTGTGCTTATATCGCACATTTATTTAGAATAGAATTTGTAATCAATTTCAGTTGCTTATTAGGTCTTCTCATATTTTTATAATTATATGAGAATCATTGTCGTAACTTCAATTTATGTATTTATCGGATCATAATATTTTTTGTATTCAACATTTCCAGTTGACCCCAATAAATACAAATACAAAAATAAAGAAAAAAGATACTGATAGTAAATGATAACATTATTTGAAAAGAGGGACCTACAAGAATATTCACTATTTTTTCTGATGTCTGGTAAATGTTTTTATTAAATTTATATATTTAATAAATTATATATTATTTTAATATATAATATATTAAAAAAAATAAATATAAATTAATTACACTTATTTATATTAATATTAAAATAAGTGTCTCGGATAGCTTAACTGGTAGAGCCTTTGGCGCGTAACCAAACGATCCGGGTTCGATTCCCGGTCTGGGCTGTCCGAATTACTTTTTCAGTTACCGAAAATTCCTACTGAGTAAAGGTCCTCCCCTTCCCCCTTTATCCTTTATTTCCCCCAGTTCCCAAAAATTTGTCTTTAATGACAAATTTAGCTATTATATATGGCTTTATTTCAAAAAAGCTTTATATTTGAAATAGCTCGGATTATTTGAATTTTTTCTCGCATATTCTATACACTCACATTAAGAAGTTCCTCTCCCTAATCCTTTCTCAAAAACCTTTCCCACAAAAATATCCTGTTACGTGAATGTTGGAACGCTTCACGTAATGATTATCCGTAACTCCTATTCTCTCCCGCTTCACAGCATTATTGTCGAATTTGAAAATGGTAATATTTAAATGAAAATTTTGCTTTTTTAACCATGCTGTGCCCTTGAATTTTTTTTTTTTAACTTTCGAAAATTATAACGAATCCGAAGGATAACTTGTCGGGGATATTTTGTCCAGGGATCAATAAGCCTGATACCATTTTAATTATTCTAAATAATTTTTAATTGTCTGAAGAATCAGAAATTATGATATTATTTTTTCATTCAATTCAATTTGAAATAATTCAAACGATTTAATTATTCTAAATAATTTCTAATTGTCTGAGAAGCTAGAATTTCTGATATTATTTTGTTATTCAATTCAATTTTAAATGATTTGAATATTTAAATCACTTCAAATTATTCCAAATCATCGAAAAATACTATTTTATTTTTTAATTTTACATGATTTAAAATAATTCACTTCAACCCGACTAGAAATTACTTTGGGATTACCCAGGGTATACATCTGGATCTGATTGGGTCCCAAAGAGGCATGCCCAATGGGGAAATCCCTACAAGAGCCTAATTAGCCCCAATTGGGCAATCCCAATGTTAAAATTATAATTTTTATTAAATTTTTCCCAATAGGGTCCTGTGTGGAACTTAAGAGGGATAACCCAACGAAAAATAAAAATAAAATTGCTAAGTTCTCCCAAGTAAGACCTGTATGGGACCGAAGATGATTTTCTCAACGTAATGTAAATATTGCATCGATGGGTTTTCCTAACTGGGCTCGTAGTAGAACCCAATTAGGTTAACCCAAACTGTGAGTAGATACATGAAGAAATAATCTTTAAATTTAGGTAAGTAGTTAAACAGGGGGTACATGCCCAGTCGGTAAAACAGATTTGTTGGTTCGTGTCCCACATAAAGATGGGATCTACATTGCCAGCTGCAGGTTCATGGTAAATATCATCTGTGGATATGGGTGACCTGTTTTTACCGACAGTAGGTGTTGCCGGTGGTAGATATGTATGTCATTTTGAGGTTATGGGTGAGGTTTTTATCGAGGTTATAGGTGGCGCTGGTGGGGAATTCTGCCGCCATCTTACTATCCGCCATTTTTTAAATCTTACTATCCGCCATTTTGAATCCGCCATTTGGTGGCTGCTATCCGCCATTTTGAATTTGAGTTCAACATTTTGAGGTTAAAAAGCATCCTCAACTATTAACCTGCCTTCGGCTCAGCCATTACAGATCAATAGTTTAGGATTACGCATTTGTAGTATGGTATATCCATGTTCTATATATTTAAAATGAAGTTATGTCAACTACTTGAGAGAAGGATTTCACGCAACGCCATCTGGTGACAGCGTGCATTACTTCTAACCGCGCAGTAGATGACTCATTCTGTTCTAGAATTTTCTAACTGCGTAGTAGATGACGTCATCAGACAGGCTTGAACCTGTTCAAGGTCATATAACTGCGCAGTAGATGACTCATTCTGTTCTAGAATTTTTGAGTCTGCTATCTGATTTCCGCCATCTGGTGGCTGCTATCTGAGTCTGAAATCCGCCATTTTGAGTCTGCTCTCTGAAATCTGCTATCTGAAATTTACCATCTGGTGGTTGCTATCTGACTCCGCCATTTTGAGTCTGATTTCCGCCATTTCAAATTTTGATTCTGATTTCCTGCATTTTTGTTAAAAAATGCACCTGTGATCTCAGCATCAATAATAGTTGCTTAGATCACAGGTGCATTTCATTGTTTATATTCTGAAAAGATTAATATATTCAAACTGTACGTATGAGGAGTACATGCGAGAAGATACGCCATCTGTCGAGATTTCTGTCTACTTCTAAACAGGTCTGAACCTGTTCAAGGTCACGGTAACTGCGTAGTTCTCTTTGCTTTATTTCTAACTGCGTAGTAGATGACGTCATCATACAGGTCTGAGCCTGTTCAAGGTTGCGTAACTGCACAGTTTTCTTTGTTCTATTTCTAACTGCGTAGCAGATGACGTCATCAAACCGTTTTTGAGGTAAAGGAGTGGGGGGTAACTGCGTAGTATCCTCTGGCTATAAAAGCAGCGCGCTCAAGCCGTACTTCACAAAAACGAAGTACACGTCTCCAGTAAAGTACGAGCTGGTGGTGACTACAAGTTGAAGTACAAGTTCTTGGTGATATACATCTTCTACCTATCAGTATTACTAATCGTAAGTATTCATTTACTGTCTAATCAAAATATGAATTAAATCAAGAATCATTTAATCAACCATTACAATTAATTAAAAAATTTTTACAGCAATCAATCATGGATGTAACCAAGATAAACGAGGTTAATTGTCTTACTGGGATTCTTCCTGTTAAGAAAATGAACGAGTTGGAGTTTAATCGAGAATATAAGATTAACGGTATCAAAGCTATTACAACTGAGTATGGAACTAGGATTGTTGCTAATATAAACGATGAATTTAACATTTATCTACCATCAAGAACTACTCAACATCTAAAAGATGATAACTTCATGAAGAGTTTGAATGAATTAATAGATTCAAACTATCTGTTTCTGCGTTATCATGGTGGAAAATATAATAAATTTAAATTTATTAATTCTAGTCTTGATGTAAAAATGACCAGTGGAATTATTTTATCAATAAAATATTGGATTTCAATATAAATAATTCATTGTTTTTATTTATAATTCCTCACATTTTTAATTTAAGATTAATATTTATAATTCAAATTCAATAAGTTATACTTAATCATAATTTTTAAGTTACTTATCATAATGATAGTTTGAATTTCGCGCTTCTTGTACTAGAGCCATCTACTATCAGTTTATTCTTAGAGCGTGAAAGCTGTCAATTCATAAATATTAAAAAAATTTTCTAGTTATATATACATATATAGAATAATACATGACTTTTAATTTAAATAAAAGATAAATAATTATTATTAGTTTATAATATTTTGTTATTAATATTATTAATATTTATTTAAATTAAAAGTTATGTATTATTTGATAAACTAATATGGCGTTGATGTGCTCTGTATCGTCAAATCCAAAAATCTTCTAGCGATATATTTTGAAAATCAATACTCAGTTTTTATTTTTAAATGGTTATATAAAATAATGCATGACTTTTAATTTAAACAAATATTAATTATATAAAATTTTAGAAAACAAAAACTGATTATTGATTATCATAATTAAAAAATCAAAACCATTACGCCATCTGTTGATAAGTATTAATATCAGTAGTAGTGTTGGAAAATTATTTGAATTTAATAACTAACAATAATTAATTCTATTCTGAATTAAATGTGTTAGGATGAAATAATAATAACAATTGTAATTCATTTATTTTAGATTTATTGAGTGCTTACAAACCAATCTTTTAAATTTTTACATTTTCCAAGGCACATAAATCAGATAAACGATCATGATAATTACAAAAATGATTGTTACAAATTTTCATACTTTTTAGAGAGGGACATTTGAAATTATCGAGATCGATTACAATTTTATTATTACAATCAATTAAATTTTGAACCCATAACTTTTTCTCGATACCTTTGACATAAATAATTTTTTTATTACAAGTTAAATAATTGAGAACTTCTTTGAGCTTGTAATATGAAGTTGTTCCAGCATTCCAACCGATTCCATGATAATTTCGGATCAGCCAGGTATTCAGACGTTGATAGTTGACTGGTAACACCTTCCAGTGATATGGAGGTTGAAATAGTGTGTATGACAACTCTTCAATATTAACAATATCATGTTGAATTGTTATTGAGGCCAACTCCTTAACAATGAAGCGATTATCAGCTCCTCTGAATCCTTGAACGTCTAGAATGATCTCCATTTTTACTGCTCTTGACAACGAAGAGTGACTGAATGATGACTCTTACAATCAATTCAACCTTTTTATAACCCGATCTCTGGATTTTCCCCACCACTCGATAATCTTATTGGTTAATTAATAATTTGATTGGTTATTCAAACTACGTCGTAGAGTTTTAAACTGCGTAGTAGATGATGTCATCAGACAGGTTTGAACCGGTTCAAGGTCTCGTAGCTGTGCAGTTTTTCTTTGTTCTATTTCTGTTGGGTAGTAGATGACGTCATCTCATTTTTACAGGTTATGTTTATGCTTTCCCGCCATTTAACTCATTTTACAGGTTATGTTTATGCTTTCCCACCATTTAACTTATGATTTCAGGTTATGTTAAACTTCTTGTGCGTCATCTATCATAACTGCGCAGTTTCTATTTTTAGATTATGAGTCATACTATTCTAGAATTTTTCCAACTGCGCAGTAGATGACGTCATTACCTTGCTATAAAAGCAGCGCGCCGCGAGCATACTTCATCGAAGTGAAGTACGAGTGAAGTACCATAGTGTTGTGTGTTAGAAAATATCAAGCTTTTGAAATCTGCTGTTCTGAAACTGTTTTCTGAAGCCTGCTACCAGCTGTTGAAATCTGCTACCTCGTGCTGGAATCTGCTACTTGAAATCTGCTGAAGAAATCTCAATCATGGCACCGTACCGTAAACATCCTGTTACCGATACAATGCATGAAATTGAGAGATCAACAACTTTCAAGCGTGTCAAAGTTGAAGATAAAACTCCAAGCCCGTTGATGTTCAAGAGAGATGTGTGAACTTGAGGTGGGAAAAACTTACAAGCTAACTGGGATTAGAACGGTTATGACAGATCATGGACTCAACGTTGAAATCGATCTGGAAAACCACTTTTCAACGTTCTTCCCAGCTACCACCAACCAGAAATATCTCAACAATCCTGATATGATATTTAAAATGAAATTTTTAATCTTATGCAATACTTTAAATCGACACTACATTGGGGCCAATTATAATAAATTCAAGCTTATTAATCACTCTGGGAAAACAATTACAGAAATTGTGAGAGAATTGTGTTTTGATATGTGCACTTAACTTTTATTCTAAATAATTGTTTTATACTTAACTTTTATACTAAATAATTTTTATACTTATTCTAGTAAGGTTTGTAATTAAAAAACATTAAATTACAAAAACATTGTTATTTATTTACTATTTTTAATTACATTAAGTTTATTTACTATTTTTAATTACATTAAGTTTATTGATTAGTATAGGATCAATAATGTTATTGATTTGTTGTATTCGTCGACGAAATCGTTCTCCGTCTCTTGCTGCTTGTTCCCATGGTCCTTTCCTCGCTTGTCTGGATGCAAAGTCCCATACATACATGTAATGTATGGTGGGTTTCGGATCAAACTGTACCATTAAGTAAGTTTTCTTACAGTGCTGCTGATGGGATTGTACTCAATTATTCGGTCGTGAATTATCAAGCAGTAAGCAGCAGTTTGATTTGGAAACTGTGCTGACGATTCAAACTCCAGACGTATATCCACAGGTCCAGACTTGATTGACTCGTTCTGCTTGGAACAGTCAATTATATACAGAGGTGCTGTACTTAGAAATTTTTCTTAGCCAATAGCGGTTCAGCTTCTTTCCCATAGTAAGCACTTTGAAAATTTGTGTACATATCATACATCAAGGCATACTGATTATGCACAATGTTGAGGTTCAAATTTCCATATGGATAACTCTGAGAGTTCAAGAACAGCTTAATGTCTCTTATGCTGCAGTGATCAAACTCGCTTGCGTTTTGATTCGATTTGATTCTTTCTTGCTGTTTGGAATCCAAGGATAACAAAACGAGGTTTCTCAAGCTGATTTGTTGTTTTGATTACCCAAATATGCTTGTTGGTAGCTGGTAGCAGTGGATACTCATACAATTCCCAAGTCCGGAAACTGATTGGGATAGCTGGATCGGAGGTTATGTAATTCAGCACCATAATTTTTTGCTTGTCAGACATTGTTATGTATGGTACAATCCGCTCAATTTTTTGAATCGTAATTGAAACATTTTCATTCTCAACGGTAACAACATAAGCATTTTGATCAGTATTTGATCTGATCAGTATCAATTCATGCTTGGCATTCACGATAATTCGTTGATAATCTTCAGCAAATCCAAGAATGAAACTCAGCGGTACTGAGACATCAAAGTAACCGCTATTATCAGTCAGCTTGTTGTCATCTTCATTAACAATCCAACCAGCATTTTCCAGAATATTTTGTTGTCCCGGACTCAGAGAAGCGTATCCTTTCATAACACTGGTGATACCAACATTCTTACATCTATCGATTTCTACACCATTGAGTTCATAACGTATCTCTTCAAACATATGACAAACAGCCATGTTGACCATCTTCGTAGTAGCACTTACAGCAGTACCATCAGCTTTCCTCATTCTTCCATAAAAATGTAATGTGCTCTTGCTTGGGAGCAAGCACAGATCTTGATGTTGAACAGCAATCCTGATTTCATCACTGTTGTTGAATGTTGATGATGCATATGGTAAGTGTGAATGAGCTTCACAGTGTGCAATAGACTCATCGAAAATAATTGATTTTTTTATATCTAAGATTTCCGCCATGGTATCACACAAGCTAGACAACAAAAATTTATTTTTATCTTGTGAATTTTCCACGTAATTTTAGTCTTAGACTTTTTAGGAACTCTGCGTTTTGACGTGTCAACACTTTCAGAGCTCGATGATGACTAATAATCTTTGGACATCCTGCAATCCTTTTATACCCGTTACCAGTCTTTGTCTTATATACGATACCCATTACAGACTTTTTATATGCAGTCTTATCGTTATAGTCTCGCCACGGAAATTTGCTATTCTCCCGTCCTGATCAACAATGCGGAGCCTCAAGTTGTGTATTGCTCGTACGGCGACTGGTAGGTAAATGATGTTTGTTGGCACTTCCACTATCTTATATCCTGCTGGAACCCTCGGGAAAAATTCATGGATTGTGTGATTCTTCTCACCATTGATGTACGATCCAGTAGTTATATTGCACTCGACTCTCAGAGCATTGATTTTCAATATTTTGACTGGTAAATCAGATTTATGTGCTGTGTTAGGTTCAAGCACGCGGTTGGTAAATCCAAGTAATGATCCAATGGAATCTTCAGGCTCAAAATTTATATATTGATCACATCTTATTTCACTTCTCAACTCATTGTTGTTTGCTTTTAAAGTGAAACTTAGTTCAGGTAATGTCTTGTTTATATAAGTTTCAATATCTTTAATTTCATAACTCCCTGTTGGTATAGTTATTTCTTGAAATCTCTTGATTGTACTTCTTTTGGATCTTTTTGATGACACATAAAATTTATTAACACCAACATCAATATTTGGTATTGAATTAAATGTTAGGAGCTTAACAAGCCCAAGTACATAATTTTTTGTTGGTGATAGCTCAATCGGCGGAAAATAATTTGCCTCCAGTATGGAGGAGTTTCCGGATAATGTCAAGGTGAATGACTCTGCCATGACTGACGCTTGTTGTCCCGACTCACTTCAATTTATAGTTGTCCAGCCAGGAATTTTAAGCACAAATGTCCACATATGATTGTATCAAAGTCTTGATATCTTTTATGATTGTACTTTACGCTACCTACATCGAGATATTTCATCAAGTCTTGTGGGGGTTGTAGATTACCAAAACTGTCAAAGTAAATTACTTGATTATGATTCTTCTTGTATGCAACCCAGTGAGTTCCAGATCCAAGTTTATCATCTAAATTTATTATTGCTGATTCGTTTGTCTTTGGTCCAGATTTTGGTAAATCATTTCTCATAAAAACTCCTCGAAAATTTGGAATTTTAAGCAGCTTGACATATTTTAATAAGTCGATGTTAGTCAGTGCTCGATGTGGTAGCTCTACTGGTTTTTTGACTTCTTGCAGCCAGCTCCTTCTGGGTATTGTTTCAGATAAAGTCCCATACCACTGCGGTAAGGTTTGAGGTATAATCCTCTACCTACAGCTATTTCCTCCATCTTCAAGTTGTGACGCTTCTTTTCAGCTAATTGATTTTTGGCTGCGCTGGCATCGTTCACAGCTTTTGCAACACCTGCAGCTCCACCTGTTAGAGCACCAACCGCTGATAACCCTGCAAACAGGGGAATCAAGAATGGAAGTACTCCACCAATCTTTGATGGAACTGGTAGAATACGAGGCAATCGAACGTTTTTCTTCCCACCAACTTTCTTGACAGCTTTGCGGGCACCTCCAAGAGCTGTTTTAACTGGATCTCCACCAGGCTGCATGGACTTTTTA
The DNA here is from genome assembly GCF_013202065.1 of Cotesia typhae. Lineage (NCBI taxonomy): Eukaryota > Metazoa > Arthropoda > Insecta > Hymenoptera > Braconidae > Cotesia > Cotesia typhae. Next base: position 3,625,274 of record NW_027423781.1, read on the forward strand.
GCTTCATCAACAATCTGTCTCAGAGCAACATCCTTCTTCTTGGTTGTCTTTCTTTTGACTGTCTTACGCTTCATTGTTTTTCTTTTAATTGTCTTACGCTTTGTAATAGGTTTTTCTTTTTTAAGACCCATACCGAAACGTCTTTTCAACTTCATGATTTTATTCACACTCCAAGCAGCAGCTTTTTCACCAATAGTAGCGTCCCTCGCTTGAAATCGTTGCCACGCTTTCTCAGCAAGAATTTTATCAGCCTCGTGACGGGCTTCCAAATTTTCACGATTTTTAGAGTAAGCTATATCGTGTTCCTTACACGCAGAGTCCAAAGGATTTATGCCTGGATCACCTCGAGCTAACCTTTTGGCTAACTTTGTTCCCGGACCACAATACTGATATCCTGGTATGTGAAGTTCAAGTGGAAGCTTATTGATTATGTTGTTGAATAAACCTTCACCACGTCTGCTCTCAGACATGTCACATCAAAGACTGACATGCTAATCTATATAAGCTGGTATATATACCCCTTGAGCTCAGAATCTAATCAGCAGTCATGGGCAGCAAATCAAGAGCTCAGTTGCCAGTTATCAATTTTGATCAAATTCAAGGGACCGGTGTGAAACTCAAACGACATGGTGCATTACTTCCCAACAGTATCCGTGCAGTGTTTTGCGGACCATCAAACTGTGGAAAGACCAACGCTCTACTGTCTCTTATTGTACATCCAAACGGTTTGAGGTTTGAGAATATATATCTTTACTCAAAGTCTCTTAACCAACCAAAGTATCAGTTCCTGGAGACGCTGCTTAAACAGATTGATGGTATTGGATTCTTCACATTCAGTGAACATGAAGCTGTAATCAAGCCTGAAGATGCTAAACCTAACTCCCTGATGATATTTGATGATGTTGCTTGTGAAAAACAAGATCACATCAAGGCTTTTTTCTGCATGGGTCGACACAAGGATGTAGACAGCTTTTATCTCTGTCAAACTTATACACGAATACCGAAGCATCTGATTAGAGATAATGCAAACTTTCTCGTGCTATTCCGTCAAGATGAAATGAATCTGAAGCATATTTATAATGATCATGTCAATACAGACATGTCGTACAACTCATTCAGAGATTTATGCTCGGCATGTTGGAATAAATATGGGTTTGTGGTAATAGATAAAGACAGTGAATTGAACAGTGGTAGTTATCGCAAAGGATTCGACTCCTTCATTAGTATAAATTGAGGTACTTTAGAGTGTGATAGTCATACATGCTGTAGACGTTAACCTGTCAACATGAAGCCTGAAGAAATATCAAAGCAGAAAGATATTCTGCATCAGATATCTCAAGCCAGTGATGCCATCCGACGGAAGCACAAGATGTTGAAGTTGGGTAAAGATACAGCTGAGAAAGCTATGGAGGAAATGTTCAAGCCTATTGTGACACCACTCCAGAGTATAGTTGAATCTTCAAAGTTGAAAGGGGAAACCCTTGTGGAAATAATTCTCTGAAAAAACTCTTGAAAAGTCTTTATAACTCTGAATAAGACTTTTCGAAATTCTTCACATCCCTAACTAAGTGAAGGAAAGACTTAATAAGTCTTCAAAACTCTGCAATACTCTTCAAAAGTCAAATTTTCCCTGCAATTTCGGAATTTCTCAAAGAGTTATTAAGACTTGATAAGACTTGTTCAGTTTTACAGGAAAAGAAGAAAATATTTCTTTTCAAAAAAATTACGTATCAGAATTAAATAAAACTATAAAAAAGAATTAATGCATGTTTTAAAAAAATTTTTTTTAAATAATATTTTCATCACGAAAATACTTTGATGGGCATCGAATCACTCATAGTTGAGCAAGTCAAAACATCAACAGCAAATGAAGTGCACTTGCTGTTGGAAACAGATATTACTCAAAGAGTAAATCCAATCGGTATTTAATTTGGACTATCAAATATTAAAGTCAACTTTCTAGGTAGGAAAGAATTTTCTAACGACATGCCACCTATTAGAAACTAAGAACACTCAAAGATTCTAACTGTAAATTCGTAAACTAAAATATGTTAGGTATCAATTAATTCCAGCAGATAGCGTGTGGATAGAAAATTCTTTCCTACCTAGAAAGTTGACTTTAATATTTGATAGTCCAAATTAAATACCTTTTGGATTTACTCTTTAAGTAGTATCTGTATCCAACATCAAGTGCACTTCATTTGCTGTTGATGTTTTGACTTGCTCAACTATGAGTGATTCGATGCCCATCAAAGTATTTTCGTGATGAAAATATTATTTAAAAAAAATTTTTTTAAAACATGCATTACTTCTTTTTTATAGTTTTATTTAATTCGGATAAGTAATTTTTTTGAAAAGAAATATTTTCTTCTTTTCCTGTAAAACTGAACAAGTCTTATCAAGTCTTAATAACTCTTTGAGAAATTCCGAAATTGCAGGGAAAATTTGACTTTTGAAGAGTATTGCAGAGTTTTGAAGACTTATTAAGTCTTTCCTTTACTTAGTTAGGGATGTGAAGACTTTCGAAAAGTCTTATTCAGAGTTATAAAGACTTTTCAAGAGTTTTTTCAGAGAATTATTTCCACAAGGGAAATATTAAAAAAGAAGAAAAACCACAGGTTGAAAAACAAGAGGTTGAAAAATCTTTATATGATGATCCAGAAGTATACAACAGTTTAATAACAGATGATGAAAGTTCATTTGAGAATACAGCACTTGCTATTACTCAGCCACCACCATCAACAAGTACTCCAGCTCGTAGAAATCCTCTTCTCACTAATTATCTACAACGTTTAAGTAAAAAACATAAAGATAATGATATGAGATATGGTGTACGCAGAAAACGCGGTGAAATGCATATGGGTGATTCACCTATTTCATTTGCAAATGATACAATAACTGTCAAAGAAAAAAATTATCCAATAACTCCTGGGTTGTTGGAATTATTATTTAGAAAATCACCAGAGGATGCACTCATCACCCCAGATGATAAGAAAAAGTACTTGGACATAATTCAACATACCAACGCTCATAGGAAAAATTATGACCCAAATCGTACTATTTATGAAGATACAACAATCAAGTTCAATAAATACATTGCTGATTTTATCACCAAGTTCGGTAAAGGGTTACCAAAATATATGATTGCAAGAAAACAGAGATTACCAGTGGACTATGTTTACTGGGATGATCCAAATGAACTAGTTGATCGTTTGCGACTACTTATGGCATCTCAAGCTGCTGGAAATCCAAGTCACACGAATGAAATCATATCAATTATTGAAGAGCTTAGGGAGGCTGGAGTTATATATTAAAAGCTTCTGAAAAATTAAATCATTCACACGCTGACAGTCAAAGTGTTCATAACCATGAGCATCGATATATTTGGACGTCCACTGGACAATAACTTAGGTCAACGAGGGTCAGCTGGTAGAGGTTTCAATGTAACTTCTGATGGAAACTATAACATTGAGAATAAAAGGCTGTGCAATCTCGGTAATCCTTCAAATGAACATGATGCGGCGACAGTGCAGTTTGTACTGAGACAGATGTCTGAACTGAATAAAAGTATAGACAGTGAACAGAAAGAGATTATTTCACATTTACACTCTGAAATAGTAATATTGAAAGCTGCTGTGGGAAATTTGCAGACGACTATTGAGGAAGTTAAAGCAGTACTTTCCTCTCACCAAAATAATATCAAATATCTCACTGAGAAACTCAATGAACGACAAAAAGACAGTGATAGCTGAAGAGCTTCACAAACCAGCTCGCAGGAACTATAAACGTCGTCATGTTGACATCCGAGGTCTCGATGAGACTTGGCAAGCTGACTTGGTTGAGATGATTCCATATGCGACAGTCAATAAAGGATACAAGTATCTGCTTACAATCATAGACATATTTTCTAAATATGCCTGGGCAGTTCAATTAAATCAAAAAGTGGTGGAGATGTCACTAGTGCTATGAAGTCTGTACTCCAGCAAGGTCGTGTTCCTAAGAATCTCCATGTTGATCAGGGTAAAGAGTTTTACAACAAAGAATTCAAAGATCTGATGAAGCAGCACAAGATAAATCTTTACTCAACATTCAGCAATCTCAAAGCATCCATATGTGAACGTTTCAATAGAACACTCAAGAATAAAATGTGGCGAGAATTTACAGTTCGTGGCAGCTACAAGTGGACTGATATACTTGATGACTTGGTGAATACTTACAACAACACCAAACACAGTACCATCAAAATGAAACCTGTTGATGTTACCGCTGCTCAGGAGAAACAACTATTGGAAAATATATATCAACCACTGAAAACCAAATCGAAGCAGAAGTTCAAAGTTGGAGACAAAGTCCGAATCAGCAAGTACAAGCATGTTTTTGACAAAGGATACACGCCAAACTGGACAACAGAAATCTTCACAATCAAATCGGTGCAGAATACGAATCCAACGACGTACCAGCTCGTGGGCTATCAGGATCAACCAATTGAAGGCGGATTTTACAACGAAGAACTCAGCAAAGTCAAATATCCAGATGTATATCTTGTTGAAAAAGTAATTAGAAAACGTGGAAATAAATACTATGTTAAATGGTTAGGCTTTGATACTAAACATAATAGTTGGATCAATAAATCAGATATATAAAACACAAATTATATTTACTTTGATTTTATTTACAAAACCTTAATACATAAATCCTTAAAAATATATTTACATTATTTTTACTATTACAAAACTTTTTGTCTCTTATTATTATTTTCATCACCTACAAGTTTTCTTTTCTTAAAATCTAAGGAGCCTTTATAACCCCAAGGCACAGTATCAGTGCTTGCCTCAATGAGTTGACGTTTGTCATCAGCCCAACTGAGAGCAAGTTTCTCCTGTTTTACTGTGTGCACTTGATGTTTTTTGCTTTTTATCATATACAGCTCTTTCTTTAACAGCACATTTTCAAAAAGGCATCTTTTGAAGTCATCAAACATGATAGTCTTCAAGGCTGATCCTCCGATACCCTTTGCCCGTTTCTTAATCCTATCCTTTTCCTTCTCAGGATCATGGATTTCGAAGGCATACAATTTGGCTCTGAGACCCACGAACTCGGACATGATTTTTCCATTGTTCTCATCATTCATGAGTCCCAGAACCTTTTTGTTAACAAGGGGCATATTGAAGACGTTGTTAGGTGGGTAATCGGAAGTATCAAACCTTGAGATATCACGTTTGATGTCTTCATAGATGTTGGGTACATTGAATTGGTAAATTAAACTGTCTGTATCGGTGTACAATAATTTAGAGGTTTTTGCATAATTTTCAAGCACATAATTATAGTGGAAGTCATAAATAAAAGTCTTGGATAAATCTAATATACTAAAGCCTACATATATTGGTTTGTTGAAGCAGACTCTAGCTTTTTTAAGTTCTACTATAACCATGTCTTCATCGAAAATTGTAAGGCTGTGGAAGTTAGGTCTACATACTAAATCGGATACATTATATCGACCTTGCCACTTCGTTCTCAAATATACATCTTTATATTTTCTTACATTCTCCATTGTCTTTCCGAAAACTGCGTTATTCATTAATTTATAAAAATTTTTTTCAAACTCATTTTTCGCTGATTTTCGGTAATCAGTATTTTTATCAATGTATGACTTGAGCCAGTCTGACTGCTCAAATTTCAAGACTCGATGTATTTTCTTAAGTTCTAAGCCTAAATCTAAATATTGTTTAAAATTCTTATAATGTATTACATAATTAGACTTATCATACAGAGTTGTTGTTAATTTTTGTTGTTTGCTGCCAGGTGGTACAAAATGTTCTGGGCATAAAGGTAGATCTTTGTGTAGATCATGTAATTTCTCAGGATAGTGTAGGTCCACTTCAAGGATGTAGCCTACACTCTCATCATCATTGAAAAACTGATCTACATTGTCTACATTTTCAACCCATTCAAATTTACCCTTGGGTAAAGACATATTCATTGCTGCTCCATACAAATTATTTACATCGTAGTACATCAAGTATGTTTCGGGGTTGTTTGAATCATAATCTTTGCCCATATACCGGTTGTTAGCTTCAGCATGTCTATTAGCACACATCGATACCCCACCACAAACACCCTTTTCAATGAAAAGAAGCATCTCAGGATCAGTTAACAGTTCAAGTTCTACTTCAGTATGCTTTAACATTGCAGAGTTTGAAAGACCTGGTGCTGTATAAAAATGTAGGGCATCTAAATTATATGTCTTAAAGCAACTGCGTCTAAAATTCTCAAAAACATCAGCCAGGAGAAGTACATCAGTCTTCAAGTACAAGTCTGAGTACTCACCTAACGTATTGATACCGAATTCATTCCAAACTACTTGAGCAAAAGCATAATCATCATCAGAAATAGTTGAGTTTGTTAATTTTGAATAAAATGATTCTTGGTCAGGTAATTGTCTCTCATCTAGTCTGTCAATGCTGTCAATGTACTCATACGGGAATACACCCTTACGTATTGCTAATTTAAATTTGTTAGGGTCAGGGTAGTGTAGTCGCGTAATCTGTTTGTCTTTATCATCAAGGTATGAAGCTAATTTCTCTAAACTGGAGGCCATGAATCTAAAAGAGTCAATAAATCTTAGAGAGACTGAAGTATTTTTAACTGATTTTGTGAAAGAAATCTAACGCTCTTTATTGATTGGTAATAATGAAATTTCACCCTCAAATACTGTAGCTAAGGATTTAATTATAAAGTGTGAGTCATAGCCAGATAAATTATGAAAGACAACTGGGATAATGGTAGATTTCTGATAATTAACGTTACATGATTTATGAGCTGCGTTTCTATAGTTACCCGTGAAGTGACAATGATCATAGACTTTATCTGTTGTAGAAGTGATTGGTTTTTCACAGATGTGACACTCAGTTGCCTGATTGTGTCTATCTTGTTGCTCTTTCGTTAAAGGTTTCATTTTAATGGGATTCTTTAGAATTTTTTCAAAGTCCAGAGCTAATGACTCTAATTGTTTAACAAACCAGTTTATGCAATCAGGAGAACGGTTCAATTCGAATTTGGAGAGGGTGTTATCATAGCTGCAATGTACATAGTAAGCAATACTGTGTGGAACATGTTTATGAACTGTCTTTTCATCATCTTCTGGGGGTTCGAGTGTGCATTCTAGATCCGCGTAAACTACAAACGGTACAGTATCTTTAGATTTGAAATCTTTAAATTTTAAAATTTTATTTTTTTCACTAGGAAACTCCATACGAACTTTATTAGATTTGAAACAATCTGCTCGGTGTTCTAAATAACATTTTTCTAATTTGAAATGATTCAAACAACGATCACAAAAGTACAATTTATGTCTTCCTAGAGTTATTTGACTTTTAATTAGTCCGGATAGATTATGTATCCACGTAAAGTGATAGACAGACGCAATATTATCTAAATTATTGGTATAATTTACACTTTTTTTAATCATTAATAAATGTATTGTTGGTGTTTCTGACTCGAAGTTACTTAAATATAATGGAATAATCGTACTTTTTTCAGACTTTTTACCCGTGAATTCAGAATCTATACCATATACGTTAATGCTAAGGTTATTCATTTTTTCAAATTTTGGTACATCATTAAGTTTAATTGGAAATTGAATACCTTCATAGTTCAATCTGACGCTGAAGTGGCAATATCTTGTAGGGCTTTCTGGAACCGATACTGGTGGATGCAAGGCAGCGTTGACACACCACAGGAAGCAGAACTCGTCATTGTTTTGGATGTTGGTAACCGCACTCTTCCTGATAATATCCCTCGGTAATTTGACGAAGGTGGAGTTTCCAACTTGGGTTGATGCGACTCTTGACATGGTCACCATCAAGCTGTTCGGTCCAAGCAGACTCCATCCGGAACCCTCATGTTCAAATTCTTCAATTCTTTGAAGTAATTTGTCGTATACATGTTCACTGTACCAATCCTGGAGAGATGTAGCAGGGAGAATCTCACGACTTTTGGTGATGAAAGACTTTCGCTCTTCTACATCTTCTTGTTTCCGGAATGTGCAAAAGAGTTCAACATTCACTTTCAACCCTGCCAGATCTCTCAAGACATTCTGTACCTTGTTGATGATGATATCCCGTGAGGCTTGGAGAAATGATGCTGGATCTTTGTGATGTTGGTTGACAACACATCCAGTCTGGATATTACCAGCGAAAGCGTTTTCCAAGTCCCGCCATTTGACTCCTTGGTTGAGATCTCCACCGACTACTTGGTTATCGAGTCTGGTGAACTGATCGGCAAACCAGTTAAGTTGGTTGATGTGTGCTTGAACACTTCGCCTCACTTGGATTGATGTTCCAGGATCCAATAATATTGTGTTGAAGTACTCAGCGGTCTCATCACACACTCGTGAACACCTTTGACGATGTTCATCATCAATAAGCTGTGCTCCCAACAGATCAGCATATGAGGTTGCAATAGTATCTATCAAGTTTTTTAAAGCCTCAATGAGGTTAGGTTGAGCCATCGTTGAAAGACACGTACTTCACTATTGTCTATTTACACAATTTTGTAGGTTATGTACACAGTTTATAGGTTATGTACACAGTTTATAGGTTATGTACACAGTTTATAGGTTATATACACTGTTTGTAGGTTATATACACACTGAATTTACACGAGAATATACACTGTTTATAGGTTATATACACTGTTTATAGGTTATGTACACTTTTAAAGGTTATGTCACTGTTTATAGATAATGTACACTACACAATAGTTTTTGTACACTGGACTATACTCGCGTACTTCACAACATTGAACTTCACTATATTTTATAACACTGAATATTGTTTAATCACGAGAGATGTACTTCGTTTTTGTGAAGTACGGCTTGAGCGCGCTGCTTTTATAGCCAGAGGATACTACGCAGTTACCCCCACTCCTTTACCTCAAAAACGGTTTGATGACGTCATCTGCTACGCAGTTAGAAATAGAACAAAGAAAACTGTGCAGTTACGCAACCTTGAACAGGCTCAGATCTGTATGATGACGTCATCTACTACGCAGTTAGGAATAAAGCAAAGAGAACTACGCAGTTACCGTGACCTTGAACAGGTTCAGACCTGTTTAGAAGTAGACAGAAATCTCGACAGATGGCGTATCTTCTCGCATGTACTCCTCATACGTACAGTTTGAATATATTAATCTTTTCAGAATATAAACAATGAAATGCACCTGTGATCTAAGCAACTATTATTGATGCTGAGATCACAGGTGCATTTTTTAACAAAAATGCAGGAAATCAGAATCAAAATTTGAAATGGCGGAAATCAGACTCAAAATGGCGGAGTCAGATAGCAACCACCAGATGGTAAATTTCAGATAGCAGATTTCAGAGAGCAGACTCAAAATGGCGGATTTCAGACTCAGATAGCAGCCACCAGATGGCGGAAATCAGATAGCAGACTCAAAAATTCTAGAACAGAATGAGTCATCTACTGCGCAGTTATATGACCTTGAACAGGTTCAAGCCTGTCTGATGACGTCATCTACTACGCAGTTAGAAAATTCTAGAACAGAATGAGTCATCTACTGCGCGGTTAGAAGTAATGCACGCTGTCACCAGATGGCGTTGCGTGAAATCCTTCTCTCAAGTAGTTGACATAACTTCATTTTAAATATATAGAACATGGATATACCATACTACAAATGCATAATCCTGAACTATTGATCTGTAATGGCTGAGCCGAAGGCAGGTTAATAGTTGAGGATGCTTTTTAACCTCAAAATGTTGAACTCAAATTCAAAATGGCGGATAGCAGCCACCAAATGGCGGATTCAAAATGGCGGATAGTAAGATTTAAAAAATGGCGGATAGTAAGATGGCGGCAGAATTCCCCACCAGCGCCACCTATAACCTCGATAAAAACTTCACCCATAACCTCAAAATGACATACATATCTACCACCGGCAACATCTATTGTCGGTAAAAATAGGTCGCCCATATCCACAGATGATACTTGTCACGAACCTATAGTCGGTAATGTAGATCCCAGCTTAGGGTGGGACACGAACCCACAAATCTGTTTTACCGATTGGGCATGTACCCCCCTGTTTAACTACTTAGGTAGTCGTTTATTTATATAAAAAATTAATCGCCCAAAGATGTGTGAGCTTATATTATTAGAATAAATTTGTTATAAATTAATTAGAAATAAAAATAAAAATTATTTGTTAAGAATAGAAAAGAATTAGAAAAAAATTTATCTAACATTGAAAAAAAAATTTTTTTTTTTGACACAAGAATTTTCACTTATTCCAACAAAATTAATTCCCTTGCTTCAAGAAATACATATCTAGATCCAAAAAAATTTATTTAAGTCAAGAACATCTTGTTTTAAAAAAATTCTGCCTCTTGCTACAAAAAATTTAGTTCTTGATAGAAGTAAATTTTCATTAATATTTTTATTGATTAACATGTCAAATGGGACGATTTTTTTCTCAGCTGAATTAGGTGGCGCTGTTTCCCTAAGGTATCTAAAAATCTTGATCAACGATAAAAATTTTTTGTATCAAGTATTTATGATGATTTGAATTAATAAAAAATTACTTTCACCAAGAATAGAATTTCGAGAAAAAATTTTACTTCGAGCAACAAGCTTCGGTCTTCTTTCCGGTACCCAAAAATTTTCTTGAGCCAAGAATTTTGTTCTCCAGTCAAGAAATTTTTCTTTCTGTGCTGATTAAATTCAAATACTGAGTTTTTAGACTGAAATACATTTTAATGTTGCTGAAACAAAATTCATACTCCAAATTTTTTTTCTCAGTATGAAAAGAAATTTTAATTGAAAAAAAATTTTCATTATCGGTATTTTTCATAATTAAATTTTTATCCATATAAAAATTTTTTTAAATAATATGCATTTCAACAAAATTTTAATCTTGAAAATAAAAGTTCTTTATGTTAGCATAAAGAGGATCCCAAATCAAATCGGACAGTTTTAAGGAATTTTATTTTTAATTCTTTCAATTTTTTTGGATTTATCAGTTGTTTTTTTTTTATTTTAAAATTTTCTATTTACTTTATACAAAAATTGTATTTTCACGCCAGAAAAGTGAATAAATAAAAAAAACAATTTGTAAAAGCTTGAGCATAGCATGAATAAAGTGTCAGTTAACCGATTGAATTGATCAGCATTCCTGTTTGGACCAGCGGTAGCGTGAACGACTAAGGACCCTAAGGACGCAAGTTCGAGCCCAACTCTCGACAAGGATTTTTCCGACCGATGATTTCGTTTCAATTCAAATTAAATAATTACTAATGAGTAGTGTGACATGAGTATCTAATTCTATATTATTTTTAATCTCTTCGAAGATCATAATATTTTTTCTTTAAAAATTTGGATTGGGTTCTTATGGCGTTTTCCCAATTGGGACCTGAGAGGAATTTCCCAATGAGGGTCACATAGGACTTTGCGTGACATCCCTATTTGGGGGCCCTATTAGACAGCCCAATGAGGACCCAATAGGTCTTACATTAACATTTCTAGTCGGGAAAATTTATGCTTGAAAGTCAAATAATCCGGACAATTTGGAATGATTTAAAATGATCAAAAAGGCATCTCTTTGAATCATCGCAAATTATATTTCTTAATTAGGGTCGCGTTAACTTTGAGCGAACCTTTCGGAAAATTCAGGCAATAGATTTACGCTAACTTGATGTGTAAGTTAAGTTAAAGTCAAATTATGGGAAACTGTTGCAAATGCAGAGGTTGACGCGAAGTTAACTCAAAGTTAACGTATACCATTGAACATCAACTTAGTTGATGGTCAACCTGTGCTAACAGGGAGACTATGGTAATATTTGTTGTCAAAAAGTTAAAAATTATCTCACTTACCGACAAATGATTAGGTCGTGCCATCTGTCCTACGATTACCGTGCATTTAACGGTAATTTTTGAAGGAAATTTCTATCAGTGTACTTTAGTGAAAACGTCATGAGCTTCAATTTCCCATTTTGGCAAAAATGAGTCAAGTTTTTCGTCAATTTGGGCGACATCGGTCCCAATTGAAAGGTCGTATTCAAAAATATCGTAAAAGATTAAATAACGAATTGGCTCAATAGCTATTATGCATCAATTAGTGACCATAAATAAAAAATTGATCCGGAAAACAATTGGCCTTTTATAATAATCGATTTTAAAATGCTTGGAAAAATTTCTACGAAATTTTGTCGTCGTCGAATTCAAGAAAAAAAAAATTAATAACATTTTCGGTACTTCAAGCAATTTTTTAAACACAAAAAAATTATTTTTACTTGCTAAATGAGGATTCAACAAGAATTACCGAAGTTGTGCGAAAGGAACACTTTTTCGAATATTTCGACGTCAGCAAAGTAATCCGACAAAACATTTTGATCTTAAGCTGTTATGTAATATTTCTTTTTCTTTATTTTTTTTTTGGTTTATTTTTACATGCACATAAACTTAACAAGATGAAATTATTTTCTTACAAGGATATAAAGAAAGGATTTTGGGCTCAAATAGATTAACTATGTTAAAGATTTCTTCAATTTTGTAAATGTGATTCTATTACAGTTTCCCATGCAACGGAAACATTATTTTTCTATTTTATGATCTTTTTTTTTTATGGGTTTCTAAGAAGGCCCAATAAGATTAAATATACTCTGAAGCCTAAGTAAACTGCAGCTGGCTTTATCGTTGGTCTCCTCGAGTGACCTTATGGACAAATCATTCAAAATAAAACCTTGTATCTTTGAACTCAAAATATCACTAAATATAAAAAATAAATTTTAAGTAGTAGAATGCAGGACACAGTTAAGAATATTTTTTTTATTTACAAAATTTATAAGGAAATAGAACTACTAAAACATAAAATTACAAGGAATGATAAAATAAAATTATGAAGATAAAAGTAAAATTGATAATAATTATTATTAAAATACAAAATTCATTCAAATTAATAACTTTAAAATTCTAATAGGAGATGGAGGGGGCAAATTAGGGTATTTAAGGAAATCTTAAGTTACTGAAGATTAAAATACGCTAAATCTTATTTCTTTAAGTTGTTTTCTAAGTATACTTAGATTATTTATAAATAACAAAAATTTTTAGTTGTCACCAAAAATTTTTTTTTAATTTTTTGGGGGCAAAATCGGGACCCCCTAAAAAAAAGAAAAAAAATGTATTATCCGAAAATGAAATATCGTTAAAAAGATAACATTTTCTTATCGATAAGTCTACGAAAGAACCTAGAGAGATGAACTATTATTATTTATTTATTTATTGACATATTTAAATTTGTACATCAGTTCTTGTAATTGCATGATTGTAAGTGCTATCATAATTAAATGTATTATAATACGTTTACAATTCCTCGCGAGTTTTGCTCAATTGTATCAAATATTGTTTGTTATTATGAATTTATATAACTTTTACATGTTTTTAGTTATTGTTTTTATCTTTTTAGGTAAAAAATTTTTTCAAAAAACCTAAATAAATATAAGTTATGCCTAGAGAGATGAACAAATCACCCAAAAAAGAAACATCTTAAAATTTTGTAGTAATTTTTTACGGGTTTCGCTTGAGTAAAAAGAATATCAACATGAAAAAAAGAGTTCTTTTGAAAAGATTTTAATTGTTGGATTTCCCGGTGGAAAATTTTTTAGACATAGTTCTCACGCAATTCTAAGCAATAGCACGAAAAAAAAGATTCGTACTTTAATGGGACTCTCGTTGTTGGTGTAGGGATTCAGGAAAATTTTATCAAATTGAATACTCCTGTACCCCTGAAGACATCGGCGCCTGATTTCAGACTGGGAAATTTTCGTCATTAAAAAATATAATAGCGTATTTTAAAATTTAGAAGAAATAGAAAATTTATAATAAATAATTACAACAAAATTTTATAATAAACCATTACCAAAAAAAAAAAAAAAAAAAACTAGAATTCATAGTTTTTGAAAATAAAAATAAATAATGAAATATTCAAGAAAATAAAAATTTTTAAATTGAAAAGTTAAAATAAATAAAACAGCAATCAATAAAAATAAAATTAACTTAATAAAACGAAATTAATACTAAGGACATAAAAATAAATAGTTAGCCTCAAGGATCTAAAATTTAACATATAAAATTTATAAGTTTTAAAAAACACACTTATATGTCTTTGTTTATGCGTGAATGCGCTTGCGTATACTAAAACACATAGATAAGGAGTATTACATAGGAGTAAGAGAGAAACACCATTGCGCTTTGACCCAAGTGGAGGGGACTCATGAGACAATTATAGATAACTTAAGAGAGATGGTAAGGGCTTAAAAAAATAGTCACATAATTGGACATTATTTCCCCCCAGTGTGTGCAAATTAGTAACGCCCTAAAATTCGATATCTTAAAAATTTTCACCAAAGATCGCTCTCGTCGTCCTGACGTCCTAGTGTTAACATCGTCTAAAGTTTTACTAAGTTTTTGAAACTATGTGTAGAAGTACAATTAAATTGTTTTGTAAAGTGAATTTAAGTTACTTAACTACCAACGAATAATGTTAATCAACAAAATAGGTACAATTTGAATTATTAATATTTGTAAATTTAGTAATATCGAAAACTCGTTATATGAAAGAGAAAGTTAATTTTAATCACTGTGTAATAATTGTGATTTGATTAATAATTTTAATTCTGAATTTGAACAATACATGTATTAATTTTAATAGTTTTTTCATCATTCAACTGAAACACCTCTTATTCTCAAATAAATTAAACTCAGGAATTCCCGGTCTATTAGTGTAAAAACAAGGGCCGAATACTTAAATAAGAAATAAAATATGCCACACTGTACATAACAAAATTGGCGCTCGAACATAGACACTGAGATTTTATTTTGCTGAAGGTAGAAATTTTTAGGAAAATTTAAAAGAAATTAATTGATAATTTAAAGAACTTGTAATAAAAACAAGTGTTTCATTTATTTGAAAAATAACAGTGAAGTTAAAAATTTTCTTTCATCATCACTAATGTGTATGTGAAAATCATTTTTTTTTTTTTTTTGTAACATTGTGATTTTCTTTTTGAAGTTTATTTACATTTAAAACATTGTGCTTAGTGTAAATTAATTTCAATTAATTTACACTAAGCAAAATTCAAGACCAACTTTCAAAGTTTTGTTTAACGATGCGTCTGATGCAGAATATGTTGGCGACAACGGTCGCTGATGTATTTATAAAACCTTTTATTTGTATATTCAGGGCTCTCAAAGCTTTATTAACGAATCAAGGGAGGAATTTCGTTAGTTCATTTATGCAACATATTAGTAAGCGTTTTGAAATAAGGAAAATACAAGCAACGGCATTGAGACCACAATCTTACAGTTCTCTAACGTTCACACCACGTTCTAGGAGAATATCTTAATTAATTTATTAGCGAAGACAGTGAGTTGGGACAATTGGCTTAAATTGGCCATTTTCTCCTACAATACGAATGTTCATCAAGGAACAAAATTCACTCCTTATGAACTTGTATTCGGAAACCCCGCCCGCGTACCGTCGAGTGTACCTCTCCATGAGCTTCATTGGTTATGTACTTACGACAATTATATAAGCAATTTGGTTAGAAGATTAATAAATATACGTTAATTAGCTCGAGACCATTTAATTAACGCAAAAGAGAAATAAAAAAAAATTTACTACAAAAACATAAAGCCAGTAACGTTTAAAGAAGGAGAAAATGCTTTTCTCCGAAGGGTTCTATACCCAACAAATTTGGGGATCATTATGATGGAACTCACGAAATTTTAGAGGTTTTTCCTAACGGTAACGTTAGTCTGAAAATAGCTAACAAATCAAAGGTCGTGCATCCCAATCGCAGCGATTGAAGAAAACGAATATCAAAATTTCAAAGCCAAATAGAAATCGAACTAAAGTCGCGAATCCAGCTCTCAACTTTAGACCTTAACTGATGATTTTATGTTTCAGAAATGAAAATCCTATTCCTTATTGTCATGACCATGTGTTGGACATGTTCAGAGGCCGTGATGTAGCCTGGAGAGACTTTACCACCAGAGACGCTGGAACCCAGCATACAGCCGACCTGGACTTACCAAAGGGCACCGTTTCTAGCTACCGGAGGTATCTATTCTCAAAAAGATCTGGATGCTCTGCGTGAACGCATCATGTTCCCCAGGAAGCGAGAAGCAGTGATAGAAACTGTAGCTCAACAGTTCATCAACGGACTTCGAGGATCACCGTCTATCTACAATGCTTTCGACGAAGACATACCGGACCAACTGGCTGAAAGTGCGTGGTCAAAGCCGTAAGGAAGATTCGCCGGTTTTGGAACTTACTGTACTGGCATCATCGGAATTGTCACGGGCCCAAAGATAATTAAATTGATCGCAGATACCGTCATTCATAGTTATGCTCTACATTTAATAATAATTATAATAATAACAATAATAACAATAATAATAATAATAATAATAATAATAATAATAATATGAATTTAACTAATAACATTAATTTTGAATTTGAACAAAATATGTATTAATTTTAACAGTTTACTCATTATTGAACAAAGACACCTATCATCCTTAAATAAATTAAACTCAAGAGTTCCCGATCTATTACTGTAAAAACTAGGACTGAATATTCAAATAAAAAATTAGTTATGCCATACAGTACATAACAATGCCAAGAAAAAAAAAAAAAATTAGGAAATCGGTTGACCCTGAAGGCCATCCCTGCAACTTCCCGCCAATTCCATACCTACGCGTGAAATCGCACTTATGACAATTTGTGTGTGTTTTTGAGCTCTTCGAGATCAAAAGTCTGATAGAAATTTGATAAAACACTATTTTTCAAATCTTGAAACCGCAATAACTTTTGAATGAATGAACCGATTTCTAAGCGGTTGGTGGTATTCAACGCAGTTTTTTAAGCCTCACAAAGATTTTTCAAGTTTAATTTGATCCAACTAGGAATTCCGGAGTAATTAAAAAAAAACACTTTTTTTCGGTTTTGTTTCGTCAACGATAACTTACGAATGAATCAACCGATTTTGACCAGACCGGCAGCGAATGAAATAGTTTTTTCATGTTAAGAGATGATTAGTTTTTGGAATCGATCGGTAGAGTCGTTCAAAAGTTATGAGAAGTTTACATACATACACACATACATACAGACACTATTACGGGAATAATCATGAAAGCTTCCTAAGACCTCGAAACGTTCAGATCCGATGAAAACTCGATTTTCGAAAAACGGAGTAAAACTAATAAATTGACTACAATGACCGATTTTTGAAAATTTTCATTTTTCTTAGCGGGAAGTTAAGAAATTTTTTAATTTTTTGTCAACAATATCTTCGTCAACAAATCTCAGCTCTTCAAACTCAAAATTTAGAATCAAATATAATTTTGAGCTTTGCGCTTGAAAATAAGTGGGAGATTTCAAGAATGGTCTTCAGGGTTAACCGATTTGCAGATTTTTTGGCTCAGAAAGCTCACTAAATAAACTAACTAGATGTTCATGTCGAATACAATATTTGCATGATTAATACTTATAATATGAATGTTATCTATACACGTTTCGAAAGTACTATCACCATTTAGAAGTATTTTTTATATGACATTCATTTATTTGTCTTATCTAATAACTTTATATTTCTAGCGACAAAAAGTTGGCTGATAAACTCTTATATCGATCACGGATATATTTTACTCCTATACTGTTGCTACGAAAACAAAATAATTGAACAAAGAGTGATTAGTAAAATATATGTTTTACTTTTCGAATACTTTTTTTTTTCTTATAGTTTAGTACCGTTACTCAAAGAATATGGGTGATTTATGTTCAGAAAGCGAATTTACATCAATAGTTGATCCCCATTTTTATACTATAAAATACAAAGTAAATGCAGTTAACACACACAACACATTAACAATCAGCTATGAAAAATTCGTAGAAATATTTCAAGAAAGTAAAAACGGAAGTTTTTATCTATGCATAATATGTTACATATCATCAACTCGACAGTGTATATACTGCACACCGTTTTTGCAATATCCCCGGACGTTTATACTGGAAACACCAAAAAGATTTTATTGCATGCCGCAACCAAGTTTGTATACCAAAAAAAACCACTCCTATTTTCAATCAATAATTTGGTTTATTCATAAGGTGCACAATAACGAGATAAATAACATAGCTGTCCCCCATAACTTGCAATATCCACAACGCTTGATCTATCGCCAAGCTCCGATCTTCCGAATACCCAAGCACATTATTGACATGGAACATTTGAAATACTATCAATTCATCAATGACAAATTCAAAGGTGGATCTTTGATGCAACAAAAATCTGGAAAATTGAGTTACATGCGAACACGAATTCTAGGTGTAAACGCCTCAGGTATTCGAATGACATTAACAATCGACAACAGTCTTGGTCCTAATGACGTCAGCATTCCTCAGCACATGATGGATTCGTTGGACTTGGCTTCACCATACGTTATCATCAATCGAGATCCATCTATCAACGACTGTGCAATCTATTCTTGCGAACTGTTGGGTTATGAGAATGAGAATGACAATACCATCCATGTGAATCCATTTGTACTGGAGGGGTTGCACGCTGACCAAGATGGTGATGACTTGAATGTTTATTATTTGAAGAGAGAAAATGAAGTCCCAAGTTTAATAATGCTTCGAGCGATAACGGAACTGTTGCAATTTTCTTGGAAATACGGAAGACGACGGAATATCTGCAATAGGAGTCGTTACTCACTTGGTCAGTATCATTTGTTGTTGCTTCAAGTTTATGATAAGTTTTTTCAAAGGAAATCAAAGATATGGAAGATTTTGTCCTCGAAGTATAGCTCTACTCCGAAGAAGTCGAATGTTCTTATGCAACTTGGATGCACTATTTGGCGAGATGAAGTTGATGAGTTCTTAGAAGACCTCAGAATTTTTGGGATTAGAGTTCGCTTACCTCTTATCACTTTTAAAGAAATGATTAATGGATGCGGTATGTTGATGCATGTTATTAAATCTGGTGCCAAAGGATCAATGGATCATGTCAAAATGTTTACGGATATACTGCAGGAGCGTGTAGAAATTGGTGGCTCGGCGTATGTTAATAATTTACGTGAGAGTTTCAATAACTACGTCAATGCGAGCAAAAGTATATCACTTTTGGGGCAGCAGTTATTCATTCTGTTGTCGATTTTTCAGCCACTCTACCTATTGCGAAATGATATATACATGAAAAACGATACCAGAATTATTTGTAATGTTTCAAAGTGTCCGCTGTTTAACTTATGGATTTATCAGATGGAAGCTATAAATCTTGTATTTGATGAATTGTTGAAGTATTGTGATGATAACAATGTTGAAAGTACTGAAGCAGAAGAAATTTTCAATGATGAAGAAGTTAATTTAGCGAATGAAGTATCAGATGAGCAGGGAAAAAATGTACTAGATGAAAGCCATAATGTACAGGAATATCAAATTGGTGCAAGATATTTTGATTCGAATAATCGATGCATTGAAGTTGGCAATGTGTCTAATTTTATAGCTCCAAGACCTCGCAATACGCTATTTTCTATCCGTGGGAATTATGTCAGCCCTAATTTAGACAAAGCAACTATTTTACCTATGTTATACGGCAGGATTCACGATTATGTGTCTGATATACATAGCAGTGCTGAGTTACAAGAGTACATGATAAATGATTCATTGAAAGTTATTCCACTATTTGCAAAACTACCTGATAACTATAAAAAAAGTGGTTTTAAATTTGTGAAAATTTTAAACTAAATTATAATTATTATTATTATTATTATTATTATTATTATTATTTTAATTGTTTAAAGTTGCATAAACTACTAAGGTCATGATTGAGTAAGGCAGGGGGTAAATAATACACTTAAATATTGAAAATATTCATTGGTGTACGCCGGACTCGAAACCGGTCCAACGCTTTGGTAAGCAAAGGCCGGATCCGATAGACTACTGCGCGCCTTAAATTATAATTTAATAAAATTGCTTTTCTGTTAAATTTTAATTAATCCAAAAATAAATTACATTAATAAATCGTTTTTGTTTCCAATTTACTTTTCTGGTTGTTTTAAATTCTAATTGTTATCTACAATCGGTACATCATTCTCTTTACGTTAAAATTATTGCCATGATCATCCAGATCACTCTCTGATTCACATTTGATTTGAAATTAAATTATACATTAAATACATTGAATTGATTGAAACGATAAAATTAAAGGATAAAGATAATAGATTAATGTTTCGCTTTTCATCGATGATTGCAATCATGTCATCAAAGGATATAGTTTTTTTATTCATCTTTTACTTGAAGAAGTATTACCAAGTAAGTGACTAATATACTGATAATCTGAAACACATGAATGATTATTAAACAAAAATTTTTTTTCTAGAAACTGGATTATATACATGCAGAATAATAAAAAAAATTTAATTATAATCTCTTACTGAATGTAACAGTGTAAGGTCGACTTTGAAGAAATCGCATGCTGTGAGTTTAACATCAATTCTATGCAGTCGACGTGAAAACTCTTGTAACTAAAACAAGTATTTTTGTATTCCTAATTAAAAATATTGATTGAAATGCGGCCGCTTTATGCAACCTATATATTTATATATACAAACAAAAGAATTGAAATTATTGAAAAGAATTCAAATTTTATCATTTTTAATTCTTTTCAATCAATATTTTAAAACAGGCATATTATCGATAAAATCCAAATATAATTTATAAATAATGTAATTGTCAAAATACTTCAATGAGCCATCCATTATTCACGTGAAGAGATTTATTTATAATTTTATGAACTGCACTCGTTATTTCTTTTATCTGAAATCATTCATAAAATTTTGACTTAACAAGAGTTTAATAATGTAAAAATTAATTAATAAAATTACGTGGAAATGTGTGTTGCTGAATGCATGTGAAGTCACGCATGATTTTGTATGGATCATGTTTGACCATTTTGGTTAAATGATGTATAATCATAGAAAGTCATTCTTATCAATAAAACTCCATATGGGAAACCAGCCTAGTTAAAGGGGAAAAAACAATATTTTGGAAAAAAATGTTGAAAAATACCAAATTTGTCAAACTTTGAATTTTTGAACATCGTTAAAAATGAAGTTCGCAGTTAAAATTTTCGCTCAATTTTTTTTGTTAAATACCTTGTACTGATCTTTAAAGACCCTGAAATTTTTAGAAGAGTGTTTTTCTGTTTTTTAAAAATTTTTGAATTTCCAAAAAAAATTTTTTCGTTTTTTGCAACTTTAATTAAGGTAAAGTTATGCAGATACATAGTATTGTAATTTTGATCATTTAAAAAATTGAATGCATGACGTGGGAATATTAAATAAGAAATTAATTGTAACGTTTTTCTATAACATTTTTTAAATAAATTTTTTTTCGCCAGATTAATGTGAAAATCTATGTAGGATTCTATCCTGGATTCCTATATGGGAAACCATATGAGAATCTATCCAAAAACGCCATGTAGAAATCCAGGCTAAATTCCCATATGGATTTTTTTGATAGGGTAATCATTGCTTTATATGATTAGAAACAATTCTAGCTTGACCAAGCCTAATTATGCATGATAATTTTTCAAGTGACTAAAACCACCCTGCATGAGCATATAAGACTGAGCGTGGAATTAAATGATCATGCATGGTCACATTTGATCAAGCTTTATCATACATGTCTATTTTTAGTGGTAAGAATATTTATTTATGATTTCGCTTGACTAAATTGTTGAATGAAATGGCTACGTGTGTTCATGTATATAATTGACCACGATAAAAAGTAACAGATATTAAATGATATTATTACTTCGGTTGTAAGACAAGTTACTTCGTAAGTCAAAACAACAATAGGAAATCCTTCCATGATCAAGTTAAATACTAAATGGATTTCAGTGACTGACTTCGCATGTTTATAAGGAGAGTTTTCATAGATCAGTGGATGCAATAAATTGTAAGTAAGAAAAAATATCTTTCCACAAGAATTTATAATAATTAGGAACACTGGCAGTGAATAATAACGAGCGATTTCTTCGGTTGTAGAATAAAACATTTCGTATATTTGCTTGAGTTCGATAATAATACGTGTAATTACTCTCTCATCTGAAAAACCGATTCTATTTGTTAGTTTTATAAATGCCGCGTGCAAACTGAAGAACTTTTTTTTCTGAAGTTCTACCATAATCACGTATTGCATCAGTAAACAACAAGAAATAAATGCTGGTAGATAAACAATTATGCTGGTAGATAGTGAGATTTCGTATGCGAATGGATAGGTAACAAGTGTACCGAACCATATACACCAATTTATAATATTCAAAATTGTTATTTGGTATCCGAATTGACTCAGTGAAAAAACACCACACATATTTCGATTATTATTAATCATTTTATTGTTTTCTATCATAGTATTTATTAATTTGACGGCTTTCGGTTGATACAAAATCATTATTATCCATAATGACAACAACACAACAACACCCACAACTGCTTTGATAATGTATATTAAGTCAATAATTTTTGTTGTATGAGGTAAATCATTATGAAGAAGCTGTTTAAAAACGAAAGCACCCAATATAAATATAAGTACTATTAGCACACTATTGTATAAATTTCCAAGTTGTGAATGTTTCATTTTTATTGTTTTTAAATTACACTCATCCAATTTTTCAGCATCTTCAAATGTAAATGGTGCTAATCCAATAATTTTGAAAAACATGTATTTAACTTTTAATAAATGATTTGCGAACATTTTTGCTACGAACAATTTTATTGATTAAACACAAAAGACTGCAATCCACTCAACTATTATTCGTTGGATTGCGTTTTCAACTGTATTCACTTGATGCTTTAATGAGAATATAAAATAACACTAAGCTCATGATTTATTAATTATTGATAGGCCAACAATCTGATTTAACGTGTTGATCTACATAAAAATTAGAAATGTTGTAAAAATATATCCATTGATTGTATATCTCGTTATAAAAATAAAATATATTTATTTGATTTTAAGTGTTCAAGTGTACTCTGTTAATCTAGATAAGTAATCTATGTCTTTACATTAAAAATTCAATAGTTTTTAATAGTCGGTAGAATCTATGAGTAGAAAATATTAAAAATTAATTGGCAGTTGTAAAATTTAGTTTACTAATATGGAATTTTTTTTAGCTTCCTGATAAAAAGATTGTGAATTTTTAACTTCCCGCTAAGAAAATTGAAGATTTTCAAAAACGTGTGTGTGTGTGTGTGTGTGTGTGTGTGTGTGTGTGTGTGTGTGTGTGTGTGTGTGTGTGTGTGAAACCGAAAAAAGTGTTTTTTCGGAATTACTCCGAAATTTCTTGTCTTATCAAATTAAACTTAAAGATTTTTCATGAGGCTTAAAAAACTACGTTGAATTTCAACCGCGTAAAAATGGGTTCTTCCATTCAAAAGTTATTGCAGTTTTAAAATTTGAAAAATAGTGTTTTATCAAACTACCATCAGACTTTTGAGCTCGAAGTAGTTTAATTGCAATTAATAAAATAAAAAAAAACCAAAAGGCTGAACCCTGATACCTACACTTTGAGTCAAGAAACCTACACTGAAGGAATTTTAGTCAAGTTGTTTTTAAGTTCTCTCAAAATCTTTCACTGCAGAAAACTGTATTGAATCTGTACTGAAAATGCTAAAGAAATTCAAATAAATCTACACCGATATCTGAACTAAAGTTATTGACAAGAATTTGTTTGTAGAAGGCTGGCTAAAAGTTGTAATAAGATTGCTGTGAAAAATGATGTCAAGCTTAACTATAAATTATTTTGAAAAATTTTTCAGCTGAAGTTGTATATATTTTTGCCTCTAAGTTATATCGAAAATATTTACAAATGTAGAGAAATAAGTAGCAATCAAATTTTTAACCCAGAAATTTCATCTACAACAAACTTTGAGAGAATTATTTTATACAGATATACATTATGTATACAGATATACAGTCTTGTGGTTTTTGTTTTATTTTTTTAATTGTAAATAAACGATACTGAATTACCTAGCCATTCGCATTCGGTGACCTACAATTCTTTCAAAAAATTAAAAAAAAAAAATTTAACTCAATTGATGCATTTTTCTGCAAGTTACAGTGTTTCCGAAGTTTCATACATGACGGACAGGAAAAATTTTTGACCTTTTTCAATGTTGTTTTCCGTTTTTATTGCACTAAATCAATTTTCAAAAATATGAAATTAATTTTTATTAAATAATCTTGACAATAGTATGCAAAATATCTTGATTCCGTGAACTAATAAGACTATAATAATAAAAATAGTTACCGAAATGAGGCGAAAAACATTTTTCGATCGTATAGGACCCTCTGATGCTTCGCATCATGAGTCGTGCAATTGAAAATAAAAACATAAATAAGAATCAATGCATGTTTTATAAAATTTTTTTTTTAAATAATTTTTTCATCTGAAAAATACTTCGATGTGCATCAAATCACTCATAGTTGAGCAAGTCAAACTATCAAGAGCAAATGAAGTGTAATTGCTCTGTTGGAAACAGATACTACTCAAAGAGTAAATCCAATAGATTTATAATTTGGACTATCAAATATTTAAGTCAAATTTCTAGATAAAAGAAAATTTTCTAACCATACGCTATTTATTGGAAGCTAAGAATACTCAAAGATTCTAACTGTAAAATCGTGGACTAAAATATGTTTAGTATCAATTAATTCTAGCAGATGTTTCTAAAAAGAATCAGTGATGAGCAAAGTTGGTACATAGTTCGGCATTAACCGCGAGATGGCGGCCGCTATCCAAACCTGTCTCTATGTACAGCCCGATTTGGAATCCTTATAAAGTTACACTCCTATAAATTTGAGCTTTTTAAATATGACTTCGGAAGAGAGGAAAAGCTATTCTTGTCTTCTCTATGCTCGTCTACTAGTATAGTTACCTTCAATTAGAATTCCAAAAGCTCCGCTTCGAATTTATAAAAGTTCTACTGTAAGCCATTTTATGGTCCCATTTGAGCAGTTCAGTTCAAGCTGTTGAGCAGAGTATTGCACCTAGCTGAGAGAGAAGTCTACAGAAGTTATTGTAATACGCTTTTGTATCCAGTACATATTGTCCCATTTGCAATTTCGGAGAAGAGTATTTCTGTAGAAATAGTAGACAAGTTATTTAAGGACGTTCGAGCAAATCTAACGTAAAAAATAATTTTCAACTTTGAGCTTTGAAATTAAGTAAACGTATAAATAAATACGTCGTTTATCTAATCCCAAAATTTTTAAAAGATTTACCGTTTAGTTACTTAGATATTAAATTTCAAAAATCACATTTTTCATCTTCTTATACACGGGCTCTTATGGCGGACAAACTTTAGTCGAGGCTCCGATTATTGTTTTCAATATTAATTTCCTAACTTTAACAAATAAAGAACTTTACACAAGAAACTTGGATTATTATAAAATATGAAAACATTTAATAATAATACATTATCGATATAATTTTTGAAATATTTAAAGTTAAATTTTATGTTTTTGACTCGTTTATCGTCAGTTATTTATTCGAATAAAGATTTGGCAGCGTCGCGACAACAGCTGAGAAAAAAGAAAGGGATAGAAATGTAGTTACAGAGAGATAAATATTTAACTCACACTCATGCACGTCTCTGTAATGGATGAAATCAAACCCACTTTTACCAAAACTGTTTATTTAATCTAGCAAGTTATAATTACGAAAGTCATTTTATCACTTTATTTTATTGAATAAGTAAAAATCATCAATTATTAAATTATTCAAACTATTTTAAATTACGAAAAAGAATTTTGACGAATATTGGGAAGACTGAAAGTAAAAAAAATTAGGAAAACAGTTGATCCTGAAGGCCATTTCTGCAACTTCCCGCTAATTCCATACTTAAGCGCTCAAAATTGCACTCTCTGAGCTCAAAAGTTTGATAGAAATTCAATAAAACACTATTTTTTGAATTTTCAAACCGCAATAACTTTTGAATGAATAAATCGATTTTCACGTGGTTTGCAGCGTTCAACGCAGTTTTTAAAGCCTCATAACGAATATTCAAGTTTAAATTGATCGAACTAGTAATTTCGACGTGATTCTGAAAAAACACTTTTTTCTTTTTTTTTTTTTTTCGACAACGATAACTCACGAACGAATCAATTGATTTTGACCAGGCTGACAGCGATCGAGGTGGTTTTTTGAGTTTAAGAGCTGATAAGTTTTTGAAATCGATAGAAAGAGCCGTTTAATAGTTATTCCAAAAAAATCACATTTGTAAATAATTTTTTTTTGTAGTTTTTTTGAAATTTCTCAAAATCTACCTGTTCGAATTGGTCCAAATTATATTTAAAATCTAAATTTGGTCAAGTTCCTTCGAATGGCACCCTTGGTCGTTCCACCCAAGCCGTTCAAAAGTTATGAGAGGTTTACATACGGCCACACACATACACATATATACGCATACACACACATACATACAGACATACGTACATTATCGCGGAATCATTCGAGGAAGCTTCCTAGGATCTCAAAACGTCAACATCCGTTGAAAACTCGATTTTCGAAAAACTGGGTAAAACCAATAACTTCCCGATTTTTTATAAATTTCAATTTTCTTAGCGGGAAGTTAAGATTTTAAACATTATTTTGACTCATAAGTTTCGCTCGATCCTCCTCAATTCGTATTTAGCATGTGTGCTGAGATAGGGTTATCTTATTTTGTCACTCTAAAAAGTAAGTTTTTTGACGCAATAATTAGGAAATTTGACCGTGCACTTAAGGAGAGATGCAATGACATAAACGGAAGTGCCCCGTGAATCCGGGGTCTCATGGGTTCGTAACCTCTTCTGGTTTTGATCCAGGGTTTTGTGGGTAGCAGCTAATTTAGTGGCGAAGGGAATGAGCTTAGACCGTGGACGTAAACGTGAGTTCTGAGTAAGCTACGTAGAGTGTTGAGATAGTGGTTGCAGCTTATCACAGAGAGAGATAATTAGCGGGACGGAGTAAATACTCTCACATTTGTAATTGGATTCGCATTTGAGTTTGTATTGCTGTGACAATAAGAATTGAATCGTATGTATTAGTGCAGTATTGAAGTTTTTGTAAGCAGTTCTTTGTAACATATAATCTTAGTATCGTTATTATTGTATTACAATGCTTATATATGTTAGATTTTAGTTTGATATATTGATGAAGCTTATAGGAAATTAATTTTTAAAATTCTTTTATTTATTTGTGATACACGATCCCTCATTCAAACGCTGAAATCAGATGAGCTAGAGTACAAGAGAAACTGTGAGTAAAATCGTGGTTAGGATTTCAATCCTTTCATAGCGTCACAAATATTGATGCAAGAAAATTCGATTGAAGATAAGTAAAAATTTTTGATGAGTAAAAATTTAATATTCTTAATTTAAAACTTAGTTTCTTTATTCAATATATCAAAAAGAAACTTAGAAAGATCAAATTTTTACTTCAACATTTTATAAAACGTTTTTGAAGAAACTCATCACTACCGATGATAAATCTAATGGGGAAACTTGATCAAATTCTATTGTATTCTAGCAAACTTTCAACCCCTACATAAAAATTTTATAAATTAAGATATAAAATGATGTACAAAAAAGTATACATCTAAATATATAAAACTTTTATAAATCTATATATGGGTCATACCATGTCAAATCGACCAATGGTTAGAATCGACCCCTTTTGTCATAAATAGATTTTGATCAGGTTTCTTTTCATCATAAAAGAGGGTCTAGCGAAGAATATATTCAACTTCCGAACGGAAATTGCAGGGGTGATGATAAAAAACATTTTTGAACTATAACTCCTGTAGTGTTGTTAGGAATATTACTTTTATCATGTAGAAATCTGCTTAGAACAGATTTTACGAAATTTGACTGTTAAACTGAAATTGCAAGATTGATACACGGAAAAACAAATATCGTTAAAATGACTATCCAATAGGGGGTGCCAAAATGTAACTTCCTTGATGGATCTCTTAAAATTAGAATTTTAAGTTCTGCTTTTGACAGGAGTTGTGTTTGGGCATTTCCTGACATATTTTGAGCGTTAAGGATTTATTTGATTTTCATAGAATTTTTTACCAGGAGTTTTGTTTACGCATTTTTGCTGGAATTTCAAAATTTCAAAATTTGGCCGAACAAAACTCCTGTTAAAAATTTATGTAAAAATTAAAGAAATCCTTAACGCTTAAAATATGTCATGAAATGCCCAAACACAACTCCTGTTAAAAGCGGAACAAAATGTTAATTTTAAAAGGTCCATCGAGGAAGTTACATTTTGGCACACCCTCCTATCCAACGTAACCTCAAATGACGTTTCCTTAAAATAACGATCCGGATTTCTGATTTAAGGATTCATTTGTTTCACTTAAGCATACAGAGAATAGCTCTTGTAAATATATGTAGTTTCGTCAAAACAGACATCTGTTTTGTTAACGTAAGGATTTGTATTATTGAATCAACTTAATGTTACGCCTAAAATAATAATACGGATCTTCATTTTGATGATCTGCTGTATAGCTGAATTAATACAGCGTACTTCTAAAAAAAATTACTGTATAACGTGTCGTCAGAATAACGATACGTATTCTTATTGGTTTTATTTTCTTATTGGATAATGGTGATTCTAGCATAATGATTTTTGCGTTCAGTGGGTAAATAAATGGTAAAGCAGACCTTGTGTGAGCTTGAGGAAAATATTTTGGAATTTATTTCAAGAATCTGGGACAATAAATGTCATCCTTTAATAATCCTATTAGTACTAAGTACTGAGTACTGAGACACAAATTCTTCTTTCTTCCAAAGTTAATACATTAGCATCAGCACACATGGCATAGTAATCAGATCCTTTTAGGATAGGCACTATACATAGATCAATTCTTAAATTAAATCGGCTCTTCTAGTTAAAATAAGACATCAATTGCTTTTACACCGTAAGAAATTTTTTGGACTCGGTGTGGTGTAAATGATTCGGTATAAAAATTTTTCATACGGACGGTGTGAAAATCGCACTGTGTAATGTTAAATTTGAAAGGTGTGAATCCTCAATTTTAAACCATCAAGCATGTAAATGAGGAGCTGATTTTCAAAAGGGTGCCTTATCATATTTTAAAAGAACAGTTTTTTGATCTTTCAAATATTAAGTACTTCGAGAATTATAAAGATTTCTAAATGAAAATCGAATTGTAGCTTCATAACTGATAGCACGTTATAGCTAAATTAAGAAAGTTCAATAAAAATATTTATAATTGAAGATAACCAGTTTTTTGTCTCGATTAATCAAAAATGAAAAGATATCCTTTTGAAACTCAACTCCTCAAATGTATAGATGAAAAATATATTAAAATGCATGTGGGTACTCAAACGAAAGCTCTTGATGATAGTAGTCACAAAATGATGGTAGATGACAATAGTTAAAAAAGTACAGTCCAATTCAACAAAAGTCATCATTTAATAAAGCCAAATTTTTTTTATTTATAGTTCACAAGTTTCGGCAGTCAGATAATAATGACTGCAAGGTTGCTAGTAATAGTTATTAAATCTGCAAAGTTATAAATAATAACACGGAAGAAGGTAAAAGCCCCAATTATTGACAGGGGTCTAAATATTGACACCCTAAATTATTTTTAAATATATTTAATTATCTGTAATAAGAATAACTATCATATAAATTTTTATTAAATTCTAATTAACTAAAAAATTGAAAAAAATTACTGTCAGTTCAAAATATTAAATATTAATTATTAAAAAAAAATAAAGTTAGTACCAGTTCATCAAACCAGCTTACGAGCGTCTATTTTCTTAACAACTTTGGTTAGAAAAGCATTTTTTTTAAATGCCGAGTACTAATTAATTTCTTCATCTAATTATATGATTTTTTTTTTTTTAATAAACAATATATGAAAAATTTATAAAATTGAATAATCGAAATTAATTGTATGCTTTATAATATTTAAACAATGGGTGTCAATAACTAGTTCATAATTTTTAAGTTGAATCTCATATTGACAGCCAGTCGATAGCGCTATGACGCCTTTTTTTTACTTTAACCTAAAAAATTTATTGTAAGAGTTTGAACTCTTCTGATTCAATAAATTATTTTTAAATTAATTTTTATATTTTTAAAAGTAATTAATCATTTATGGAAATTATTATTAATAAACTTTAATAATATTGATTACTTAATAATAAGTTTCGATAAATAAGAATAAGCATATGATTCGAGGCATGCGCAATATAGGTGTCAATAATTGGGGCTAAAGTATGTCAATAATTAGATCAATCAGTTTTTTAACCTGTCAATAATTGGTGTATCGGGATAATCTATTTAATTATTCAAAATTAATTAGTAAAAATCTCTGATTATTATTTAAAAAAAAGAAATTGATTAGTAAAAACATTACTTGAGACATTACCACAAACAAAATTCAACGGTATTGATATTTGATTGCTTAAAAAAAAGAAATCATAAATTTGTCTCTTATAGTGTCAATAATTGGGGCTTTTACCTTAGTGAAAAAATTAAATTACACCGTGTTAAATTTACGGGAGTGAAAATTTTGCATTGACATTTCACTCTTACACGGCGGTGTAAAAGTCTCTGGATCCAACTTTTACACCGAAATTTTTTACAATGTAGAAGCCTCGAAATCGGTTAATTTGTTCATGAGATATCGTAAATCGGTCGTTAAATCTCTGGTAATTATTGAAATTAAAATTAAAATAGCTACCTAATAACTTATAACCATCAAGATTAATTATCTTGTTCGCTTGGACATTTATTAAAACTAATATTGTTATAATGTGCCTCACTTAAGCATTAATTATGGTTCTTAACGTTAGCATTGTCAAAGGATTAGTCGTAATTCATAATTAACCAGAGCTTAATTGAATTTATAATTCTACGTTCATGCAAAGACAATTGGTTAACTTGAGCGGCTCAAAAATAAGTGTGTACGGTAGATGATAACGTGTCACTAATTACACTCATACTCGCGTACAACTTGCTTATTATTCTCATTCGTGCTCGGCTTTCCCCGTATCTATGCCAGTTATTCTAAAATTTATTTATTCCTAAAATTCAATATATTATAATATTATATTAATTGTTAATGTATTTATTTCTAATCTTTTGTATACTATACTATTATATTATATTGTTGTATTGTATTAATAGATGGCCGCAAGAAGCTTCGACTTCATGGCCAATTAAATAAAGAATAATAATAATAAATAATTTAATAAACTTCAACTTTATTAGAACTCAAAAAAATAAATCGAAAAAACGAATCTCTGCTCATATTTTTTAATCATAATTAATAAATTACACTCTCATATACAATTGCGCATAATTCAAACTCGAAGTTAACTCGACAGATTGGTATAATGTAAATTTACTACAACTTCTTGTGCCAGAAGTGATGCGATAATAGAAATATTATATATTCAAATATTCACATTTTTTTTAACTTACCAAGCAATTTTTATTAAGAAAAGTTATGGAAACAAATTTATATATTGGAGAATTAGTTAACAATAATAATTTTTCACAATCATTTGGTATTGTTAAAAACTTATCATTAATTATGTTAAAAAAATATTGATATCCATCACACAGTTTTGATGAACGAGTAAATAAGCTTAGCTCTAAAGATAATGAGTTTATGAAACTTCTAGACGGATCAATAAAAGATGACAACTCTCAGCCTCTGTTTGTATAATGAAGTTCCGTGATTACCTAATAAATAATCTTGTTATACTATCTTATCAGTTGTTTAATAGTGAAAATTATAAGTTTTCGATGTTTATAAAGATTACTTATTCTATTAAAAGTCTTTATCCTAAATGTCATATTATTGCTTTTTATATTGAGATTTTATTATTATAAAATTATATCACAAATATTGACAATTTAGTGCGCCGAAAAAAAAAATTGATTTTTCTGGAAATTATAAAGTTGTGTAGGGTCAAAGCTGCAAATATTGACCAATTTGGATAAAATGAAAATAAATATATATTATCTGTAAATTTATTGGAAGAGTTTATGACCCTGTTTAAAAAATCTCGATGATTAAATGATTAAAAACAATTTGAAACAATTCGAAATTATTTGAGTTGACTAATATATCTAATATACAGATGTAAGACTTTGTATGGATTAAATAAATGATTTCAATCGTATATTACATACTATGTAATATACTATTTTTTTTTTTATTTTAATTATGTGCATTTTTGTTTGAAATATAATTGAAAATTAATAATTACGTACTGAACATAAAACTAAATTGCTAAATTTTTTAAATCAAGTTGTTATGCTACCTGGTCAATATTTGCTCCATTTACCCTACTCGTTCAATTTTTTTTTCTATTTTAAACAAAGAATCCAGTTTTTAATCTAAAATTATAAAGTGATTAAAATCAACTAAATTGCTTATTAGCTATCGAGAATTTTCCTTGGATGCAAAATTTAATTGTATCGATCGAAGATAATATACCCTCAAGTCATTCGGTAGTAATTATCGGTTGGAGATATTGGTTCTTTACGGAAAGATGATGAAATTCAAGACAAGAAATTTTTGAAGCACAACAATTGGATGTCTTCAAATAAGTTTTTTTAAAGTTTGAATTTCTACTCTATTAAGCAGAAAGGAAATAATTTTTTTGCACAAGATGACGAAAATATAAATTCAGTAGTACAAAATTATATAAAAACTAATATTTATCGTGATTTTTTGAATGAAAAACCACACGGAAAAAAAGTAAACTGTAATACATAACAGTCGATTTAAAATAAGTAATGATCAACTGCTAAAAATTACCATTTCTTACATTAAAATCATGATTTTTTTAATCACTATGTAATAATTATTATTTAAATGCTACAATTTATTCTTTACATGAAAGAAAATGGTGCTGTGACTAGATAACCGCGGACAAAATAACCGCGACAAAATAACCGCGACAAAATAACTGGACGACAAAATAACCGCGGATAAAATAACCCAATGACAAAATACCCGAAAATAAATAAACTGTGGACAAAATAACCGAACGACATTTTGACCATGTAACAGAATAACCAAATAATAAAATAACCAGATGACAAAATATTATAGTCAAAATATTTTCGCATCAACACACACACAAAATCCATGAAAAAATGTCTCATATAAATAACAAGCTTCGTTTAATGGCCTATTTTGGAATAAACACACACAAAAACGGTTCCACGACAAAATATCCCTGGACAAAATATCCCCGACAATTGATACCAAACAGACAGAATTTGTTAATAAAACCATATTGTAATCGTGTTGCGCCCTTTTAACATGGTTTTTCAAAGATTAATTATAGAATCTTATCTTCTGGAAATTTTGTCCATGGTTATTTTGTCCGCGATTATTTTGTCTAAGGTTTTTTTGTTACGGCGCCGAAGAAAATACTACTTCAAACAGTAATATTTGCTATGTGAACGTCGAAAATGTTCAAATACATTAATTAAGAATTTTTACATAGATATTTATCATTTCGTACCTAAAAAATGATCGCAGGATATGTAAAAAGTATAAAATACAATTACTAAATTTTTAATACAAGCCACGTTAATATTTGCAAAGTAAAATGGTAAATTTTGAACGCAACGCTAAAAATCAAACTATAATTATTGACTTGCTTGGACTGGTAAAACATATATATTTTTAGAGTAGAATTTTTACTGTTCCAAATGTTAAATTCTTCCAGAGTGAGACCCCCCTCTCCTCATCTGAGTTTCTCTTCTCCTTATAGTATGGATTATTTATTGAAACGGCAATTTTTACTGTGTGAAACTGTAATTTTTTAAGATGAGGGAGACGTTATTTACTATAGTGACAGCTACTAATCACTTATTTTCGATATTAAATTATAAATTGTGGCTTTTAAACTTTCTACATTAAGTTCTGTAATATTTATATTTTTGCCACCCCGATGTCCGCTTTACTTTTTGAAACCATAAAAATTAACAAGAATCCGAGTGAATTTTACAGTTTACTTTTTTTTAGTATTTACATTCACAGTGTAAAAAAACTAACGAACTACTAAAGCTGAAGCATTTTTATTTGTTGTTGTTTTATTATTGAATTAAATAATTAAATACCGTATTATATTACGGCAAACCAACCGAAAGAGCTTAAACAAACGGACTTATTGAAAGGTTGCACCGTCAACTCAAATCTGCTCTACTGCGCTTAAATTAAGTCAATACGAACTCCTACCAGTTATATAACATGAACTGTATGAGTTTCATGGACAGATTAGATCGCGAAAATCTGCTGAATTGGAATATGGTCAGTCTATATGAGGTAATCTATTAATTTACTCACTTCTGTAAATTGTAAACAGTGTGTAATGATACAATAATGTCTTTACAAATCACTAATGTCATGGAACAATTAATTTAAAATTTTTCTAGCACTCTTCCTTTTGAAAATCATCTAATTTTAATGGACGCATTGTTTATTATTTAACAAAGAATAAAGCTAATAATGAGAAAATATAGATGCTAAAGAGCGTTTTTGTTTAATGTAACAATGACGTAATTGAATAAGCACATACTTTCACTAAGAGAATTTTTTTACTCTCGTTCGGTTGTTGTTCTTCACAGTTTTCTTTACTATCAGGACTTTCTGCTGCTATCTTCGTCGCTAGGTAAACAAGTGATCCCATCGTCTTAATTGATTTGATTGAATATTTAATAGATTGAAGTTTCAAGACTCTGAAATATTTAAAAAAAGTTCTAAAAATTAAAAATTTTATTTATTTATTTATTTTATGCCAAGGCCAGAGCCGAATGGCAAAAATACAAAACAATGGAAATATATTTACATGCATACATAATTAATATTAATTTACTTCATAAGTAATTAAGAACATAACAATTTAAAAATTTATAAATTTACAAGTTTACTAATCTACTCTTAACAATGTTTACAAGATTCACAACTCCTGATAATTCCTGCAAATTATAAATTATTTATAACCAAGTTCACGTCTTTTACCATCAGCGTCGAGATCCAAAAGGTAATTTGTAATTTGTAACATTTAGTAATTTATTTACCAGTAATGACGTAATAACTTGTACTTTAACACAGAAAGAAAAAGTTCTTCACTGGAGAACAAAATTCTTAGCTCAAAAAAATTTTTGGGTACCTGAAGGAAGACCGAAGTTGTGCTGGCCGAAGTAAAAATTTTTCTTTAAATTCTATTCTTGCTGGAAGTAATTTTTTCTTAATTCAAATTATCATAAATATTTGATACAATAAATTTTTATATTTGATCAAGATTTTTAGACATTTTAGGGAAGCAGCGTCACCTACTTCAGCTAAGAAAAAAATTTTCTCACCTTGAGAAAATTTTTCTCTTGAATATTTGATGCCCATTTTATATTATTTTAGCGTGAAATTATACATATTAAATGAAAAAAAAAATGATTCAATATCATTTGATCTTCTCATTTGACATGTTAATCAATAAAAATATTAATGAAAAGTTACTTCTATCGAGATATTTAATTTTTTGGAGCAAGAGGCTGAATTTTCTCAAAACAAGAAAAGTTTCTTGACTTAAATAAATTTTCTTGGATCAAGATACGTATTTCTTAAAGCAAGGGAATTAATTTGTTGGAATAAGTGAACTTTCTTCGGTCAAAAAAAAAATTTGTTTTCGCTCAAGAAAATAATTAGGAAGAAAAATATTTTCTTGGCTCAAGTGAACCTTTTTTTCTGTGCAGCAACTATATTACCTATTATTGATTATTGTACAATTGTCATCTCACATTCTACTTATGATAACGATATATAACTTCAACGTGCTGTAAATTCGTATATTCGTTTCATTTATAGTCTGAAAAAAAATGAACTTATCACTCCGTACAAACGTAAATTACGTTAGCTATCTGTGAAGAGTCGGCGTATTTATTACACTTCTTGCTTTATTTATAAGTTATTAAATATTGATAAGCCCTTTTATTTGCGAGAATTATTTAATGAAGATCTGACGATTCAACGTTCAGAGAGAGTTGCAGCCAAGAAGAATTATGTTTCCTTCAGAAGACTACCAAATTTCTTTTCAACGCTCTATGAACTTTTGTTTGTTGTAATAGCAATACAGGTCTATGGGAGGAATTACCAGTGGACTTAATAAACTTTTCATATCTAAAATTTTTTAAAAACAAAATATTCGATTATTTATTTATTCTCGGTATCTATAGCTAAAGTCCTTTATCAGTTAAATCAATACATTCATCCAATCAAATATTGTTATTGTATTTTCTCTTGTTTACTCCAAAAAACTACATTGTCAATTTATTACCCATTGTGCAAATTATGTTATATTTTTCTACTCTAATACATCATAAATTTATAAAATTGTCATTCCCTGTACATTTATGATCAACATGTAAGAATATTTTATAACTTGCTATCAGGCCTACCCGGGAAAAAATGATCAGACCTGACCATGCCTGTTCATGTATGATCAGGCCTGAAATTAGACCTGATCATGCCTGTTCATGTATGACCAGGCCTGAAGTTATACATGATCATGCCTGATCAGTTCTGTTCATGCCTGCTCATATCTGGAGTACTAAATACGCTCAGGCCTGATCAGGCCTGTCCATGCCTGACCAGACCTATCCATGCCTGCTCATGTCTGTTCATGTCTAAAGTGTTAAATACGTTCAGGCCTGTCCATGCCTGATCAGACCTCTCCATGCCTGATCAGACCTGTCCATGCCTGTTCATGTCTGAAGTGTTAAATACGCTCAGGCCTGTTCATACCTGTTCATGTCTATTCATGTCTGACCATGCCTGTTTATGACTGTTCCTCTCTGACTATAGTCAGAGATATGATAAAAATTTTTTCTTTGACGAAAAAAAATTTTTGGTCATCACAAAAAGTGCAAAATTATTTTTAACATTACGTTTATTTAAATAATTTTGAAATAAAAAATTTATTACATTTTCTATGGGATGTTATGGTCTGCTCTGCTCCTGCCTAATATGAAAATCATTACTTATTATATTATTTAAATAAATGTGATATTATAATGAGATTCGGTTACATAAATAAATTAGGACTATCAAAATATATTATAAAACCAATTTTAACATTATATTTATCATAAACTTATTCGATACTCTATGTACTTCATAGAATTGTTACATCTAATATAGCAGCACAGCAGGCGGGAAATTCAAGGCAAACGGATAACACCAGAGTTAAACAGCATTGAGCATGGTTGGTAGTTGGATGGTTGACCGCTGGTGTTACATCCTTACAATAATATGTAATTATTTTTTTTTTTATTTTATTTTATTATAGAGAATTGCGTACGACTCTATCAAGTACTACAACCATAAAATTAAGCAAAATAATTAATTAAAAATAGTAATGGGTTTTCAGACCTGACCATGTCTGATCAGGCCTGATCAGGTCAATTCATGCCTGATCAGGCATGGTCATTTTTCATGTCTGATCAGGGCTGAAGACTCATGCCTGTTCATGTCTGATCAGGTCTGATCATTTTTTCCCGGGTAGGCTTTAGCATATTTGAATAAATCTAAATCTAAATCTAATAAAAAGATGTCCTATACCCAGGATAAAATAATTTTTTTTCTTAATAAAAAAGAAGTAAACATTTAACTAAGGAAAAATACTCGAACGGGTTAAGGAAAACAATATATCATTGTTTTGAAGTACTGATAAAAAATTAGTTGACATCGCAAAAGAATTACTTCGAAATAACGCTCCAATGATATTGATAAGACTGACTCGTGATACGTTAATTTAATTAAATTAATTAAATTTAAATTAATTAATAAATTTGTAAAATAATAGAACAATCGACTTTGATATTAATAATTTATTAAATTAATTTGGAATTTGATCGAAAATAGTAGCGGAAAAATAAATTTCCGGTTGGGTTAGAGTACACTTGGGCGCTAGAGCAGCTCGAAGCGAAAAGTTCCGTGTGTCCTTTATTATTCTTAATAATATTATTAAATTCGGGATTATAATTATTTGAAATATTTAATTTTGCATAAAAAATTATTTTATAGGAAAAAAAAACAATTACGGACAAAGGAATATTTTTATCAATTTTAAGCGAACAAAATAATGTAATACATTTTTCGATAGTTATTTATCGTAATGGAGGAGGGAAATTCTAAAACAATTATTCTAAACAACAATTTACCAAGGTTAACGTAGCAACACTAGTCAAATATATATGATATATATTTCACACCTACAAGATTGTGATGGGTTTAAATAGGCCGAGCAGTAGCACAAAACTTCACTCGTAAAATTGATTCCAGAGCTATAAGTTCTTTTAAATTTATCAAGCGATTAATTAATTTGTAAGATTTTTTTTTTAATTAAAAAGTAGCAAAAAATGTCAAAATTGATATTGGTTTTACTTTTGATCGGCATGGCGGCTTTTTGAGTCAATGCTTGTGGTAATAGATAGGATCCAGTAAGTCATTTTATTTTTATTAAATTTTACAATAATTTGTGATCTTAAATTTATGGTTAGTTGTAATAATCTATATATATATATATATATATATATATTGTAACAGTTTTACCTGCTCAGGTTGGCCCCTAATCAATTTTATAATTAACTAAACAAAACTAATAACAATAAAAATTATCAGGGCGCCACCAGGATTTTTAATCACGGTTCCTGGAACCGGTCCAGAGCTGAGAAAACTTATCTTAGGGTAGAGAGAGTGGAGAAAGGTGCTGTTGAATAATGAAATCTTAATTAACAATATATCGATATTTATTAACAATAAAAATTTAACAAACTTAACAAATTTAAGCGCTCACTCACACACTTATAATCTAACGAAGCGGAGAACAACTGCGAAATAAGACGATATTTACAACGAACCTTCCAACGACGATACGATGACTAGACGGGCTTTTTTGAACGAACGGTCTTCCACACCTGCTTAAAACTAGATGGGCTTTTCTTAACGAACGGTCTCCCACACCTGACCTAAAACTAATGGGCTTTTTTGAACGAACGGTCTCCCACACCTGCTTAAAACTACTGGGCTTTTTCTAACGAACGGTCTCCCACACCTGACCTAAAACTAAGCTTAAAATTACAAGTCCACCGGACTACCAAAACGAACTAACTTTACACACTCTTAACTTAAAACTAAGTCCACAGGACTACCGCACTTAACACTATTAACACTCTCTATCATGCATAACCCATACAATTCTTCACACACATAACCCACACTTCGCTTAATTAGTTTTATAATTTTAATTTAATTACAATATTTTTCCAAATTATTCAATCATTAGTATTTGGTAAAAACAATAATTCCAATTCAACTATCAATTTCAATTAACCTCGAACTAATCCCTATAGAACCAGAGGCTTAATGCCTTGAATTAACTTAATCACAACATAAACCTTTACAATCACTTCAAAATTATTAACATAAGTTTAATTAACTAATTCTGATTAAACTTTTACTATGACAATTCTAACTCAATTAACTAATTCCTAGGACTTAATGTCCACGCCGATAATTATCAAGTTTCAGTAATTTCAATTTGACTACTTCACAGACTTAATCCCAAAATTATTAAATTCACACTTGACGGAATAATTTTATAATATAATATTCTCAATAATTTTCCACTCTATATTATCCTCGATAATTAATTCTCAATATAGAATTCTTAATAATTAATTCGTGATATAAAACATTATCACTAGCGTTCTACTCGTCTTATAACTTATAAAAATTTGACACGAGTCGAAATAGTCAAATTTGTTTGCTAGAACATTCGCTAGTCAAGTCTTGCTTGACCTTGGGTATTGGAATTTATGCGACACAAAACTGACGCTTGACGAAAATTTCACGAACAAAAAATTTTATCTATTTTTCTCAATGACAAAGATCAATCAATTTTACTCAGTTAATTATTGAAAAATTAATTTAATGAATTTTCTTAGATGTTAGTTAATTGATTGAAAACTTTTAGATATTAAAACTTCCCCCGCAAGGTCGATCGAGCGATCCCCGGGTATAAACCCCCATGAAAATCACTCAATCCAAAAACTAGCAAATGTTCTACGATTTAATTATTGAATAAAATTTTCGTCGATTAACGATCCAATTGATAAATAATTAGGAGAAGTAACTGGGTATTGGATAAACCGCGGTCCACTTCCTTCCCACAGAGCAATAATTGACATCTTGACGAACAAAACGATGATCTAACTCACTCGTTGAGGATGAAGTCCTAGTTGTAGTTGGCTTCCTTCGTCTCGTCACAACTCTCGGGAACGGTCCTTTTTGATTTCCGTGGCACTCAGTCTGGCGGTCACACTACTTCTCCCTGTTCCGCTGCACGGCTCACCTATTTTAACCCAAACTCACCCCCTCCTATTCTCCCTTTAGGCCTGAAGATCGAGACGCGCCAGTGCTATGTCGAATAATTATCGATATTCGGTGACTTATCGATTAAGGGTAATTTTACCCTGTTACAATATATATATACATTTATTTATTTATTTATTTATTCAAAAATTTAGACCCTGAAGCCGAAGCTCCCTAAGGGCCTTACATTAATTAATTATACAAATAATACAAATAATCCTAGCATTCATACATCAATAGAGTCAATAATGTTTAATACATTATTATTTAAATGAGATACACTATCATATTGATAGTGTATACACTATCATGAGATACACTATTGAACTCCAGCAAAAAACCATTAAGTCTTTCAACAATAGACTCATTACTTAGGAGATTCCAATTACGGCAGCGAAATGTTATCAGAGAATGCTTTGGTACACTGTAATTTGATGTAACACTAATAATATCGTGTCCGGAAAGAAAAGGCACATCAGATTGAAACGTTGAAACAATATTATTAATATTACTAACTATACAGTGATCAATCGACGTATGAGATGTTGCTGTATGATGTGTGGCAGTAAATGGAACAATATATAAATCATAAGATTTGCAGATTTACAACACTTGATGAAAGCCACGATTCTGAAACAGCAATAATATCAAAAATCCAGTGGTCGAAGATATTCACGGAATTCATCAATGTGAGGAACTAATGATTGCGCATTTAAATGACAAATTTTTAAAGTAACTGAGGAACTATAGTTATTAATACACTGCTGAGAGTCAACGACACGACGTTATTGGCTTAAACCCGGTATATTTTTTAAATCCATTGAGGGTAGTAACTTAATCGGATCCGAGCCATCCTACAATCTAATACATACTGAACCTGGCGAAATCCAGACATTTTTCTTATTTATCATCGGGAACTGCTTCATAATGTTCTGACGTAACTTGTAAAGAGCAGAAGGGTAACGTCTGTTAATATAAACTGGCAAATTACGAACACCTTGAATTACCAAATCTGCTGTAATGTCCCGATGTACTTTCTTCGCCTCAAAAAATTTATTAATAATAATCGAGGATTGACACTTCACTAGAATATCCCGGGAATGTGAAGAATTATTTCCAGCAACACCTATTTTCCTCTTCCCAAGTCGCTCCACAGACAAAATGTGTTGGTTATCAAGCCCCTGTAGCTCTAAGCGTCTACTTAAATTCATCACAATACTACTCAAGTTCTCAGTAGGTAGCTCAGGGATTCCCGAAATAATAAGATGATCGGAAAGCTGTTTTGTCTCCAAAGATAATTGTCGCATTTCAATATCTTGCAACAGCTTGACAGTCTCTACATTTGACCGAACTTCCGAAGAAGCAGCGGCAGAAGCATCTTCAACTGCAGTAATACGTTTATCCAGGCTCTCATAATCCTTACGTAGAGTTTTGCAGATCTCATTAAGGTCATCTAACTTTTCAATAACACCATTAACTTTTTTGCTAATATCCTGAATTAACCCAAGTTTTTCATTAATCTGCTCTAATACATCAGATTGTGATGGAAATTGCACCTGAGACTGTACAGCAGGACAAATCGGACACTTATCAGCTACAAACTTCACAACATCAGATCTTGAATGCAAAGCACATCTAACTTTGACACATGTCAAATGAAAGCAATGTTTACAAACATCACTTGTAGCGGCAAAGTTATCATCGGTAATTGAACGAATGCAAATACCACACCAATTAAGAGCTTTGTCCGGCATAGTATAGATGGCAATAGCAGAACTCCAAAACAAAATAACTATCAGGCCAACACACTATAGCTAATGCTGAAAACACTTGTTACAAAATTTAACTTGCAAAATAAGTCAGTAAATAATAAAGTACCGAAACGATAAATAGCACAACTTGAAACAAAAAATTATTAACTAGATATGATATAAAAATAAAAATTAATGAACTGAAATTAATCACAAAATTAATAAAGTTATACGGAGCGATAAACAACACTTCCTAACTATACATCTAACTATATATATATATATATATATATATATATATATATATATATATATATATATATATATATATATATATATATATATATATATATATACATAGTAGAGGTCAGCTAAGAGCGGATTTTACAAAATTCCACCCTCAAGGGGGGTTGCGGGGGAGTTAACAATGAAAAATTCCCGTTTTTAAACTATAGCTCCTATCGAGTCCAAATTTGGTAGGAATCTTCTGTAAGAGATGTAGAAATAATCTATAAACAAATTTTACGATATTTCACCTCACAGAGGGTTGCGGGGGTTGGTTTTAACAATCAAAATTTTTAATTTTCAAGCTATAACCCCTACAGACTCCAAACTTTGTAGGAATTTTCTGAAAATGATGAAAAAATAATTTATGAATAAATTTTACGATATTCTACCCCAAAGAGGATTGCGGGGGCGTTAATAATGAAAAATTCCCGTTTTTAAACTATAGCTCCTGTCGACTCCAAATTCGGTAGGAATCTTCTGTAAGAGATCTAGAAAAAGTCTATCGGCATATTTTACGATAGCTCATCTCACAGGGGTTTGCGAAGGCGGGTGTTAACATTAAAAATTTTTAATTTCCAAACTATAGCTCCTATAGACTCCAAATTCTCATTTCAAATTTTTTTCTCCGTGTCAATTATTATTCATTTTTGAAAAAAAGCCACACAAACATTATAATGATTACACATTGAAAGTTACAATGAATAGTAGCTGGAATAATTACATGGATAAAAGGTATATGCTAAATCGATGAAATTTGGAATTTGTGAAAGTCAAAACAATACTCTGATTAAATTTCAAATTTTGATCTAAAAATACAATTCTATAAAATGCCCAGCGAAGCGGACGGGTAACAGCTAGTTACTAATAAAATTTTTAATGTTTTAGTGCAAGGAAAATAAGGATTGCTGCAGTGAATGGTGCGAGACTAATTATTTCAATCAGCTGCAGTGTGGAGATGATCCAGACGCCAGAGCAAATCTTAGAAGGGCAGGTTTTGGAAATTAAGAAATCAGTTGAATTTTCATCTGTCAGCTTCAAATTATCCTTCAGAGGCTAACAATTGTTCTATAATATTAAAATTTAATTTTCAAAAATGTAACTTAAAGTTAATTTTATCACAATTTATGTAAGTTTTTCAATAATTATCTCATAATTGGCATTAAAAAATTATTCAATCAAAAGTATACTGAAATTGCATTTTTATTGCCTTTTGTGTATTACTATCAATTTCCATAAAATAATGATAATAATAAATTCCAATGTTGAAGTTTTCCAAAACGTTTGATTAGAGATTATAATTATTTAAAGTAGTTATAGCAGTTAAGCAACAATTGCCATTTTGGTGATTTTATTAAATTAAAAATAAAATTTATAATATAAAATTGCTGAATAATATAAAATCAACTTTAAAAAAAGGCCATTCGGCAGCCGAAATGGAAGTAGATTTAATTAACAGCTACATTCATCCATAATTAATAATAATAATAAATTAATGTAGTAAATTTCTTGAAAAAAATATGCAATTAAAATAAAGTAATAATAATAATTATATAAAAAATAGACAATGTTTGTAAATTCATGTTTCAAACAAAAATTCAATATTGAATAAGATAAGGCAAACAGGATCGAAAGAGAAAAGATCAAGGGGGCATACTCGAACAGAAATAAGACTCAATGAAAGTAGTGATGTTTCATGAAATGCATAAGCTAAAATTGAGATTGTAATCTACTATTCTCATCTGTATAAATTGTTATGTACTACTGTTTTTAATGTTATTTATGTAAATGAAAAAAAAAAAAATTAAATCGTATAGAAAGATGAAAAATGTTACACAAATTACAATATACAAATAAAACAATAACTAAACGATAAATCATAAATTATTTAAAACGAATACAATAGTAAAATTTCATTAATGATATGGGAAATTTTTGTGTTAGAAATTCATGCAGGTATGTAAATTAAAGCTAATTTTATGGACTTAAACATGAAATTTACAGAAATTGAAAAATAAATCGCATTCAAAAGTTATTAGGGGAAAAAGTAGTAAACGAGTTGAAATGAAATTTTAATTTTACCAACAATCAAAATTCTCTTATTCAGCCTTTCAGCCTTGCGGATTCGCTGGAGACCTAATAAGTTTTCTTATAATTAATGGAACAATAGCGTGTAGGAAATTTATCCGCTAAATTTCTTATAACACGACCTGCGGTAACGGAGAGTTTTTGGCGTTGATACTTGTCTATATATTTTTTTTATTGTAGTATTTTTTTTCTCACTTCGGAATTATGGCGCTGCTAAATCATACCTAGCAGAGTTTTCTGTTTCTTATTATTTTGCTTTTTATATTTTATTTTAATCA
Organism: Cotesia typhae; assembly: GCF_013202065.1. Lineage (NCBI taxonomy): Eukaryota > Metazoa > Arthropoda > Insecta > Hymenoptera > Braconidae > Cotesia > Cotesia typhae. The sequence continues at coordinate 3,670,232 of NW_027423781.1, forward strand.
ATTTTATTGTGAAAAATGAGATTATGAGGCGTGCACTTTTGGATTTTCCAAACTTTTTCAGTATTCTTTGACAAAATTTCAAGACTGAAAAATAAATTTCTCGATTTATATAAAGTTGCACTAGGTGTGATTTTCAATAATTTTTTTCATGCTTAATGTATACATGTATACACACTCATTTTTTACTAGAATATGTGCGTGCACCCGGCCAATATAAAAATATTTATTTTACTGAACCCCAATAGATAGTTACTTAAACTATTTTTAGTTAAATGTGGACTTAATAGTCATCTTGATTAACTTGAACTGAGAAAACAAAAAATAATTCGGACTGCCCAGACTGGGGATCAAACCCAGATCTTTTGGTTACGCACGAAGGGCTCTTCTAGTTAAGCTATCTGAAACATCGTCCATAACAACCTTTCAGTCACCTGATAATTTTTGTTTAACCCAACCACAGAGAAAAATTTATGTTTGAAAAATTTATAAGTGAGTTAGAATCAACCATTTAATATGTCTAATTACTTCATTTCTATCCTGGATTAATAACTACATTAATATTATTTGTATATTAAATAGTTTGTTGAACATTTTAATATTTTTATAATTATTTATCTTAATTATATTTATGTAACTGTAAATAATTTAACAATATACACGCTGAGAAGTTTATGGTAACGATTACCATAATTGATTTTTAATGATTACAATTGTATACATATTATAAATATATTTCATACATTTCACAAATATTTCATATATATTTATGAGAAATTTTTTTTTTTTTTTTTTTCAATTCTTTAAAGTTGCATAAACTACTAAGGTCATGAGCGACTGCAGTAGGGAGTAAACTTTTGAAATTGGAACTCGTTTTTTTTTTTTTTTTTTGGGCTGAGCATAATAATACACTGAAATATTGAAAATATTCATTGCTGTACGCTGGAGTCGAACCCAGTCCAATCCTTTGGTAAGCAAGGGCCGGATCCTATAGGCTACTGCGTGCCCTTCATGAGTGATGTGTTTATCTATTTAAATGTAAATTACCATCAACTTTTCAGCGTGTAGAGTCGATATTTAATTCCTGAACGCAAAATTATCGTGAATTATACATTTACACGGTTGACGGTGTGAAAATATTAAATATACACCCCCTACATTTAACACGGTATTTGATGTAATTTTCACACGAAAATTTTTACTCGACACTAAGAAATTTTTTATCAATGTATAACAATTTATCGATAGTAACTTCAACTAATGCATAATTCGAGTAACTATGAAAAAAAGATCAGAAAATTATTTTTTTATATTTGTGACGGCATAATTCACTTAACTATGAACTTTTCTTTCAGTGTGTGAAATATTTGAAAATTTAAGGAAAAGCTTGCATCAGCTGGTATAAAACCTATAAAAGTTTCAAGCAAATCAAAAATTAAAATTTTTTTCAATTGTCTGATTTGGGGTTGAGTGCTATCCTTTTATTGACTACTTTTTCTTATTGCCCGCAGCGCGAGCTGCTTCTGCTTGTATATCTATCTATCTCTCTATCTATCTATCTATCTATCTATCTATCTATCTATCTATGTGTATAAGCAAGGCAGAAGTATCTATACATTTCTACCCCAAGATTATAAAGATAAAATGGCTTTGGTAGAAAATCTTCAAAGTCAAATGACTGGAAATATTTTATTTGGGGATTCCCAGGACACGATATCAAAGCATAGAGTAAACTTGCAGTTACACACAAAGAGCCACACACACACCCACATATTCACTTACCGTATATAGACACATTTCTAGGACTACCTTCATTGCGCAGGCGTTTATTAACAACTGGAGCTTTTCTACCACGCGGTGGTGACAGTCTCTCTGAAACCGCGAAACTCCCGCCTTAGCTCGATACTACTTTTTGGCAATATATATATATATATATATATATACATGTATATATACATATATGTGTACATAAATATGTATATATATTTATTATACATAAAATGAGTACTTAGATTGTGCTGTGCTGTGAACTTGTATTTTTAATAATAATTTCGGATAAAAATAAGGTGCGAAATTTTAATTACAATTATTAACACAATGCTTCTCGAATCATTCCGAGAATGTAGACTAAAAGTTTTAACCATTATCTTAGTAGACAAGATTGTCACCCGGGTTTGGATTAAAAAACTTTTTTTTTTTAAGTGAGGGATGTAATGCAAATGAATTGATAAAATGAAATTTTTTCAATTCATATGTTGGTTGCAGCTGAACAAAAGACCATTAACACAATTCAATATGATTCTATTAAATCACAAAGTTTATTTATTGTCGAGTGCATTGTTTCATTTCATGCACGAAAAGGCTTTAAATTATAACGAACGTAATTTGTAGTAGAGTCACTTAGACTCTACGATCTTCAATTAAATTATAACTTTATGTATTTAATGCATAACTATTTTCGACAAAGCACTATGTTTATTGTGTGCAAAGAAATTTTATAATTAGCTATTGAATGATAAATTATGAACAAGATATTATCGTAACTCTATTTAAGCCTCATTTTTTTGATTAACTGATCTTAATCTGTGATAAAATTTAATTAATAATTATAATAATAATAATTTAGTTTAATTTGATCTCGAGCTTATGATAGTTTAGAGTTAATTCTGGACCGTATTTTTAAAAGATTTTTTAAATTATTAGAATATAGATAAAATCGTTGATTGTTACTTCTTAGATTGGATCATCGTTGTATAAAAATAATTAGCTTTTATTTTTTTTTAGTTAATAAAAAGTACATAGTATAAATAAAATAATTTTGATTTTCAAAAATCGGAAAATATATGCCTTAAAATTTTTTTCAAATTATTTGCTTTCACGGCGCATTAAAAAAAAGTTTTGTAAGAGTTAAAGTATTATTTTTTAAGTTTTTAATTTTGGGTATAATAAAATTCTTACCTTGAGTCATTACTAAAATTTATTGAAATAAGTGCAGCGATTTCTATTATTTTTCTTTCTGTATTTTACATGGGAAAACAAATGATTTCAAAAAAAAAATTACAAATATCAATATTTCGAATTTTCATGATATTGATAAATTTTTTTATCTTTAAGTTGGAAAATTGGGTAATTATTTGCAAGAATCCACCATTTTTTCGAAAATTTTGATATATATATATATATATATATATATATATATATATATATATATATTTTTAAATATATAAAAAAAAATGAAAAAAAAATTGATTTTCACAATTTTAACAAATTTTCTGAAAAATTTATAAATTTTTTAGAAAATTGGGATATTCACCTTTTTTTTTCTTTTAATTGTTCGTTTTTTATGTATTTTTCAAAAAAAAAAAAATAAATATATGTATAAAAAAAACGTCAAAAAAGATAAAATAGAAATTTTGTCCAAGAATTGAAGAGCCAAAATTTTTTCTAACTTTTAAAGGCAAAAAAGCTATCAAAATATTTATTTTCTTTTTTCACGATATTTTTTATTTTAAATCCGCAGTAAATACAAGCAAAATAAAAAAAAAAAGTTAAAACATGTTGATCTAGATATGGCCAAAAATAGGGTGGACCCCACTGATAAATAATTACCGAAAATTGATATCTTCGAAATTTCTTTTTTCACATAATTATATTTTTAACAATAAAAAAATCAATATGATTTATGGCCATAAATCGGAATAGAATTAACTTCTACTCTTAACGATTACCAATTTTTTAGTCTATAATTTTTTTGCTGAACACAATATTTACACTTTTACAGCAATTAAAGATTATCCGATTTTTTATTTTAGAACTTTTTTTATGAAAAAAACTGCGATAATATTGATCGTGAAAGTATGTTACGCATGAATGAATACGATAGTTATTGCTATCCCAAGGGTGAAGTTTATTCTAGTGAATGTGATCTTTTTAAAAAGATATTTGATTTCCTCCGTGTTTATTATAATGGACACTTCATAATTTTTATAAATTTATCTTTATTGTTGAAAAGTCAAAGTTCCGCTTTTTACAGCAAGTGATATTTGTCAGAAAAATATATATAATTCGGTTACAAATTCTCGCAATTGAATTTTTAATAAAGTCACTTTTTTTATTCTGTCAATAGTTTTTGTTTTTTTTTTCAAACACTCAATTACAAAAATAACTCACCTTTCTATTTAATTAAAAAAATTCTATTACTATGTGATAATTGAATTTGCAGCACTTGGAATCAAAAAAAGATTTTTCCGTATGTTTTTATTTTATTTTTTTGAAAAGTTCAATCTTCCGAGGTCGTCAAGTCGCTGAGAACGATTAAAAAAGTTTAACTGGATATCCTGAGGCTAAAAAGCCTCATGAACGAAAACTTTTTTTTCAATGAATTTGATTTTCTTGAGTAGAAAAAAAAATTAAATTAGATTGAAGAAAAGCTGACTTATAACAAAAAAAAAGTAATAATAGGGAAAGTATTAAATTAATTTATATGAAAGACAGCATACTACTTCAAGTACAACTTTTGAGTATGTGAGAAGGGAGGTGTAACGCGGCTTGTCATTTCGATAGCACCCGCTATCCTCAAGGGAATGAGAGTTAACACAATTATTCTTCTCTGGGTAATTGACTTTAACGAGTTAAAAAATGAGCAAAATCGACTAGTTACACTGGTAGAAGGATTTATTAACTATTAATAATTTAATTTCTTTAAAGACAATTTTTTAATTTATGAAATTTTTAAAAATATTTTTTTTAACATCCAATAAATATTTATTTGGAAGCAAAGTACATTTATTTACAGTTAATAAGTATTTGTTAATAGTAAAACAAATACTTATTATCCATCACGTTTATCCATTAAATTATTTGTAATTGATCCTGTGATAGCACGATTATTTTTTAAATTTATTTAAAAAGTACCCAAACTATGTACAGTGTGAATATAAATATAAAAAAAATTATTAAGCCAAAGTTTTCTTATTCATAATTCGTAAATCTTGACAGTCGCACAGTGACTGCAGGTCGCTAGTTTAATTTATTAAATTTTAATAAATATTTTTAAACATTCAATAAATATTTATGTAGGAAGAAAGTACATTTATTAATAGTTAATAAGTATTTATTTATAGTAAAATAAATATTTATCAACAGTAAATAAATATTTTGTTGAGTAAATTTGTTTCGCTTGCAATGTCGAATGATATAAAGATTGCTTATAAACAAAAATCATCTTTATAAATTAATAAATTACTAGTTGTTTTTCGCCCGCTTCGCTGGGCATTTTATAGAATTGTATTTTTAGATTTAAACTTGAAATTTAATTAGAGTATTGTTTTGACTTTCACAAATTCCAAATTTCATTGAATTAGCATATACCTTTTATCCATGTAATTATTCCAGCTAATATTAATTGTAACTTTCAATGTGCAATCATTATAATGTTTGCGTGGCTTTTTTTCAAAGATGAATAATAATTGACACGAAGAAAAAAATTTGAAATGAGAATTTGGAGCCTATAGGAGCTATAGCTTGGAAATTAAAAAATTTTAATGTTAACACCCGCCTTCGCAAACCCCTGTGAGGTGAGCTATCATAAAATTTGCCCATCGACTTTTTCTACATCTCTTACAGAAGATTCCTACCAAATTTGGAGTCGACAGGAGCTATAGTTTTAAAAACGGGAATTTTTCATTATTAACGCCCCCGCAATCCTCTTTGGGGTAGAATATCGTAAAATTCATTCATAAATTATTTTTCATCATTTACAGAAAATTCCTACAAAATTTGGAGTCTGTAGGGGTTATAGCTTGAAAATTAAAAATTTTGATTGTTAATATCCACCCCCGCAACCCTCTGTGAGGTGAGATATCGTAAAATTCGTTTATAGATTATTTCTACATCTCTTACAAAAGATTCCTACTAAATTTGAAGTCGATAGGAGCTATAGTTTAAAAACGGGAATTTTTCATTGTTATCACCCCGCAACCCCCCTTGTGGGTGGAATTTTGTAAAATCCGTCCTTAACTGACCTCTACTCGGCGAAAGGAATATTCTTGCCAAATTTCAAGTCTCCAGGTCTTATAGTTCCAGAGATATCATGATGAGTGACCATATCTATAAAAAGTCTCCTATATATATATATATATATATATATATATATATATATATATATATATATATATATATATATATATATATATATATCTATAGATTTACTTCCCGCTAAGAAAATCAATGATTTTCGATAAATCGGCGTTATTGGTTTTACTCCTTTTTGGAAAAAACGAGGTTTCAACAGATCGTGACGTTTTGAATCGCTAAGAATCTTTCCTGACAATTTTTTGCATTGATTATATTACATTATAATAACATTTATTGTAAAATTCTAAATTCTATCACAGCTCATAGTCATTTCTTATATTTTTAAATATTAAAAACATTAATTCATTTAGTGAATTGAATTATTATCATGTGTTCCTCCAGCTGTAAGATTATAAAGTGTCAAAAGAAAATTGCTATTTTTGCTCTCTATTTTAAATAAATATTTGTTATCAGCTTAAAAATATTCATTAACTATTAATAAATATTTATTAACTGTTAATAAATGTTTATCAAATCCTATCATGGTAAAAAATTATTGATTAACAGTTAATAAAACTTATTTAATACAAACAAATCCTTCTATAAGTGTAGTTTAGAAATGGTGATCTTTTGAAATTTTGAAAATATCAAAAATCGCAATATCCGTGAATTTATTCACTAATAACTTCCGACAGAGATATCTTATTTGATTTAATACACTAAACTCATAATTTATGATCATTTAAAGTGATTTATGACGGTTAATATTCATAGAAAATACAAAGAATCGTTATTTCGGTGGTTTTTTCATTGAATAAATTGTTGATGGCAAGAGTGAGCTAATTTTTGTGAATTTGACTTAAATACTGATAAAATAAACGTTAATTAGCATTTTTTATCCAATTAATAATAGTTTGAAGTTGATAACAATAAAATTGAAAACATTCAGATAGCGAAATCGATTTCCATTTCGGATGCCAAATAGCCGTTTTTTTATTCTATATGTTTTACTGATATTGTTTCCATATCCTGATGTAAAAAAGGAAACAGATTTTAACAGAATTGAAATATTTTGATAACTTTTTAAAAGTGGGGTGATTGTATCATATTTTTTCTGACTGTAGAAGCAACATGACTGATTTTTTTAAATACATTAACGTTGTTTAAGTCTTAAAGCTTTTTAAAAATAAAATAATTAGGAAAAAAATTATTTTTTAAACGTATCAGTTTTTCAGCTTAAATTTTTTTTTGTGGAACTATAAAAATTTGAAAATTTGTTTGAAATTACTTTCTTAAATTGTTTTTTCAAAATAGTAATTGAAAGATTTTTTATGGTACTTACTTTAAATATACTGGGAAAAGAAATAGATTGATGGAATAAATTTTGATATTTTATGACCAAAACCAGAGTATTTCTTATTCCTGAATAAGTGCCATAGATTTCAACAATTTTTCTGATAAAGTATTCTTGTTCATTGTTCTGTTGCTATCTTTGATATTTTTATACTATATCTTGTAATAGTTATTAGTCAACTTAAATTATCGAAATGTATAACGATTAAATGCTTATATAGAAAAAAAGGTTCACTTGAGGCAAGAAAATATTTTTCTTCCTAATTGTTTTCTTAAACAAAAAAAAATTTTTTTTTGACACAAGAAATTTCACTTATTCCATCAAAATTAATTCTCTTGCTTTAAAAAATACGTATCTCGATCCAAGAAAATTTATTTAAGTCAAGAAACTTTTCTTGTTTTGAGAAAATTCAGCCTCTTGCTCCAAAAAATTTTGATAATGTAAATTTTTGATAAATGTAAATTTTCTTGTCTTGAGAAAATTTTTCTCTTGCTCCAAAAAATTAAATATCTCGATAGAAGTAACTTTTCATTAATATTTTTATTGATTAACATATCAAATGAGAAGATCAAATGATATTGAATCATTTTTTTTTCATTTAATATGTATAATTTCACGCTAAAATAATATAAAATGGGCATCAAATATTCAAGAGAAAAATTTTCTCAAGGTGAGAAAATTTTTTTCTCAGATGAAGTAGGTGGCGCTACTTCCCTAAAGTATCTAAAAATTTTCATCGAATATAAAAATTTATTGTATCAAGTATTTATGATAATTTGAATTAAGAAACAATTACTTCCACCACGAATAGAATTTCAAGAAAAATTTTTATTTCGACCAACACAACTTCAGTCTTCCTTCAGGCACCCAAAAATTTTCTTGAACCAAGAATTTTGTTCTACAGTCAAGAAAATTTTCTTTCTGTGTACAAGGTATTTTCACTATTTTTATAATACGTTAGGAATTTATTTTTTGAGATTATAAAATCAATGATAAAGTTTAAAAAATACAATGGTAGTGAGAATTAAGTAAATAAGTATCTGTGATTTAGCGATAGATAATCGTAAGTGTTCCTTAAAAATTTAAGAAAACTTATCATTTTCCTTGTGATATTTACCCTTAGATCGCAAGTGAATAACATTATACATCACGCATAATAACGGATCGTACACAAAACAACGTCGAAGACTGGTATGTAATATTCGATCTTATTATTTTGGCTCATTTTAAACTACTTTGCCAGAAAACATCTTGATGCAAGAGAAATAATTTTGATTAAAAAAAATTATTTTTATGATAATCGGTTGTCACGCTTCATGAACTTCTGGTCTTAAATCTCATCATCATAGCTTAAGCAACTAATATATTTAATCAATAACGATTACTACTTGAGTTAAGAGTAAATCAAATTCTTCATCCATAAATAATTCTCAAAAACTGATAATAGTTTCATTTTTCTTTAACAGCTTTATATTGTTGGAACAAGAAAAAATTTCTTCATTCAAAAGAACAAAAAAAAATAATGTAGGTGATTCTATTCTTTGTGATTTCTCGTGTCCTGTAGTACTTTTTGCTCTAACTGGTCATGTATGATCACTGTAGCAAATTAACTTTTATGTCAATACGACCCTTAGCACGACATTTCATCACTTTTTTTTTATCCTATGAAAGTTGAAGTCGAAAACTTTACTTAAATGTCAGTATTGTCATTTTTTTTTTTTTTTTTAATTATTATAGCATTTGCGCATGAATGGTTTTTTTTACCACATAGAATAATTGAAAGTAATTATTTTCCTGATGAATTTTCATTTTCATATTTGGACTTAAAAAAAAAAAATACAAATTTTTTTTGATACATCAATTTCAAAATTGAATTCCGGTTCGATGGTTTTTGTTCTCGGATCTAAGCAAATTTAAAAATTTTAATTTTGTATAAGTTCTGCCCCAATCAAAAAATCCATACGGGAAACCAGCCTGGATTCCCACATGACGTTTTCGGATAGATTCCCACATGGTTTCCTATATAGGAATCCAGGGTATAGGATCCTTCATAGATTCCCATATTAATAAGGCGAAAAAAAATTTATTTAAAAATTAAAAATAATTATGAAGTAATTGCTATTAATTAATTATTAATTGAAACTAATTCTGAAAAACGGATCTCATAATTTTATCTAATAAAAGAACTGCTCGCGTCTGATGGACTTGAACCCGATACCTCATGGTTGACAGTTTTCGATGCTACTCACTGGTCTAAGTCATGTACTTACAAGTTTTATGTTCACTAAATTTACTAAAGGAATGAAACTAAAATCAAATCAGGTTAAAAATATGTCAACTGAAAGTATGTTTTTAAAAATGATGCGCGTGAAAAAGTTCAAGAAATTGGTATCATTACAAAATTGAATTTTTGAAACAGTTCGTCATAAATTCACTCATCAGTATCCTGAAATTAGTGAACTGAATCAAATATTGGCTTTTTTTTAAATGAATGTTGAATTAAGGGCTTTTTTACTAATCTAACTGACTCGTTTATTGAAAATTATCAAATTCACAATTAAAAAATTATAGTTGCTAATGAAATTATTTAGACCATTAATAATGTCCTTTACTAACTTTCCACAACGAAATTTTTGCAAGATCTTGAATTTTTAAGATTGGAAAAATTATTATGAGTCCTTTAGGCTTGAACCAATGACAAAGTGACTTAATACTGACGAAAATATCATAATAAACCAATAAATTGGTTTTTCTGTAAAAAATATTCATTTAACGTATTGTAGGTCAGTATGGTGGTACTAGACGTTTGATATTTTTTTTTCTTTTTCTAGACAGTACTTACTGGGATTTTTACTCGATTTTTACTATATCTTCACCTTTATGTTTCTATGTTTGTATGCATGCAATCGACTACTTTGGACTTTATTTTGACCCACTTCATTTACTTTTCAGTTTGATTTTCTATGAAAGCCTGTTTTCGTTTTTTAAACTATTGTTATTTATGTTACGGCTAGATTTTACTCAGTTTTCTATTTCTTATGCAAAAAAACCCAAATAAAATGTTAAATCTTCCGCTCCTGACGATTGACGAAAATTTGAAGAAAATTCGAAAAAATATTTTTGTTTTAAAAATTAATTTAAATAAATTGATATAATAAAACGCAACGCCATCTGTTGATATGACTCAACTATATTGAAAGATCATAAAAGGCGTCATTTATTGATGATCTGTTCAATTAACATGATATAACTCTATTGAAGCAACGAGCGAAGTGAGGGCGTCATTACACGAGTGTTCAAAGCCTTATCCACTAAGTTCATATATAAATAAATGTTATTAATTAACATAATCGATGTTATATTTCGTGCAATGATTAAAAATAAAATAGTGATATAATACGGAAATGAGTGAATGCAAATATTTATCAATGAAAGGTATTTTTTCATAAAAAAATTTTTCTTCAACATTTTTTTTTTTTTTTTTAAATCGGATAGACTGTAACACACGAAAAAAAAAAAGTTTTTATCAGTATACAAAGTATTATCCAGCGAGCTTTTTTTATAGTCAAAATATGTATGGTGATTATCAAAATACCAAAACAGTTCTCGGAGCAATACCGAGTTTAGTTTGGGATCTATACTCTACGCAGTAATACTGTAGTAAATTCCGAGTTTTCCCGCGTATGTTATGTTATTTATCTTGACATCCTGTGTATTTATACCATATAATCAGAAGATAAATTTAAACAATAATTATGAGTAATTGTAATTCTTGATACAACTTGAAAATTATCATTTATTATCGCACGTCTAATTTCAATTTTTATTCATTATAATATTTATGAAAAAATAATATTATATGTAAATATTTTTAAATCAAAATATTACGTATTGTTAGAGCAATACAAAGTTTTTTTTTCTCAGCATGAGAAAGACTGCGAGTAGCAAAATGCTACTTTGTCGTACAGTTTTTCAAAAACGAATCAACCGATTGAATTCTACGACACGTCATTCGAAAGGGTTTATCAAAACTTAGATCTAAGTAGATTTGAAAGTTAATCCATCCAGCCATTTCAAAGAAATTTAAACAAAAAATTAAAAAAAAATTTGAATTTTTATGTTTTTTTAAAATAACTTTAAAGTGTGCGGAAAAATCATGATAAAACGTTTTTTGTACTTAAAAAATTGCGTCGGATGCATTTTCGAAAATGAAAATCGAATGACGCATTCAAAAGTTAAATTTATTTAAAAAATCGCAAAATTTTGTTTTTCGGTATTTATTTTGAGATATCTTCGAAATTTATCAACCAATCAATATGAATCTACACGTTTTCTTTTTATGCTTTAGAAACTGCGTCGAATGCTTTTTTAAAAATAAAAATCGAACGACGCATTCAAAAGTTATAGTTGAGTAATAAAACCATTTTGAGCTCTGTTGGATTCTCTGAACAACAATAAATCCAGTTATAAACTTTTAGTTTTATATTTTGTTCTTAGAAATATTTATTTTAGAAAAATAATATATTTTCTTTTATTAGTTTTTAAATGTGAAAAATACATTCAAAGCACATTTGTGCAGCTAGAATAAGAAAGCCTGTATAGGCTTCATTTTATGACCTTAGATACTTGAGTTGTATAAAGGACTCCTTATTTTACACTGCACAGTACAACTAAATATTACGGTCTTAGTTAAGAAAAAAAAAATGTGTTTTACTAAGGACAATACAGAGGGTAAGACCTCACAATAAAATAGTTTTTAACATTATCCCGACTAGAAATTACGTTGGGATTACCCAGGGTATATATCTGGATCTGATTGGGTCCCGAAGAGGCTTGCTCAAGGGGGAAATCCCTATAAGGACCTAATTAGCTCCCAATTGGGCAGTCCCAACGTAAAAATTATAATTTTTATTAAATTTTTCCCAATAGGGACCTGGGTGGAACTTAAGAGGGATAACCCAACGAATAATAAAAATAAAATTGCTAAGTTCTCCCAAAAGAGACCTGTATGGGACCGAAGATGATTTTCTCAACGTAATGTAAATATTGCATCGATGGGTTTTCCTAACTGGGCTCGTAGTAGAACCCAATTAAGTTAACCCAAACTGTGAGTAGATACATGAAGAAATAATCTTTAAATTTAGGCAGTCGTTTATTTATATAAAAAATTAATCGCCCAAAGATGTGTGAGCTTATATTATTAGAATATATTTGTCATAAATTAATTAGAAATAAAAGTAAAAATTATTTGTTAAGAATAGAAAAGAATTAGAAAAAAATTCATCCAACATTGAAAAAAAAATTTTTTTTTTTGACACAAGAATTTTCACTTATTCCAACAAAATTAATTCCCTTGCTTCAAGAAATACATATCTAGATTCAAAAAAATTTATTTAAGTCAAGAAAATCTTGTTTTAAGAAAATTTTGCCTCTTGCTACAAAAAATTTAGTTCTTGATAGAAGTAAATTTTCATTAATATTTTTATTGATTAACATGTCAAATGGGAAGATTTTTTCTCAGCTGAATTAGGTGGCGCTGTTTCCCTAAGATATCTAAAAATCTTGATCAATGATAAAAATTTTTGTATCAAGTATTTATGATGATTTGAATTAATAAAAAATTACTTCCACCAAGAATAGAATTTCGAGAAAAAATTTTACTTCGAGCAACAAGCTTCGGTCTTCTTTCCGGTACCCAAAAATTTTCTTGAGCCAAGAATTTTGTTCTCCAGTCAAGAAATTTTTCTTTCTGTGCTGATTAAATCCAAATACTGAGTTTTTAGACTGAAATACATTTTAATGTTGCTGAAACAAAATTCATACTCCAAATTTTTTTTCTCAGTATGAAAAGAAATTTTAATTGAAAACAAATTTTCATTATCGGTATTTTTCATAATTAAATTTTTATCCATATAAAAAAATTTTTTTAAATAATATGCATTTCAACAAAATTTTAATCTTGAAAATAAAAGTTCTTTATGTTAGCATAACGAGGATCCCAAATCAAATCGGACAGTTTTAAGGAATTTTATTTTTGATTCTTTCAATTTTTTTTGGATTTTTCAGTCAAGTTTTTTTTTTATTTTAAAATTTTCTATTTAATTTATACAAAAATTGTATTTTCACGCCAGAAAAGTGAATAAATAAAAAAAACAATTTGTAAAAGCTTGATCATAGCATGAATAATGTGTCAGTTAACCGATTGAATTAGTCAGCATTCCTGCTTGGACCAGCGGTAACGTGAACGACTAAGGACCCTAAGGACGCAAGTTCGAGCCCAACTCCCGACAAGGATTTTTCCGACCAATGATTTCGTTTCAATTCAAATTAAATAGACTAATGAGTAACATAACATGAGTATCTAATCCTATATTATTTTTAATCTTTTCGAAGATCATAATATTTTTTCTTTAAAAATTTGGATTGGGCTCTGATGGGGTTTCCCCATTTGGGACCTAAGAGGGATTGCCCAATGAGGGCCACATAGGACTTTGCGTGACATCCCTATTTGGGGTCCCTATTAGGCAGCCCAATGAGGACCCAATAGGTCTTACATTAAAATTTCTAGTCGGGATAGTCAGTCTGCGATTAAACTCTGTCAAGTAACGACACTTCTCTCGATACGATTCCTTTTTAAAATAAAGATTCTATTTGAATCACTCTATGTGGATAATAATCTTGTCTTTTGACTTTTTTTATTATTAATCCTATCCATAACTTCTTACACAGAACAAAAAATGTTCTTGAATCAAGTGTATAACTTTGAAGAGTTTCATATTCTTGATTTGAGTAGAAAAATTCTTGATTTAAGAAAATTTTACTTGATTCTATAATTTTTCATCTTAATTCAAGACAATTACCCTCTTCAAAATTATATTCTTGGTTCAAGAATTTTTCTCTTGAATCAAGTTAATTGCACGCCTCATTAGCGGAGTGGAGGCAGTGCTCTACTCTCGACATGTCAAAAAACCCAGTCTTTCGAAACTTGAATGACTTTTTTCTCACTAATATAACACTTACAGGATAATATGAGTGCACTAAAATCGAGTTAAATAATCTATCAAGCATATATGGTATTTTCTAAGAACAATTATTTTGTTTAACATAGTAAATAATAACATTAAAATCAATCATTCTTGGACGTCCGTCAGTCTGTGTTTATGGATCCATGTATGTGGCAGAGAAATTGGTCGAAAAATTTATCGTACCAGAATACTTTTTTTCTTATTATATAAAGTTATACCTTGGGCTGATTCCTAGTTAATATTAGCGTTCTAAGTACTGTCGTTTAATTATAATTTGTAAAAAACTAAAATACGACTGTGTATTTGTATATCTTTACATACATTTATTTTTTAGTATATTTTTTCCTCACCTTAGAGTTATGGCGCCACTATATATTTTTTTTATTGTAGTATTTTTTTTCTCACTTTGGAATTATGGCGCCGTTAAATCATACCTAGCAGAGTTTTCTGTTTCTTATTATATTTCTTTTTATATTTTATTTTAATCAATTTTATTGTGAAAAATGCTATTATGAGGCGTGCACTTCTGGATTTTCCAAACTTTTTTTTTCTGTGTACATTTTGAGCTCGAAAAGCTCAAAATGTGAAAAACGTTGCTTTGATCTTAAAAAGCTCAAATATCAATCGAAAAACACATTTTAAGGCACTTTAACTTCAAACTTAGCGGGAAGTTTTAGGGTTGGCCTGCACAGTCAACGGATTTCCAGATTTTTTTTCAGAATCGAAATCTGAAAATTTTCAGTTTTAACGGCACTTTTGTGATAAGTTGATAATATCTTGAACCAATGTCATCATCAATGCCATCACAATACAAGAAATAGAAATTTTCGAACGAAGGATATGTATATTTTATCCGAAATAATTAAGAGCTTCGTTAAAATAGTAAAGTTTATGAATAGAGAGAACTTTCTGATCCTTCATCTCGAATTTTAATTAATTGATTCAAGAGTTAATTAACTAAAACAACAAAATTGAATATCTTGAAATGAGTTTGGAATTTTTGTTTGTAAACGAATCGATTGTAACAAAAATTATTTAATTTCATTGTTTAAATTGGGCCAGAGGTCGAATCGACCAATACTAGATCATATAATTCATTTAATAATAAAGGAGCTTAAGTATTTACTAGTTTGGAATTCTTGCTTTGAATAGTTGTAGTGATCGATTGGTTAATGGTTATTGAGAACGAAGTAATCATAGGATTGCTTGGTCCGCGGTATACAATACAGTCTTCGATAGGATGCACTACATATCACTAAATAGGTATACCAGATGGTACGCTAACAAGTTGGTAGATATTGGTAACTATTCTACTGCTGACACCACCTTTATAATTCAATCTTTTATTTTCAAAAAGATACTAGATTATTTGTCAATTTTAGATTGAAAGTGTTTTCTTTTCATTTTTAATTAGTGATACGAAGATATAATTGTATCATGTATTGGGAAAGAATCGTTTTTTAATGGAACAGAATATTAGCATTAATTTGTCAACAACTAGTTTACATTATGAATTTTTAGTGTAATTTCGAATTAGAAATACTTCATTGATGTCGAAGTAGATTGATAGCAAACTGATGCAGATAAACAAACTAAATTAATTGTCCTCACTAAAGTAAACGAATAATAGATTTGCAATAACGTCCCTATCAAAAAAATTAAGAAAACGGTTGTCCCTGAAGGCCATCCCTGCAACTTCCCGTTAATTCCATACCTAGGAGCTTTAAATTGCATTTATGACGTTTTTGAGCTCTTCGAGCTCAAAAATACAATTTGTATGTTACTTTAAGCTCTCCGAGTTCAATAAGGTAGCTTTTCTATGCTTTTGAGCTCTTTAAGTTCAAAAGTCTGGTAAAAGTTTGATGAAACACTATTTTTTGAATTTTTAAACCGTAATAACGTTTGAATGAATAAACCAATTTTTACGTTTTTGGTGGCGATCAAACCGCGTTGAAATCGGTCAAGCCGTTCAAAAGTTATAAGCGGTTCATATACGTTCACACAACACACACACACTTTTTTATTTTTTTTTTAAATAACTTTAAAGCTTAAAAAAATCACAATAAAACCATAGATACATTTTTTTTTTGGTTAAAAAACTGCGTCGATTACATTTTCGAAAATGAAAATCGAAGTACGCATTCAAAAGTTACAGTTGTTAAAAAATTCACAAAATTTTGTTTTTCGATATTAATTTAAGATATCTCATAGATTTCTCAACCAATCAATACAAACCTGTACATTTTTTTGTGCTTAAAAAACTGCATCAAATGCTTTCTTTAAAAAACAAAATCGAACGAAAAACAGTGTTAGACAGTTTTGGACTTGAAAAGCTCAAATACTAACCAAAAAACAAATTTTAAGGCACTTCAAATTTAAGCGGTAAGTTCTAGGGTTGGCCTGCACAGTCAACCGATTTCCAGATTTTTCATTTTTGTTTCGGACATAGTTATAATTCAGTAACTGCATTTCTAATCAAGATAAAAATATAAGCTAACTTTTTGATCAATTTTAAATTGTGACATCTAGATACAAAGAAAATATTACACATTGTTTAAAAATTTTTGGACGGAGTGTACACGGAAAGAAAATTATGTGAACTATTCCTATACCATTATAGGAATAGTTCCTATAACGCTATAGGACTAATTTCTCTACTATTATAGAAACTATTCCTATATCATTATGGGAACTAATTTAAAGTGTAGTATAAATGAATCGGAGTAAAAGTTTTTGTGTGAAACTTACACCAAATAAATTGTTAAATGCAGGGGGTATAAATATGCAATTTACGATCAATTGTGTAGAGTGCTCTGGGTCAATTTTTACACCAAAATTTTTTACCGTGCACAAAAAAAATTTTTTTCTTGAAAAATTACCATTAAATTCACGGTGATCGTGGAACACAATGCTGCCTTTCTATTAATTACCATTTTTGAAACAAATTTACGAAAAAATTCATTTATTTGATGGTAGACTTCACAAAATTTACCGAAAACCTAATAAAAGTTAAAAATTATCCCACTTACCGACAAATGATTAGGTCGTCCATCCGTCCCGCAATCACCGTGAATTTAACGGTAATTTTTAAAGACAACTTCTTTCAATGTAATAAATACATGAAAAAGTGCCATTGGGCAGCCGAAATGGAAGTAGATTTCTTGATAAAATAAAATCAATATAGGGTAAAAGACCCCATTAGTGGCAGGGACCTCATTACTGACACTTTCTTTAATTTTGGTACTTATTCAATTAATGAAATTATTAATATCACTAATGAATATATTATTTCTGATCTTTAAGACCTTTAGATCAAAAAAAATTTTTAATTTTTATTCCAAGTAGAACATTTTTACATTGAAAGAAAAAGTGCAACTAATAAGGGTTAAAGGTGCCACTATAGGGGTCTTTTAATAAACTGGTTATTTAAATACTTTAATCAAATTTATAGAATATCTTTTCTCTCAGTTACGAAAAATTTGTAATATTCTAGAAACGAATGCAATAGTAAAATTTCATTAAATACCTATAAACGTGTAGATTATTTTCAGTCTAAGAAAATGAAATAATATGGAAATTAAAGCTTATTTGTAAGCTACAGAAATAAGATTTTTCGCACTTTTTGAAATTTTTGAATTACTCTCATTTCTAAACTAATCGAGTGATTCAGCTCATCTTCAAACTTGACCTAAAATACACCCGAAGAATGACGCATTTCGCGCTATGAGGCATGTAATAATCATATTTTAAATTATCGTTGATAGAACGTAACTGGTTCAAATTGTGCACGTTTAAACTTCGAAAATATTTGTTTCAATTGCACAAAATAAAAATACTCATTTATTGTCCACTTAGCAGATAAGTTCTGCTAGTATATTAAGATATTATGCAAATTTAAATTCAGTATTTCATTTTTCAGAGATTGCAATTTATTTTGTTAAGCGGAAAATCTTTTTTAATTGAAGACAATAATTTAAAATATTGTAGAAGAATTAAGTAATAAGAAAATGATATCATTGTTGATTTGGTATGGAATGCTGGATAAGTATTTGTCAATTAAAATTCCGCAGTAGTATTGACCCTCGCCAGCTATTCCTGAAACTCAGTAGATTATTGAGGTATTCAAGCTTGGAAAAATCGATTTCGATATTCTTCAAAGTTGTTTATGATTGACAATTTAATTTAATTTTTTAAACTAATCAAGCAATTTCAAATCAATTTGCTCCATTCGATTCAATTTTCAGAAGTAGAGCTTATAAATTCTATAAATTAATTAGCAGGTCTTCAGAAAGTTACTCCAAAAAAACACCTTTTTTTTTCAAAATGTTATCCAAATAAATTTAAAGTTTTTTGTAAATTACGTACGGTACTACTGATAATATATGTACAAGTATATTTATAAATAATTTGAATTCATAAACGATTGCAAGATATATGGAGGGGTATTTACTTACATTTAGAAAATATACGACTATACTTGCTATAAAGCTGATCAGTACGTTGCAATTATTATGACAATCGTATATTCTTAAGGATCTATTGATCAGCGATTATGGAGTAAGAAAAGTTATTGCATTGATAAATATTATGTTTTCAGTTATATTTATCCAATAATAAAATTAGAAAAATAAAAACGAAAAACAAATTTTTTTTTCGATAACTTTCAAATTTTCTCTCAAAGTCTGACAAATATTTGGTGTGTTTTACATAACTGTATCAAGTACCTTGAAATATACTTTTGGATTTGTAAAAAATTGTATAACCTAATTTGTGAAGCTTACTTGGGAAGATAAAATTGTGTAAATAGGATGTTTAATGATACGGAACCTGAAAGTAGGATTTATCGTTATAGAAGCATTAAGCGTTGAATGCAGTGATATACTACTCGAATAGTGATAGAAGTACAGGAGTTGTTAAGCTACTGAACTGACAATTGAAAAATGACCGTATATATCGTTGTAAGTTGAGCGTATGTAAGCCGGATGCTTTTAGAGATTTTAATTGGCTCGGGAAGCAATTTTATACGTGGGATAAAATGCTAAACTTTTTTCATTAACTAATAGAGAGATTGAATAAAATACAATGAAACATTGAAAAAAATAAAAAATAAATAAATAAATAATATTTTTCCGAAATGTTTACAAATTTAAAAAAAAAAGCATTTTTGGAAAAAAATTAAGAGAAAGTGAGTTATAAAATCGAAGATATTTGAATCTTATTTTGAATAATAGCTTAAAAATTTTGTTTTGTAGTCTAATCCCGTGTAAAAAAGTTGCAGAATTCCGTAGGTGATCCGCTGAATATCATGCGGAAGTCATATTTTGACACGAACATGAATTTCGGATGTATTCCTGATGAATATACAAACATATTATAGAAATATAGTTCTAGTGATAGATTGTATGAAAAATTTTAGTAGAACATCGTTCAATTTCAGACGTATTTACAGGTCTTATTACAAAAAATGTTTCCGGTCCTCCTCAGTATTATTTCTTATGACAAAACATATAGTAATTAAATTATTAATTTCTACTATTGTCAATGAATCGGACGAATCGACTCACAAATTCATTAAATTTTTGATTTCACAAGACGGAAACATAGAACGGATTGATTGACATGGTCTTATTATTGCATAAAAGCTACTATTCTCACAATTTACAACATAGTTGTCGTTATAATCACAGAAACAAATTTTTATAAATTTTATAGTTGTAACTTAAGAATATTTAGAATAAATTCTACAAGCTTGCGTGCTTATCTCTATCTATAAATCAATTTCAAATTTGAATTGATCTCAAAACTAATTCATATTTGTATCAAAATATGAATTTCAATCTTAAATTTATTTTAAATCGGAATTTTTTTTGCACGGGATAGAACTATAGTTCTGTACTATCTTTGTATGGTCATCAGGAATTCGCTCGGAATTCATTTGGAATTCATATTTGTGTCTTTCATTTTTTTTTAAGTAATTCTTATTTAGTTGGTTTTAACTGCTGCGGTCATATTGCTAACTAACTGTTAGGAGTGATACGTTGGGGTCGTTTTGGGTTGTGAAAATCTTAATCTACGCGACAAGGGTCGAATATCAACTAAGATGGTTTCTAAGACCAGCTTGGGATTCGAACCTACGCCTGGCCGGTGAGCCAGTCCGAGTGCTCTATAAGCCATGCGCCTTAGACCACTCGACTAACCTCACCGGTTGCAACTTTTTTACACGGGAACTTTTTTAATCTATATTAATAAATCTTAATGAATTAATAAAAACGTTTTGAAAAAATAATTCTTTCAATGAAAAATTATTAGTATTTTAGATCTTATGGAAAAAATTTTTTTAAAGTGCAAGAGAAAGTTAAAATTTATGTCTAATTATGTAAACATGTTGCAGAAAAAAAATTTTTTATTTTTTAACGAATATTTTTTTTAGAATTTCATAGTTGAAAGCAATACTTACATTTATTTTTGAATATTTAAGAGCTTTTTAGAAGACAAAATTTTTTCACTAAATTTCGGGTGTACCCCATTTTACCCCCTCCCTCCCTCTCTCGACATAAAAATTTCAATCTTCGTATACTTCTGTCCATGTAAATGTAAAAATTTTTTTCTGGATATACATTAAAATATATGTAAGATAAATGTGCAGAATTCCGCAACTTTTTTACACAAGTATGTAACATACACACAAAAAATAAATTTCTTGCGCCAAAAAAATTTTAAGGAAAACAAGTTATTGTGGAGCAAGAAAAAATTTTCTTGGTTCAAGAAATTTATCTTGTCTCAAGAAACTTTGATTTCATTCAAGAAATTCTCAATCTTCCTTGATATTTTCTTGAGCCAAGAAAATTTACACTCCAGTCAAGAATTTTTTTTTTCAGTGTATATTTTTTCAAAAAAAATCAAAAATGGGAGTATGATAAGGTGATAATCACGAGTTATCAAACTTTTAACCTTGATATACCAATATTTTTTTGCAATTTTCACAAATTCATGTCTTAAAAACATTTGAAAAATAAGGAATCAAAATTTACAGGTAGGCGCCTTTCGATACATACAAAAAGATGGCAAAAATCTCCATATTTAATTTGTCTCTGCATAGAACTCCGGAAGAAAGTAATTCGATAATGAATGAAACGTATGAATTTTTAATAAATTTTAGTCAAAAATCAAATTGACATTCCAATTGTACTGAAGCAATAGTTTACTTTTAATTCTTCCGGTAATCATTGTTTTTGTTCTATTTTTTTAATCTACGTTATTTTAAAATCAGGCCATCGATCCATAGAAAACTCGCTCATCTCCGTCAAATAAAAGGCAACATATTTGTCAAAAATAATAATTTCCATATTTTATTAACTTTTATTTGTGATTTTTATTTATAAAAGCTATTAATTTTCTTTTCTTTTTGAAAATATTTTATCTTTCATTTATATTCCATATCAATAAAGCTAGTTATGGAAACGTTGGTGAGATAATAAAGTAATGTGGAAAAAATCGACCATCAACGTATTTTGTTGTTTTCAATCTATAGATAACGAAGTTATATTATCAATGTTCTTTTATCACCAGTCGTTCTGCTCTTATTTCAGAAAGCATTTATTCTTCACAACGAATTGATAAAATGAGATTAAAGTCGGTGTCGCATAGAATAATAACGAACTTGAATTCTATAAAAATATTCATGTGATTTATGATAGTATAAATTATTAGTGTCTCAAAGAATTAGAGTATCCTGCATATGAGACAAAGACTCTGTCAGAATATTGTCTTTAAAATTAATATTCAGTGGTAGCGACTCGCAAATTTATATTCCTCATTTAAATAACATATATTAATTTCTCTTAATTTTAGAATTTTGTAACTTGACAACGAGTCGCGATACGACGATTATTGAAACATGTTTTTATAGGAAATTGAAAGCTTAACAAAAATGCTCAACAAATTGTTGTAAAAAAAAATTGAGCTCAATAAAAAAGCTCAACGAAAAATTGTAATGCCCAATTTTATCAACTTTTGAATAAATGTAGACAAATGATCAATAGAGTATTAATACACTGATAGAAAAACAATCTTGATTCAAGAAAATTTTTTTCTTCAAAATTTGAACTCTTAAAACTAGATACAGATATATTTCTTTCAAGAATTTTTGTCTCTTGGTTCAAGATAGGCGATAACATTGATTCAAGATGTTACCGACTTGTGTTAAGAATGGCTTTTTTTTTATTAATATTAATTTACTTATTTCCAAGAAATAATTTTTTTTCGGTATAACAATTAAAGACTATTTAGTTTTTGAAATATACTTTGATGAATTATTTTAAGTTTTTTAAACGATAATGTTATTTTGGTTGAAAAAGTAAATGTATTGATTGAAGATAATATAGCTCTTAAGCCAAGAAAATCTAAATCAAGACAAGAAATTCTTAAATTAAAATAATCATTTGTCTTCCAAAATAAATTCTTAGATCAAGAAAATATCTCTTGAGTCAACATAAATTTTCTATCAGTGTAAAAATTGTCGTTTTATACACTAATAAAAAAAATACAAGTAATGTCAATTTTCCAATAGAAATCGTATAAAGATCACAATGCCAGTTCGCTCCTTTGTTTTTGGCCACTGGTTCACATACAATATAACTATTTTATGCTTAAACTAGTCTGTTGAATGCCGTCAAATGGACCAAAATCAAACGTGAAGTTCTACAAAGGGAGGAGGGAGGGGGGGTTTCCGTACTGAATCGTACATTTAAAATTTTTTTTTATTTTTGTAATTTTTGGATATTTCTTAATATCTATAAAAAACCCCTTCAGATAAATTATAAGATTTTTTTTATCTCCAGTTCAAATTTTAATTGCCACAAGGAAAGAAAATTATGGGAAATATTTCTATAATTGGTAGGAATGGTTCCTATAATGGGAATAATCTATAATTATTATTATAATTACAGGAATCATTCCTATAATATTATTGGTAACATTCCTACAATTATAAGAAATTTTCCTATAATTATAGAAAAATTTCCTAAAATTATGGGAACTGTTCCCATAATTTATAGCTGTAGTTTCTATAATGTCATAAGATAAAACCCCATTATTTTTAGAGAATTTCTTACAGAACCTTTTTTTGGATACTTCCGGCCAAATTTTGAAATTTCAGCGGAAAATCTGTTGTTAAAAAATTCTCTGAATATCAAATAATTTCTTTACGTTAAAAATATGTCAGGAAATGTCCAAACGAAACTTTTATTAAAAAAGAGAACCCAAAATTCCAATTTTGAGAGGTCCATCATCGAAGTTACATTTTGGAACACCCTAGAACAAACCACTATATTTTCTGGAACTTTTAATTGTTTTTTATTTGATTTAAATAAATGCTATAAAATTTTATAATTATCTGTTATACTTGTTTGATCAATATCTAATGATAATGATTAAAAACAAAATACCATGAATAAAAGACATTGTATAAACGAAAATGGCGTGGATAATTTATCAGCATTAAACGTTCAAGGTCACGCAGTAGAGATATTTATGGTGTTTTTTCAAAGTATAAAGCAGCCGCTATTTACAGGTTGATATTATTTACTTATTGCCAGACTGGTCACGAGATAAAGCTAGGATGTATATGTGCTTGCGAGAGATATAACAAGAAGATAGGTAAATAGACAAAGAGAGGATACTAAAGTGTAAGAGAAAGATAGAGAAATGAAGGTTGACGATTATAGTTTAAAAACAAGAGAAGTGTAGAGAGAAACATTGAGAACACGCTTGACCGATATTCGATGTATACCGAGGGCGACGTTGAACTTGCCTCTTATGGATCACCTATTCACTCACCCTCATGTGTATAGATTTTCTGTACTTTATATATAGTACTGAAGTATATAATAACTAGATGGAGTTTATAGTTTGTACTGGAGGCCGTTACGTATTTCTCAACACTAACAAATCATTGCTTGCGTTGCAGTTATGACGTCACGGTTTCTTTTTACTTTCTTTATTTTTATTCGTTTATTTAAAGAAGAAAAAAACTGAATGAGATAAAAAGAGTTAAACAGTTCAACGATTGAATTTCCGCATCTTATCCACGATTATTCTACCAGCCATCAATAATTTTCTTTTTACACAGAAAAAACGGTTATTTTGAACCAAGAAAAATGTTGCCTTCAATTTGGTACATTTGACTCAAAATTGTTATGCTTCCTTATTAAATAAAAAAACAAAAGTCACTTTTTGAATCATTA
This sequence comes from Cotesia typhae, assembly GCF_013202065.1. Classification (NCBI taxonomy): domain Eukaryota; kingdom Metazoa; phylum Arthropoda; class Insecta; order Hymenoptera; family Braconidae; genus Cotesia; species Cotesia typhae. The sequence continues at coordinate 3,694,927 of NW_027423781.1, forward strand.
AAAAAACTTTTTCAAAAAAAAAGCGGAAAATTTTTGAGCTAACTTTTTTTAGTTTTCGTCGAGAATATTTAATCTTGAATCAAATAATTTTTATCTTGGGTCAAAAATTTATTCACTTTAAAATGAGAGATATAATTTCGAACCGAGATTAAATATGTTTTTTCGGAATAATGCAAATTTAGGGCATTTGGAACTTAATTTAGAAACGACTTTTGCTAATTAGAGGATTTAAGTGAAAATCGCACTTACTCTCACTAAAAATTTCGTATCATCGTTGTGATAAGCTATTTTATTTTAATTTTTGAGGAACACATCGATGTTACAGATTTTCAATCATTCCTTGTACTTCTAAATTTTGAATTTTATTATTTGCAAAAGAATATTTATGAATCAATTAATACCCTATCAAAAAAATCCACATGAATTTATATGGGAATCCACATAGGAAGTATGGATTCCTGTAGTGAATTTATATCAGTAAAAAAGTTTGGAAAATCCAAAAGTGCACGCCTCATAATCTCATTTTTCACAATAAAATTGATTAAAATAAAATATAAAAAGCAAAATAATAAGAAACAGAAAACTCTGCTAGGTGTGATTTAGCGGCGCCATAATTCCAAAGTGAGAAAAAAAATACTGCAATAAAAAAAATATATAGTGGCGCCATAACTCTAAGGTGAGGAAAAAATATACTAAAAAATAAATGTATATAATGATATACAAATACACAGTCGTATTTTAGTTTTTTACAAATTATAATTAAACGACAGTACTTAGAACGCTAATACTAACTAGGAATTAGTCCAAGGTATAACTTTATATAATAAGAAAAAAAGTATTCTGGTACGATAAATTTTTCGACCAATTTCTCTGCCACATACATGGATCCATAAACACAGACTGACGGACGTCCAAGAATGATTGATTTTAATGTTATTATTTACTATGTTAAACAAAATAATTGTTCATAAAAAATACCATATGTGCTTGATAGATTATTTAACTCGATTTTAGTGCACTCATATTATCCTGTAAGTGTTATATTAGTGAGAAAAAAGTCATTCAAGTTTCGAAAGACTGGGTTTTTTGACATGTCGAGAGTAGAGCACTGCCTCCGCTCTGCTAATGAGGCGTGCAATAAACATAGACCTCAAATAAAGTTGCAAAATCCGTTTTTCAGAATTAATTTCAATTAATAATTAATTAATCGCAATTACTTCTAATTTTTTAAACAAATTTTTTTTCGCCTGATTAATATGGAAATCTATGTAGAATCTCACCCAGGATTCCTACATGGAAAACCATATGGGAATCTATCCGAAAACGCCATATGGGAATCTAGGCTGGATTCTCACATGGATTTTTTATAGGGTATTAACCTTTCATGCTCTTCACTTTTTGTTCACTCTAATTATCTTGTGCTTCCTACACTGCATTCGCCCTATTCCTCACTTCTTCCTAGGCTCTTGGAATAATACCATGGGAAAACCACAGAGAAAACCCGTGTCAGCACGGAGTGACAAATGATTATTATTTAACATCCACAAGTTAAGGAATTAGACAATATAAATTACATCTCAAATGGATTATGGGTTTGAATCAAAATTTATGGTAAACACTAATTACTTTAAATAAGATAACTCAAACCTGATTGATGTATGAATAATGAATAGGCAAAGCAGGGTTACTCGGTTTTGACCCAAGCTTGGCTTTTCATTAAAGTGGCAAAGATAGTTTACTTCACGTTGGTTCAATCGTGAGTTGCCATTGAAGAGGCAAGGTTAGGCTACCCAGCCTTAGTCCAAGCTCGAGTTGCTATTGAATGGTTGCGAATGGATTACCTAGTATTGGCCTAAGTTTGGGAAATTCATTGAAATGGCCTATGGTCGGTCACCCAGTCTTGATTCAAGCATAGAGCAATATAGGTCCGCCAAGACTGAGTTTACCAGTGCTAGAGTCCAATTATTGCTCTGACGCCAGTTGAAAAACTGGCGATCAGAGATCTACTTTGACTAGTTTAAACTTTGTCTCACTGATCGGAAAGAAAAAGTGTCGTTTCTTGCCCGGATCAGAGGGACGAAAGTTGGCGCTTTCCGTTTTTGTCGGACAAAAAAATAGTATTCAGCCCTTGGAAAGTGAAAAAGAAAACATCAGATCACATGTTTGTCGACTTCGGCTTCGCATCGGACAACAATTACATGTGATCGAACGCTTTTCTTATTTTCCTTCCCAAGAGGTGTAATATACAATTTTTCACGGTAAAATTTAAAGATCCACCACAAATACTCAATATACGGAAAGAAAAATATGAAGACTATTCCTATAATTTTATGGAATTTTTTCCTATACCATTATAGAAACTGCAACCATAATTTATGAGAACAGTTACCATCGTGGTAATTATTCTTACAATTAAAAATAATAATTCCTATAATTTGTTAGGTTAATTTCTTTATATTGTAGGCATCATTCCTGTAATTGATAGGAACGGTTCATACACTATTAGAGGAATGATGTCCACAATATAGAGGAATGAACCTAACAAATTGTAGAAATTATTATTATTAATTGTGGGAATAATTACCACGATGGCATGGAAACTATTCCTATAATATTATGGGAATCGTCCCCGTAATAATATAAAAATAATTTCCATGCTGTTATGGAACTATTTCCATAATAATATGAGAATATTTTTTTCGAGAATGATGTAGAAAACATTTCTATTATATACTTTTTGTTTAAAAGATCCATTCAATCCTCTATATTGTGAGAGAATTTTTTCACTATTCTGAAAATAAATATTTGTTTGACACTATATAGAAATAATTCCCATTTTATTATGGAATAATTCCTATCATATAATCGGAATTATTTCTAAACTAATATAGAAATAGTTCCCATAATAGTATAGGGATAGTTCATATACTATTATGGGAATGGTTCCCATAATGGTTTGGGAATAGGTTCTATAACACCATAAGGATGGTTCTTATAATGACCTTGGAACTGTTCTCTTATTGTGGGAATCATTCCTATAATAGTATGGGAACTATTCCTATCCTATTATGGCAACTATTTCCACACCATTATTAGAACGATTTCTATAATATTCGAGGAATAATTCATATAACCATTATGGGAACCATTCCTACCAATTATAAGAATATTTCCCATAATTTTCTTTCCGTGAAAGAAACTAAAAATTTTGATATTTAATTAGCTGATGAGACAATCCTTCTTATGCCAAGAAACAGGATCAATATCAATTCAAAACTTCAAATTACAAAAACTTTGATGAGTTTTCGAGTATTAATAAGTACGTGATATAATAGCAACTCCAGGTTAAACTTGAGCTTAACTTGATTTCTACGAGCTACAATTACGCATAAATGGCTATAAATTATAAGTATAATTTTCTTACAAAAGTATTAAGCTAATTTTCAACTTTAGGTTCAGCCTATGTATAAGTTCAGAACTAGGTTCAATGCATATTTACTATATCCTATTTGCGCATAACAGAAAATTTCATTTACTTTAACTAGCTCTTTTACACCTATGAATAAAAGTTAAGGATTTAAATTTAACAAATAAACGAAATCTTTGTTTTTAAATATCATAATTCTATCCAAGTTACCATCTCACTTAGTAATTCTTCCCACGATCGTATCAAGGTTTCTGAAAGTAAGTGCTCAAGATAGACAATAGCAAAATTGGGTAGTTCGAAAATAGTATTCTTTTTTGATACTAATGTGTTTGATCGTCTAGCCTCAGATTCTTCTGTAAACAAGGCACGTCAATAGCTGGGTTTTCCAATATCTGACAATTTATAAAAATAACAAGCTATATAGTACAAGTAGATTCTGCGATATTTGATGGAAAGCTACCCCAGTTATCGTCGATAGGGAGTTATAGGCTTATCTTGTTTGAGATCAAAAATAAAACAAATAGCTATATTTATTGCTTGTTGCATTTTAAGTTGTTTGCAGAGATACATCTTATAAACATAACGATACAATTATCAATGAGCGAGATTTATGATACATATATGAGTAATTCCACATAAGTTGCATATTATTTAATATTTATATACACGAGAAACAATTATGGGAATTATTCCTATACCATTATGGAAATGAATCCCATAATAATATAGGAATGGTTCCCACAATGTATAGGTTTAAATCCTACACGGAAAAAAAAAAAAAAATTGGGACTGCCAGATGATACATTCCTGTGGAAGATACGGATTTTCATGTGGCAGGTAACAATAGTTAAAACAACAATAACAATTAAATAATAATAATAATTTATTATTAAGAGAATGAGAAAAATTTTGTCTCCTGGATAGTCACATGATAAAATCGATTTTCTTAGTGAAAATTAGTGTCATTGCAAAGGACTTGTCTTAAATTTGTGCCTCTCTAAGGTTTCATATCATTCTCGTCGATAGTCAATTTATGATGATAGATATTTAGGTTGCATTTGAAAATGCTTTATCTCTAAATCTATAATTAAGAAATGACCTTGTATCTTGTGAACTATTGACATTTTTAAAGATATAAGCTCATCTAAAGTTACACTCATCGAGACCTTTCATTTGAGTATCCACATCAATTTTTTAGGTATGTTATATATATATATATTATATATGTTGTAACAGGGTAAAATTACCCTTAATCGATAAGTCACCGAATATCGATAATTATTCGACATAGCACTGGCGCGTCTCGATCTTCGGGCCTAAAGGGAGAATAGGAGGGGGTGAGTTTGGGTTAAAATAGGTGAGCCGTGCAGTGGAACAGGGAGAAGTAGTGTGACCGCCAGACTGAGTGCCACGGAAATCAAAAAGGACCGTTCCCGAGAGTAGTGACGAGACGAAGGAAGCCAACTACAACTAGGACTTCATCCTCAACGAGTGAGTTAGATCATCGTTTTGTTCGTCAAGATGTCAATTATTGCTCTGTGGGAAGGAAGTGGACCGCGGTTTATCCAATACCCAGTTACTTCTCCTAATTATTTATCAATTGGATCGTTAATCGACGAAAATTTTATTCAATAATTAAATCGTAGAACATTTGCTAGTTTTTGGATTGAGTGATTTTCATGGGGGTTTATACCCGGGGATCGCTCGATCGACCTTGCGGGGGAAGTTTTAATATCTAAAAGTTTTCAATCAATTAACTAACATCTAAGAAAATTCATTAAATTAATTTTTCAATAATTAACTGAGTAAAATTGATTGATCTTTGTCATTGAGAAAAGAGACAAATTTTTATTCGTGGAATTTTCGTCAAGCGTCAGTTGTGTGTCGCATAAATTCCAATACCCAAGGTCAAGCAAAGACTTGACTAGCGAATGTTCTAGCAATTGAAATTGACTATTTCGACTCGTGTCAAATTTTTATAATTGATAAAACAATCAGAAAATTGTTGATAATATTTTATATTAAGAATTAATTACTAAGAATGTTTTATATTAAGAAAATTATTAATTGAGAATATTATAGAGTGGAAAATTGTTAAGATTGTTATATTTAGAATTTATTATTGAAAATAAGATAGATCGGAAAATTTTTAAGTATTAATTGTGAACAACATTATAGTAAGAATTTATTATTGAAAAACAATACCGATCAAGGAAAATTATTAAGAAGGTTATATTAGGAAATTTTTATCGAAATTATTATATTATAAAATTATTTTAACAAGTATAAATTTAAGTAAAATAATGGGGATTAAGTCCGTAAAGTAATTAAATTAAAATAAATGACACTTGATAATTGTCAGCGTGGATATTAAGTCTAAGTAATCAGTGATATTGAGTCAAGGTCAACACGAAAACAAATTTAGTAAGAAATTGGTCATTATATAGGAATTTTCGTTTCACCGATAGCCAATGATTGAGTAAAATAAAAGTAAATTGTAATTAATTTAAAATCATTTTTAAAATTAAAAATAAATTATTTAAGCGAAGTGTGGGTTATGTGTGTGAAGAATTGAACGGGTTATGCGTGATAGAAAGTGTTAATAGTGTTAAGTGCGGTAGTCCTGTGGACTTAGTTTTAAGTTGTAAAGTGTGGAGTTAGTTTTGGTCGTCCGGTGGACGTTAAATTTTAAGCTTAGTTTTAGGTCAGGTGTGGGAGACCGTTCGTTAAGAAAAGCCCATCTAGTTTTAAGCAGGTGTGGGAGACCGTTCGTTCAAAAAAGCCCGTCTAGTCATCGTATCGTCAATTGGAGGTTCGTTTGTAAATATCGTTTATTTCGCAGTTATTCTCCGCTTCGTTAGATTATAAGTGTGTGTGTGAGCGCTTAAATTTGTTAAGTTTGTTAAATTTTTATTGTTAATAAATATCGATATATTGTTAGTTAAGATTTTATTATTCAACAGCACCTTCCTCCACTCTCTCTACCCTAAGATAAGTTTTCTCAGCTCTGGACCGGTTCCAGGAACCGTGATTAATAATCCTGGTGGCGCCCTGATAATTTTTATTGTTATTAGTTTTGTTAGTTAATTTTAAAATTGATTAGGGGCTAACCTGAACAGATAAAACTGTTACAATGTATATACAGGGTGTCTCTGAAGTGGCGGGAGTAATTGTTGGGGTCGATAGAGAAAAAAATACTGAATCGAAAGTTCCTGAGCCAAAAATTTTTTTGGGCCATAGAATTTGAGTTATGAATTAAAAACGATAGCCAATCAGAAGCGCGCTATTCGAGAAATGAAAATGAGCGGGGAAGTAGAGGAGACGCGAGAGTGAGATGCTGCAATAGCAGCTTACTCGCTCACACAAAGCCGAGCATGAGAGGGGATTGTGACGCTATGAGCCGAGTACGTAAGTGTGAATGAGTGGATGTATGAGGTCGCAAGCGGACGGCTTAATGTATGAGTGTGTGTCCGTGTATCGCAGCATTATTGGAGGCGTTGTAACGCTGAATTAAAGCTAACCGGGTACTCTAAGACAGAGGAAAAAATTTTAATTTTTATTTTTATTCGAAAAAATTTAATAAAAAAAAATAAAAAGGCCCAAGATTTAACCAGACCCACAGAAACGGAGAGTAAATTTTTAATTCTCATTTATTTTGCTGGGGATTATTTTCAAATAAAAAAAAAAAGGCTAAGATTCAACTGGAATCCAAAAAGAGATGGATGAAAAAATTTTATTTTTTATTTTTAATCAGCAAAATTATTTTTCTTTAAAAAAGAGTCCAATCTCGACTGGAGCAAGAAAAAATGATTGAAAAATTTTATTATTAATTTTCAATCAACAAAATTATTATAAAAAATAAATGGGCCCAAGTCTCAACCGGACCCAAACAAACGGATAAAAATTTTTATTACTTACTTAATTTGGTGGAAATTATTTTTAAAAACGAAGAAAATTCCCAAGACTCGATCGGACCCAAAAAAATAATTAAAAGAATTTTTCCTTATTTTCAATCACCAAAATCATGTTTCTTCAAAAAAGGCCCAATCTCAACCGGACTAGAAGAAACTGATTGAAAAATTTTATTTTTATTATTAATCGAGAAAATTATTTTGAAAAAAAAATAGGGCCCAGAATCAACCGGACAAACAATGGACTTGAGTTCAATTTTTTTCTTAATTTATAATTTGACATTCTACCTGTTAATTCACCGATAGATAATTCTAATAAAAATATCAAAATTATTCGGACTTGAGTTCAATTTTTTTTAATTTATAATTTGACACTCTACCTGTTAATTCACTGATAGATAATTCTAATAAAAATATCAAAATTATTCGGACTTGAGTTCAATTTTTTTCTTAATTTATAATTTGACATTCTACCTGTTAATTCACTGATAGATAATTCTATTAAAAATATCAAAATTATTCGGACTTGAGTTCAATTTTTTTTTAATTTATTAGTTGACATTTTACCTGTTAATTAACTGATAAATAATTTTAATAAAAATATCAAAATTATCAGGACTCGAGAGCGATTTTTTCAATTCCTCAATTCCTTATTTGACATTTTACCTGTCAATTAATTAAAAAATAATTTTAATTAAAATATCAAAATTATTGGGACTTGAGTTCAATGTTTGTTTTAATTTATTTTTTGACATTTTACCTGACGATTAATTGAAAAATTATTTTACAGAATAATTCCCAGCAAAATAAATGAGAAATGAAAGTTTTCCATCCGTTTGGTTGGGTCCGGTTGAGTCTTGGGCAATTCCTTCTGTTTTCAAAAATTATTCCGAGCATAAGAAATAAGTAATAAAAATTTTCTATCTGTTCGTTTTGGTCCGGTTGAGTCTGGGGCCTATTTTCTTTTTTGAAATAATTTTGTCAATTAATAATTGATAATAAATTTTTTCAATCAGTTTTTTATCGTCTTGTCAAGATTAGGCTGATTTTTGTTCAATAAATTTTTGTTTGTTATTGAAAAGAGAAAATAAATTTTTTTGCATTCTTCTATTCTTGGCTCTGGTCGAGTCTTGGGCATTTTTTTCGTTTTTAAAAATAATTCCTAGCAAAATGAATGGGAAATAAAAGTTTTCGATCCGTTTGTTTGGGTCCGATTGAGTCTGGGGCCTATTAATTTTTTTTTAAGAATAATGTTGTTAATTAATAATTGATAATAAAATTTTTCAATCAGTTATTCGAAGTCTGTTTGAGATTGGGCCTTTCTTTTCAAGGAAAATTAATCTTGGTGATCAAGTAATAAAAAATTTCTATCCGTTTATTTGGGTCCTGCTGCGTCTTGGGTCTATTTTTTTTTCTTAATAATTTAGTTAATTAATATTTAGAAATAAAATTTTTCGATTTATCTTTTTCGGGTCCGGTCGAGTCTTGGGCAATTTTTTTGTTTCGAAAAATAATTCCCAACAAAAAAACAGGAATAAAAGTTTTCTTTCCGTTTGTTTGGGTCCAGTTAAGTCTGGGGCCTATTTTCTTTTTTAAAAAATTTTGTTGATTAAAAATTCATTATAAAACTTTTCAATTATTTTTTCTTGCTCCAGTCGAGATCAGGCCCTTTTTCAAAGGAAAATAATTTTGCTGATTAAAAATAGAAAAACAAAGATTTTCAATTTATTTTATTTCGGGTCTGGTCGAGTCTAGGGCATTTTTATCGTTTTCAAAAATAATTTCCTGCAAAATAAATAAGTAATAAAAATTATTTATCCGTTTGTTTGGGTCCAGTTGAGTCTAGGGCCTCATTTGTTTTTTTAATTAGTTTTGATGATCAACAATAAAAAATAAAATTTTTGGATCATTTTTTCTGGGTCCGGTCGAAATTGAGCCTTTTATTATAAAAAAGTTAATTATGATGATTAAAAATGAATAGTAAAATTTTTTTATTCATCTCCCTTTCGGTCTGATGGAGTCTTGGGCATTTTTTCGTTTTTAAAGATAATTTCCAGCAAATTAAGTAAGTAATAAAAATTTTCTATCCGTTTGTTTAAGTCCGGTTAAGTCTGTGGCTTATTTTCTTTTTTAAATAATATTTGATTAATAATAAAAATAAAATTTTTTAATTAGTTTCTCTTAGTCTGTTTGAGATTGGGCCTTGTTTCGAAAAGAAATTAATTTGGCTGATTGAAAATGAAAACAAAATTTTTCAATTTATTTTTTTTTTTTTTTTTGGGTCCGGTCGAGTCTTGGGCGATTTTCTTCGTTTTTTAAAATAATTCCCATCAAAATAAATAAGTAATTAAAACTATCTATCTGTTTGTTTGGGTCCGGTTGAGTCTGCGGACTATTTTTTTTTTTAAATAATTTTGTTGATTGAAAATTAATAATAAAATTTTTTAATCATTTTTTTGCTCCAGTCGAGATTGGGCCGTTTTTTAAAAGAAACAATTTTGCTGATTGAAAATAAGGAAAAAATTTTTGTACTGTTATTTTTTTGGATCCGATCGAGTCTTGGGCATTTTTTCGTTTTTAAAGATAATTTCCAGCAAATTAAGTAAGTAATAAAAATTTTTATCCGTTTGTTTGGGTCCGGTTGAGACTTGGGCCCATTTATTTTTTTATAATAATTTTGTTGATTGAAAATTAATAATAAAATTTTTCAATCATTTTTTCTTGCTCCAGTCGAGATTGGGCTCTTTTTTAAAGAAAAATAATTTTGCTGATTAAAAATAAAAAATAAAATTTTTTTCATCCATCTCTTTTTGGATTCCAGTTGAATCTTAGCCTTTTTTTTTTTTTTGTATTTGAAAATAATCCCCAACAAAATAAATGAGAATTAAAAATTTACTCTCCGTTTCTGTGGGTCTGGTTAAATCTTGGGCCTTTTTTTATTTTTTTATTAAATTTTTTCGAATAAAAATAAAAATTAAAATTTTTTCCTCTGTCTTAGAGTACCCGGTTAGCTTTAATTCAGCGTTACAACGCCTCCAATAATGCTGCGATACACGGACACACGCTCATACATTAAGCCGTCCGCTTGCGACCTCATACATCCACTCATTCACACTTACGTACTCGGCTCATAGCGTCACAATCCCCTCTCATGCTCGGCTTTGTGTGAGCGAGTAAGCTGCTATTGCAGCATCTCACTCTCGCGTCTCCTCTACTTCCCCGCTCATTTTCATTTCTCGAATAGCGCGCTTCTGATTGGCTATCGTTTTTAATTCATAACTCAAATTCTATGGCCCAAAAAAATTTTTGGCTCAGGAACTTTCGATTCAGTATTTTTTTCTCTATCGACCCCAACAATTACTCCCGCCACTTCAGAGACACCCTGTATATGAAAAATATATCAAAATGCATGTGGGTATTCAAATTAAATCTCTTGGCGAGTGTAATCGGGAAGAGCTTATATCTTCAAAAATGTCAAAAGTTTACCAGATACAAGGTCATTTTTTCATTAAGTATCTAGACACAGAGCATTTTCGGATGCAGCCTCAATTCTTATTATAATTAATTGACTATTGGTGAGAATGATATAAAACCTTGAAAAGACACAACTTCAAGCAAAAACCCATTTTGTCATATAAATACACTGGCCACAAAATTTTTCTTATTCTCTTAATAATATAGCTTATTATTATTATTATTATTTTGTTATTAAATGCTCAGGGGGGGGTTATCCCCGGAGTCCGATTCTCCGAGGGCCCAGCCTGAGCTCCATCCGTTACTGCTGGACCACTCCGCACAACAAGGCGGTTAGTAATCACAGCAGGCCAAAGTCATTTCCCTTAAGAGACGGAGAAAACCAAGTATAACAGCCTTCTGCATCCTAACTGCCAAGAACTCAGCTTTTGATGAGCAAGCTGGAACTTTGGCAAGTGAGGATACAAAAGACTGTTTCATCCCTCCTAGAACGCCAACAATCAAGACGCCAATAATGATCTTACGGGTTTTGATGTCGAGATCTCGTAAATCCTTTCGGGCCCATTTCAGGACACCGAAAGAGTATAGTAAGACTGGGACAGCGAGCATATTAGTAGCTGAGACTTTATTTTTGCCGGAAAGTTCGGAGGACCAAATTTTCCGGAGTCTCCTAACATACTCGCTCCGGAGAGCTGTTTGGACTTCAGAGACCGCATGCATACGGTGCTCTTCCATTCCTAGATATCTATACAACTCTCCAGCGTCTAATTGTCTTAAGAGGCTCCCATCTACTAACTCGACATCATCCCCCGTATCAGAGCACTTACCCCTCGCCAGGTGTACGACCGCACACTTGTCCAACCCAAAAGACATTCCGACATCTTGTGTGTACTCTGCTACGATGTTGAGGGCCGCTTGTAGATGATCTTTATCAGCACTATAGAGCTTCAGATCATCCATGTAAAGCAGAGGGGTGATCGAATAATTTCGATCACCCGGAGGCCCCACAGAGTACCCATGAGTTTTACGGAGTGCAACAGATATAGGCAGCAGCGAAATGCAAAACAGCAGAGGGCTCAAGGAATCACCTTGGAAGACCCCCCGTTTATACTCTACAACTCCGGTTACGTGCAATGCGTTTCCACTTCCAATGTGAAAACGCGTTCGCCAGAGCTGCATTGTACGCCGAATGCATTCCACTATTTCCGGATTGACTCCCAGGGATTTAAGTAGATATAAAATCAACTCATGAGGAGTTGAGTCAAATGCCTTGCGATAGTCAATCCAAGCCATTGACAGGTTGCGTTGATAGTAGATCGCATCTTGTAAGACGCATCGATCCACTATCAGGTTCTCCTTGCAACCTGACAGGCCTCTTTTACTGCCACGTTGTTCATATATCTGTTGCCATACAGGCTCTATCTGCTGCAAGATACGGTTATTTAAAATTTTTGTAAAAATTTTATAAACCGCATTCAAGCAGGTGATAGGCCTGAAATTCTTAGGGTCAGACAAGTCACCTTTTTTAGGTATCAGTACGGTTCGCCCTTCTACAAGCCAGTCCGGAATCGGATCGTCAGCTCTAATGTATGATGTAAATATGCGGGCCAGATGGAGGTGGGTAGAAGTAAACTTCTTCCACCAGAAGACATTAATGCCATCTGGTCCCCGGGCAGCCCAATTTTTGCTGCCATTTAGAGCTGAACGAACTTCATCCACACTGACTGCAGGGCTCTCTTCATCAGCATTCTGCCGACGGTGTTCCCGACAGAATGCTTTGAAGTCGTGCAGAGCTGGAGTGTTAGCGTTCACGTTTGGTTGATCTCCATACAACTCAGTCCAAAAAGCTTCCACCTGCTCAGGTGTTGGATAATTCCCGGTAACATCGGTCTTTGGTGTCAGAAACCGTGAAGGGCTGGATCGAAACAACGAGTTGTCAACCATTAATATTATTATTATTATTATTATTATTATTTTGCTATTAAATGCTCAGGGGGGTTATCCCCGGAGTCCGATTCTCCGAGGGCCCAGCCTGAGCTCCATCCGTTACTGCTGGACCACTCTGCACAACAAGGCGGTTAGTGATCACAGCAGGCCAAAGTCATTTCCCTTAAGAGACGGAGAGAACCAAGTAAAACAGGCTTCTGCATCCTAACTGCCAAGAACTCAGCTTTTGATGAGCAAGCTGGAACTTTGGCAAGTGAGGATATAAAAGACTGTTTCATTCCTCCTAGGACGCCAACAATCAGGACGACAAGCTTGACACGGTAACCTGGGTAAAGTTTGCCAATTTCAAACAGGAGATCCTGATATATTTGTCTTTTGTGCTCTTCTTTGGCTGAGATGTTGTATTCAGCCGGGGCCGAGACCTCAATGACATAAATGTCACGAGTGGCCTTGTCGAAGAGCACAATATCAGGTTTGTTGTGATCTATCCGCCGGGTTGTTGCAAATGGCATGTTCCAATAAATTTTGCAACCGTCATTCTCAACAACCTGGGGAATATCTCCTGGCAAATAAGGCAGCACTGGTGTCACGTCAATACCGTAGCAATGACGAAGATAGTAGTACAGTACTCTCAGGGCAGCATTGTGACGCTGGATATATGCACCTCTCGCCAGCACTGGACATGCCGACAAAAGGTGCATAAGCGTCTCCGGATGTTGTCTACACCTCCTACAGGACGTGTCCGGAAGCTGCACCTGGAGCACCTTGCTACGGTACTCAAGAGTGTTAATGACACCATCTTGGCAGGCAAATATGAACCCTTCAGTTTCGGACATCAGGCCCGCTGACTTTAAGAAGGAAAACGTCAGCTGGATGGACAAGCCATGATCACGCACGTGTTTAAAGAACACGCTGTGCATGGACTTGTCCATCAGTTCGCCAAGGAGTAGTTTTTCCTCGGCGTTCCTGATGACGCTCTTAAATTCCTCCTTTCGGAGTTCCATAAGAGCGTTTATTTCTCCAAGACCAAGGGTTCTTGCCGCATATATTGCTGCCTTATACAAGAATGACCCCTTATGCGCATTTTCATGTTTATGTACAATTTGCATAAGAAAGTCATCCTCGTCTGCAGTGAAATTGACAACTTCGTGTGTTAAACCTAGGACCAAACGGTCGTGAAGCCGCTCCAAACTCTGCAAACCTCTCCCACCGATGGACCGGGAGAGGTATAATCTGGCGACTGATGAATTGGGGTGCATGCTCCGATTCATATTAATGATCTTACGGGTTTTGATGTCGAGATCTCGTAAATCCTTTCGGGCCCATTTCAGGACACCGAAAGAGTATAGTAAGACTGGGACAGCGAGCATGTTAGTAGCTGAGACTTTGTTTTTGCCGGAAAGTTCGGAGGACCAAATTTTCCGGAGTCTCCTAACATACTCGCTCTGGAGAGTTGTTCGGACTTCAGAGACCGCATGCATGCGGTGCTCTTCCATTCCTAGATATCTATACAACTCCCCGGCGTCTAATTGTCTTAAGACACTCCCATCCACTAACTCGACATCATCACCGGTATCAGAGCACTTACCCCTCGCCAGACGTACGACCGCACACTTGTCCACCCCAAAAGACATTCCGACATCTCGTGTGTACTCTGCTACGATGTTGAGGGCTGCTTGTAGATGATCTTCATCAGCACTATATAGCTTCAGATCATCCATATAAAGCAGATGGGTGATCGAATATTTTCGATCACCCGGAGGCCCCACAGAGTACCCACGAGTTTTACGGAGAGCAACAGATATAGGCAGCAGTGAAATGCAAAACAGCAGGGGGCTCAAGGAATCGCCTTGGAAGACCCCTCGTTTGTACTCTACAACTCCGGTTACGTGCAATGCGTTTCCACTTCCAATGTGAAAACGCGTTCGCCAGAGCTGCATTGTACGCCGAATGCATTCCACTATTTCGGGATTGACTCCCAGGCATTTGAGTAGATATAAAATCAACTCATGTGGAGTTGAGTCAAATGCCTTGCGATAGTCAATCCAAGCCATTGACAGGTTGCGTTGATAGTAGATCGCATCTTGTAAGACGCATCGATCCACTATCAGGTTCTCCTTGCAACCTGACAGGCCTCTTTTACTGCCACGTTGTTCATATATCTGTTACCATACAGGCTCTATCTGCTGCAAGATACGGTTATTTAAAATTTTTGTAAAAATTTTATAAACCGCATTCAAGCAGGTGATAGGCCTGAAATTCTTAGGGTCAGACAAGTCACCTTTTTTAGGTATCAGTACGGTTCGCCCTTCTACAAGCCAGTCCGGAATCGGATCGTCAGCTCTAATGTATGATGTAAATATGCGGGCCAGATGGAGGTGGGTAGAAGTAAACTTCTTCCACCAGAAGACATTAATGCCATCTGGTCCCGGGGCAGCCCAATTTTTGCTGCCATTTAGAGCTGAACGAACTTCATCCACACTGACTGCAGGGCTCTCTTCATCAGCATTCTGTCGACGGTGTTCCCGACAGAATACTTTGAAGTCGTGCAGAGCTGGAGTATTGGCGTTCACGATTGGTTGATCTCCATACAACTCAGTCCAAAAAGCTTCCACCCGCTCAGGTGTTGGATAAGTTCCAGTAACATCGGTCTTTGCTGTCAGAAACCGTGAAGGGCTGGATCGAAACAACGAGTTGTCGACCAACCGCGTCAGCCTTTTCTCTAGTGACTTTTTGGCAGTCACTAGAGCCCGCAATTTATTAAGAGACTCTTCTTTGATGACAAGAAGAGTACTCTTGTTCAGTGTGTGATGACGCCACCGAAGTTCAGCAACAATTCGTCGAATTCGGGGCGTGTATGCTTTTTGAGTTGTTTCGAACTCAATCACACACTGAATGCGGGAGACATGTTTCCGGGATCTGTCAATTTTGGAGCCAAGTTGTAAGATGCGCTGTCTCAACCTTGCCTCGATCGAGAGACAATGTCTCTCTCTCGGAAAAGCCGAAACTGCTGCACCATACACAACCTGGCTCACAGTGAGCAGGGTGGAGTCCTCCAGGATGGTTGCACGGAGATCTTCGTTTACCGCGTCAAGCTGTTGTTGGGAGTAAGTTATCTTTTTAGATATACTTACTTGCCGTCCTACAAAGGGATTGTTGTTGTCCAAGTTATTATTATTATTATTATTATTATATAATTATTATTGCTGTTTTAACTATTATTGCTTACTATATGAAAATTATACTGCTGTCACATAATAATCATGTGGCTGATCCATGAAAAAATCATCTGGCAGCCCCAACTTTTTTTTTTCCGTGTATATATTATAGGAATCATTTCGAAGTCACTCCGCACAATGATTTTATCTTTATTATATTTTGAAAATGATTCCCATAATGATATAGGAACCATTACTATATTATTATGGGAATATTTCCCATAATATTATAGGAATGTTTCCTATAATTGTATAGAAATCATTCCTATAATTATGGAGACAGTTCCCATAACTTATGGGAAAAGTTCCTATAATTACCTGGAAACTGTTCCCCTAAAATTATGGGAATAGTTCCCATATTTTTCTTTCCATGTAGATCGTAAAATTTAATAGATGGAAAGTATGGTGTCTACCGTTACTAATTTATTTAGTAAAAATTACGATAGTCAAATTGTAAAAATTCGTTCAATTTTATTTCCGTGTAGATGGTGCCGAGCAGAAAACTTTTTTTTCAGCGCTATTTAACTTAAACATCGAATTGAGTTTAACTATATGATTTGAATAAGATCCGCTCATCTCTGATCAAATCTATGCAGTCAATATGATTTTCGTATTAACTTAGTCAAAACTTTTCTGAAGTCAAATAGAAGTAACATGATCAAGCGATAATCTGTAGCTTGAAAAGTATTGATCCATAAATATCTCTATTAAATCATTTGAAAAGACTTTTTTTAATAGATAAGCTACCTGTTGATAAAATAAAATACTATTTTATAAGTTTTCAAAATTTTCACTAAGTAATACAACCTTATCAAAAAAGTCCAAATGGGAAACCAGCCTGGATTCCCATATGGCGTTTTCGGATAGATCTCCATATGGTTTCCTATATAGGAATCCCGGGTGGGATTCTACATAGATTCTCATATTAATCAGGCGAATAAAAAATTATTTAAAAAATTTAAAATAATTATGAAATAATTGCTATTAATTAATTATCAATTGCAATTAATTCTGGAACAAAGATTTTGTAATTTTATCTAATGAAAAAACTGTCCACGTCTGATGGACTTGAACCTGGTACCTCATGGTTGACAGTCTTTTAAGCTACTCACTGGCCTAAGTCAGGTACTTACATCACAACTTTTACATCTTTCATAAAACTATTTGACTTAACTAAGAATGTTAACATTACTTATGTTTCTGACACTATACAAGTGCAATTTTTCCTATATGACTCTTAGCGAGATCTATTTAGTATAGCCAGCTAAGAAAAATTAATATTATTGCACGCTTCATAAGCGAAGCGTTGAAGTTGTGCTCTACTCTCGATATTTCAAAAAAAGCAATTTTCTCGAAACTGAAATTGATTTTTTGTTATTTATATTCCACTTACAGGTTAATTTAAGTACACTAATATCAATTCAAATAATTTGTCAGGCACATAAAATATAATTCAATAACAATTTTTTTGTTTAACATAGTAAATAATAACATTTAACATAATCTTTTCTGGACGGCCGTGTATGGATGGGTGTATGTGGCAACAAAATTGGTCGAAAAAATGATCGTACCCGAATAATTTTTTTTTAATTATCTAAAGTAACACACAACAGAATTTCTTAGTTAATATGAGTGTTCAATTCACTATCGTTAAATTATTATTTCTAAAAAACTAATTTATGACTGTTGATCTTTTTGTATATTTATCTATACATTTTATTATAGTATTTTTTTTCCTCACCTTAGAGTTATGGCGCTACTAAACCATAGCAGAGTTTTCCCTTGTGGAAATAGTTCTCTGAAAAAACTCTTGACAAGTCTTTATAACTCTGAATAAGACTTTTCGAAATTCTTCACATCCCTAACTAAGTGAAGGAAAGACTTAATAAGTCTTCAAAACTCTGCAATACTCTTCAAAAGTCAAATTTTCCCTGCAATTTCGGAATTTCTCAAAGAGTTATTAAGACTTGATAAGACTTGTTCAGTGTTACAGGAAAAGAAGAAAATATTTCTTTTCAAAAAAATTACTTATCAGAATTAAATAAAACTATAAAAAAGAATTAATGAATATTTTTAAAAAATTTTTTTTAAATAATATTTTCATCACGAAAATACTTTGATGGGCATCGAATCACTCATAGTTGAGCAAGTCAAAACATCAACAGCAAATGAAGTGCACTTGCTGTTGGAAACAGATATTACTCAAAGAGTAAATCCAATCGGTATTTAATTTGGACTATCAAATATTAAAGTCAACTTTCTAGGTAGGAAAGAATTTTCTAACCACATGCCACCTATTAGAAACTAAGAACACTCAAAGATTCTAACTGTAAATTCATAAACTAAAATATGTTAGGTATCAATTAATTCCAGCAGATAGCGTGTGGATAGAAAATTCTTTCCTACCTAGAAAGTTGACTTTAATATTTGATAATCCAAATTAAATACCGATTGGATTTACTCTTTGAGTAGTATCTGTTTCCAACATCAAGTGCACTTCATTTGCTGTTGATGTTTTGACTTGCTCAACTATGAGTGATTCGATGCCCATCAAAGTATTTTCGTGATGAAAATATTATTTAAAAAAAATTTTTTTAAAACATGCATTAATTCTTTTTTATAGTTTTATTTAATTCTGATAAGCAATTTTTCTGAAAAGAAATATTTTCTTCTTTTCCTGTAAAACTGAACAAGTCTTATCAAGTCTTAATAACTCTTTGAGAAATTCCGAAATTGCAGGGAAAATTTGACTTTTGAAGAGTATTGCAGAGTTTTGAAGACTTATTAAGTCTTTCCTTTACTTAGTTAGGGATGTGAAGACTTTCGAAAAGTCTTATTCAGAGTTATAAAGACTTTTCAAGAGTTTTTTCAGAGAATTATTTCCACAAGGGTTCTGTTTTTGTTTTTTTATTATTTTATTTGAATTTGATTAATTATTTGATTGTTAGCAGTTATAAAGATAAAAAAAAAACATTAAAAAAAATTGCTAAATTTCTTTAAAAGCATTTTTTTAATTTGTTTATTGAATAAAAATAAATAAAAAAAAAAAAAATAAAGTCAAATGTAAAATCTTAAGTTGTAACCTCGTGAATGTAACTCTATCTTATATCTATAAATGGTACTTACTTATAAGTCACGGTAAAGTTACATTGACTATTGAGGTGTTTTTCTACATTTTAATATTTTTAATAGTACGTTGTGAAGATATTTTTCATTTCGTTTATATTGGTTTATGGTATATTAGTTTATTATATGTTTTTATTTATTTATATAAACATGTTAACAAGGACGAGAGAAGAAAAAAATGAGATTATGAGGCGTACACTTTTGGATTTTCCAAACTTTTTTATGATGATTGTTTCACAGTTTTTTTATTGTATTTTTTATTCTACAAGAACATTCCATGTAACTTTTTTTTTTTTGATAAATAAAAATTAAACTTTAAAAAAAAAATAAATAAAAAAAAGAAGTCACGTTCTTATAAGGGCTATTTTTATTCTACTTATATAAATTCACTATAGGAATCCATACTTCCAATGTGGAATCCCCATTCAGGAATCCATGAACCCACAGGTTTCTATGTAGATTCTTATAGAAATTAATATTTCCTACGTGGATTTCCCATACAGGGATCCATGGATTCATACTTTCCTATGTGGATTCCCATATAAACTCATGTGAATTTTTTTGATAGGAAAGTTTGGAATTCGTTTCGATACAGTAAGTTCCTAAATTAAAAAATTTACGATATTCTGAACGGAAGCTTAGATCAGTATGATGATAAGACTTAATTATTCAAGATTCTAAATAAGAAATAAGCATGTTGGTCTCGTATCGTTTAAGAGGTACAACACTTCGAGTTGTATTAAGCTACAGCTGCTGTTGACACTGGAATAACAAACACGATTCACGAACCAACTGGCTCTTGACACACAAACCCTGGGATATACTGAACTCAGAGTGTGAAATTTAAGTCATTCACAATAGAGCTTAACTGACTGTTGCAGGTTATTCAGTATTACTATGTTGATCGCTTTGGTATTCATCACGAATTTTGGCTTTTAGAATATTCATATATTCAGCTTAGTCAATGTACATAAGCTAATGTGCCTACTAATTACATCTAAACAGTTAGAAAATAAAAACAACGTTGATCAAGTAGTAACTTTTTAATGGCTGAGTTTTAAAATAAAAAAATTAGTGAAACGTTTTTATCGGAAAAATAAAATCAGAAAAAGTTTGAAAATTTACACTAATAGGAGGATTTATTGAATATTAATCGTCACTTAATTAATTTGAAGACAATTATTTAATTTATTAAATTTTAATAAATTTTTTTTAATATTTAACAAATATTTATTTGGGAAAAAAGTACATTTATTAATAGTTAATAAATATTTTGTTGAGTGGATTTGTTTCGCTTACAATGTCACATGATATGAAGATTGCTTATAAACAAAAATTATTTTTGTAAATTATTTGCATTAATTACATTATAATATTTAATTGCATTACATAATTATCGTTTATATTGTTAAATATTAGAAACGTCAATTTATTTAGTAAATCGAATTATTATCATGTAATCCAGCTACAGGACTATCAAAAGTATCAAAAGAAAATTACTATTTTTGCTTTTTACTTTAACTAAATATTTGTTAACAGTTAACAAACATTTATTAACCATTAATAAATATTCATTAACAGTTAATAAATTGTACTTAATAGATTACTTATTAACTGTTAATAGATATTTATTAAGTCCTATGATGCTAAAAAATCATTTATCAACAGTTAATAAAGCTTATTAAATATAAACAATTCCTTCTATCAGTGTAAAATTGTATGATACTATCTTAGTATTATATTAATTAATATTTGTTCATTTTTAACACTTTACTATTATTGAGTGACATGGTACATGGTATATTACATTACAAGGGCCATAACTTGAATTCCTACTTTGACTTCGTCTTGGGCATGCGCATCAGGTTGCATAAGGTAGAGCTTTAAAATTTCTACTTGTGTTGATGGTAGAGAGGTTACTTACACTCGAGTCAAAAATTCTTGAACCGCGATTACTAGAAAGAAAACAATAAATTTTTCGGGACAAGAGAAAAAATTCTTGAGTCAAGAAATTTTTTTTAAAACCAAGAATTTTATCTTAGCTAAAGAATTTTTCTCTTTGACTCAAGAAATTTATTGCTTTCCTTATTTTAAAATTTTTTTTTTAGTCAAACTAACCTTTCTATCAGTGTACTGTTTTTTTCATTACCGGTCGAAAGTACGTTAACTAATTAAATTTTTATAAGCAACTAGAAATTTAAATAGCGCGCCACGCGCGCGCCTTAATTTCGACCAATAAGGAATCAGGTCCCAGTTTTTTAGAGTTTCGACTAACTTCACACTCTCATATATTATTATTATAAAGATAAAACAACGTTCCAGCACTCTTTCAGCATGAATTAGTAAGAATTTCCTCAAATAAGTTTATGATTACTTATTTAAGGAAATTTTTACTAATCCATGCAAGCAGTTCATGTTTTGCACGGTTATTTTTAATTTTTGTTTTTCAGTTCTTTTAGACACTTACGTTGTTTTGAAATTTTTTTTGCCCTCCGGGCAAAAAGTGGCAACTTGTCTCGTTTCATTTTTATTTTTGGGATTTCAAATTTTGATTAGTATGTTTTATTGCCTGCCCGAACATTCGAAACATGAGCGAAGCGAGTGTGATTATAGTGCAACCTTAAAAAATGAATTCAACCATCCTAGAGCTCTTTTTTTTGGAATACATCAAATTTTACCTTCCACAAATGATATCTTGATTCTAAAAACTCTTCTTGGATTATTTGAATAGTAATAGAATTTAAGACAGCAAGTATTAATTCAACTTTTATGAAATGAGCCATACTATGTGTGTTTATTGATCAGGCTATTCAACAATTGACGGACTACATGTTACACAATTAATCTTTATGCAATCAATATTACTACAACAAATAGTTTTATAATTAATAAATTTAGTTTACAAATATGTTCGGCATCCACATCAAAATATTTAAGACACTGATAAGCGCTTTATGAAATTGTAAGCTCTAAACCGCTTGTTTTTCGTAAAACTATGGCAATTTAAGGCGAATATTGAGACTGTCATGTAAAGTGCTCTTGTAGAACATAGAAGTGTGAAGCGATACTAGCCAGCTACTTGTAGTTCAGTAGCTAGGCCTGTCAAATCGAATTCGCTTTGATCAAGTAGCGGTAAACATTTACCCGGATCACGGTTGAAAGGGTCACCCTCTCCAAACCTGTGGTTATAGACTATATTCTCTCTCCTGCTCTAACTCTCTTTCTCTTTTACTCTCTTTCTCTCTCCCTCTCATTCTTTTCTTCTTATTGTTCTTGATTTTTTTGTTATCACCGTAATTTCTAAATATTTTACTTTTTGAACGAGAAATTGATAAAATCATTGACCCCGTAGTATCTATCCTCGACGTTTCATTGTTTTTAAACGAATAAGTAAGTTTTTCTACGTTTTAAGTTGAAAGTTTTGTATAGTTCTGATTTTTCAAGCATTCCGAACTCGGGAATATGACTTTTACATTTTTTTGAGTATAAAAATTTAGATTTGGGTAGAATTTTTGACTTCCCGTTACGAAAATCGATAATATTAACAATTTGAGGAGTTATTGTTTCACGGAAAAAATACGTTGTAAAATTTATAGAAGAAATCGTAAAATTTACAGAATTCTATCGATAAGTCGACTTATGTAATATTTACAGAACTTACTATGTTATTTTTACGTGGTAAATTTTGTTATTATAAATCTGTAAATTTAATAAATTGAGTCTGTAATTATAATATAACTTTTTTTGTTACTATTACTGGAAATTTATTTTACTGAATTAAAAAGCAATGCTTCAGTCTACATCATTGTAAACTAATTTATATCACGGTTTTGAATTTTTCCAAAAATTTTAATTTTTCTGATTTTTTACAGTGTACTTCAATACAAATTATTTTTTTATAATCAGTAAAAAAAAATTTGTTCAAATATGATAAAATTAATTAAATAAGTAAATTATTAAATTCACA
Organism: Cotesia typhae; assembly: GCF_013202065.1. Lineage (NCBI taxonomy): Eukaryota > Metazoa > Arthropoda > Insecta > Hymenoptera > Braconidae > Cotesia > Cotesia typhae. The sequence goes on from NW_027423781.1 coordinate 3,717,997, forward strand.
TATGATGAAAAAAATTAAAAATTTACTAATTAACAGATTATAATTTACATTTTTAATCAATAATCAAACATAATTTTAATTCAAGAAGTTACTCTGCAACGATCACATAATATTCTTATACCTGAATAAAAAAAAGTATTGAGACAAAGAAAAAAGGATTGAAAAGTATTGGATTGACTAGAAAACCAATACTTTTCAATATTTTTTCTTTGTCTCAATACTTTTTTTTTAATCAGGGAAATTTCATAGAATTTATCTGTAAATTTTACAAAAAAATACGTAGTTTTTACATAAACTCACAAGTAATAATTACACTGTCTTTCTGTAAATTTTGAAGAATATATACTGTGGATATTTTGAAAATGATTTTCTGTAAATTCTAAACAGTCGTTTTTTCCGTGTTTAGCTCCAATTTTCAAAAATCGAGTTTTGATCCAATCTTTACGTTTCGAGGTGCTAGGGAACTATTCTCCCACGTACAAGATTCTTTAGCCAGACAGTTAACCAAGAATATTTGTCTAGACTGGCGACAAACTTGGGCAAGATTTTTAAAACAGACCCTGGAGTAGTATTTGGTCAAGTTTAGTGATAAGTCTGCTGTCAAAATTTGTCCAGATTATTGGTAAAAAAATTTCACCTAGACTTATTGTAATAAAGTATAAATGAGAATTTCTGCCGTCATGACTGAGACCCAAAAAGTCGTGGTGGGGAGCTCCACCATTTTTGGCCATTTTTCGGACGAATTCTGGCCCCATCTTTGTCTAAGAATCGTGGTCAAATATCTGCCGCGATTCTTCGATGATTCTTGAAGAATGATCTACCGTAAGTTTCTTTTTCAAGAAATGTAAAAATCTATATGCAGATAATTTATCACGATTTTTGTGCCAGACTGCTGTTGGGGCTGACTATCTAAGAGGATATGTGTGAGTAAATCTCTTGTGAGTAAATGACTTGTGAATGACTTGATTGATCAAAACGCAGTTCACAATAGATCATAAGGTTCTATGTTCCTTAGATTATGCGAGAATTTGATACAATTCAGCCCAGTAAATTTTGAAAAATCTAAAAAATAAAAACAAAAGAAAGAAGCTTTTTAAAATTATTCTCAAACTACAGCACTGAAAATTTTTTGAATATCTCATCGACTTTTAACTTAATTGTCGCAAACCGCATCAAAATCAGTTGATTGGTTCGGGAGAAAATTTAAAATTATCGAAAACCCAATGAGCATTATGATGTGTGAACTGTTGGCTATTCAATTTTGCATATTTTAAGCGCGAAGCTCTGATTATGAAAACTGATCCGTTTTATTTCAATTGGCATTTAATTTAATATGAATAAAATATCCAAATTTTGAAACGTTTTGTAATTTCTCTTCTCTCTGTTTCAGATATCCAAGTATCACCTTCTGTAAAGTTGACGGATTCTGAAAATCTATCAAAATGGTGGAAAAAAATCAACTACTTAAAATTAATACAAATACAGGTCTACCAACCTGAAAAACGTAGACTCTTAAATGAAAAAGAAATCTGTAGTTATGAGGAACGAAACTGGAATATTTTTCTGGAATGAGTCAATAATGACTCGTGATTTCAATTATACGGATTACAATTCAACTTATAATGGGAATCGAACATCTGATGACTTGTGGGATTTAGCAAGTGATCGTGCTATATTGGCCGTGATACTGATATTATTTTCAATGGCGACGATATTCGGGAATGGTTTAGTGATACTAGCAGTATTCCGTGAACGTTATTTACATACAGCGACAAATTATTTTGTGACATCCTTAGCGTTTGCCGATTGTCTAGTTGGATTAGTTGTGATGCCATTCAGTGCAATATATGAAGTATTAGAGAATCGCTGGTTATTTACCACAGATTGGTGTGACGTGTGGCGTTCATTGGATGTATTATTTTCAACAGCGTCAATTTTGAATCTGTGTGTTATTAGCTTAGATCGTTATTGGGCAATAACTGATCCGTTTACCTATCCAATGCGTATGAGCCGTAGACGTGCCGCAATATTGATAGCAATTGTATGGGTTTGTTCGAGTGCAATATCGTTCCCGGCCATAGCCTGGTGGCGTGCAGTTCGTACTGAAATAGTGCCGAAGGACAAATGCCCGTTTACAGAAAATTTAGGGTATTTGATATTTTCATCGACAATCAGTTTTTATTTGCCATTGTTTGTAATGGTGTTTACTTATTACCGTATTTATCGAGCTGCTGTGATTCAAACGCGTAGTTTGAAACTTGGTACAAAACAAGTAATGATGGCGTCAGGTGAATTAGAACTTACTTTACGAATACATAGGGGAGGTGCTACGAATACTGATGCAAGGCATTTGTTTCGTACGGCATCAAGTACTCCAGAAGAGATCCAGGACATGGAAGAACCACTTACTTTACATAATAATGGACTTTCACGTATGCCGTCAACAAGATTGAACAATAAACAAAATCTGGGAAAAAATTTTTCGTTATCACGTAAATTAGCTAAATTTGCAAAGGAAAAAAAAGCTGCTAAAACGCTTGGAATAGTTATGGGCGTATTTATCGTCTGTTGGTTGCCATTTTTTGTGGTTAATCTACTGTCTGGATTCTGTGCACGGTGTATTTGGAACGAGGAAATTGTTTCCGCTGCAGTCACATGGTTGGGGTGGATTAACAGCGGGATGAATCCTGTTATCTACGCTTGTTGGAGTCGTGATTTCAGACGGTGAGTTCACTTTAATGGTTTATTGACACTTTTACAATTTATGACCTATGATTTATCATCGCTTACCATATTTATTTCGATAATCCCAGAAAATAATTTTTTAGATGTACTGAAGTCGACTTTGATCGCAGAATGAAATTTTAAAATACATTCATTTAGATTAGAAAATATAAATGTAAAGTATGTTCATAGGAGTACGGTGAATAAATAGCAGTAAACTGAATTAAACGGACTGTAAAATGTAATAACTAAATGCAAACTAAAAAGAAAGCGCCTGGTTGCCCTGGTCACTGGGTCACTCCAGTCACTAATATTTCAAAAAATCAATTGCAGATTAAATTCTCAAGTTTATTTTTATTTGGTACTTTTATTTGGTTAGGAGGAAATATTTAACTTTAAACTTGTCAAGAAATTGTGTATGCTTTTTATAACTTTCAAACGAGTTGCCTAATTGAAATGCGATATAAAGTTAAATTTAATTCCTCAACTAATAATACAAAAAAAAAAAAAAAGAATTTCTTTACTTATAAAATGAATAAATTTACGAAAAAAAAATTAGAACTTCGTCATGAAGTAAACAGTTGTCTTGCTTCAAATCTTCTTGGATTACATCATGTTATTTTGGCCCAAGAGTATTACTTTCAGTCAATACAATCAACTTCTTTATCCACGAAAATTTCTTGAAAATGAATAATAATTTTGGTTTTTGTAAAGAACTTTATATTTTAGATTCAAGAACTAGTTTTTTTTTGCATCAAAATACAATAAAAACATCTTTTAAAAACAAAATTTCCACTTTAACAAATATGAAAATTAATTTTTTAATTAAGCTTTGCAAATTAATAATTTTAAAAAATAACAAGTTATCGATTTCGATCCGATTTTTAAGAATGCACTGACAAAAGAATTTATTAACTACTAATGATTTAATTCATTTGAGGACAATTATTTAATTTATTAAATTTTAATAAATTTTTTTAACATTCAATAAATATTTATTTGGGAAGAAAGTAAATTTATTAATAGTTAATAAATATTTTGTTGAGTGAATTTGTTTTGCTTGCAATGTCACATGATATGACGATTGCTTACAAACAAAAATCACCTTTATAAATTATTTGCATTAATTCTGTCACAGTTCATAATTATCTTTTATATTTTTAAATATAAAAAACGTTAATTTATTTAATAGCGTTCAAAAGCGTTCTTCGAAACTTCGATTTGATTAGATTTTAGAGTCAACCAGTTGACTCGTTTCAGAGATATTTAAAAAATAACTAAAAAAAAAGGTTTTTTTAATTTTATCTAAATAACTTTTAAAAAATATGACTAACCAACTCTAAACATCGTCGACACTTTTTTCAACCTAAAAATACGTATTTAAAAATTAAATGATTCAAATAAGACCTATAGACTTTAAATTTTGCAGGAATATTCCTTTTACCGAGTAGAGGTCAGCTAAGAACGGATTTTACAAAATTCCACCCACAAGGATGGTTGCGGGGGCGTTAACAATGAAAAATTCCCGTTTTTAAACTACAGCTCCTATCGACTTCACATTTGGTAGGAATCTTCTGTAAGAGATGTAGAAATAATCTATAAACGAATTTTACGATATCTCACCTCACAGAGGGTTGCGGGGGTGGGTATTAACAATCAAAATTTTTAATTTTCAAGCTATATCTCCTATAGACTCCAAATTTTGTAGGAATTTTCTGTAAATGATGAAAAAATAATTTATGAACGAATTTTACGATATTTTACCCCAAAGAGGATTGCGGGGGCGTTAATAATGAAAAATTCCCGTTTTTAAACTGTAGCTCCTATCGACTCCAAATTTGGTAGGAATCGTCTGTAAGAGATGTAGAAAAAGTCCATGGGAAAATTTTATGATAGCTCATCTCACAGGGGTTTGCGAAGATGGGTGTTAACATTAAAAATTTTTAATTTCCAAGCTATAGCTCCTATAGACTCCAAATTCTCATTTCAAATTTTTTTCTTCGTGTCAATTATTATTCATTTTTGAAAAAAAGCCATGCAAACATTATAATGATTATACATTGAAAGTTGGAATGAATATTAGCTGGAATAATTACATGGATAAAAGGTATATGCTAATTCGATGAAATTTGGAATTTGTGAAAGTTAAAACAATACTCTAATTAAATTTCAAGTTTAGATTTAAAAATACAATTCTATAAAATGCCCAGCGAAGCGGGCGGGTAACAGCTAGTTCAATATATGTTTGAACTTTGTGCTTGAAAATGAGTGGGAAGTTTATAAGATCGTCTTCAAGGTCAACCGATCGCAGAATTTTTGGGATGTAAAAAGTAGCGTGAGTCCGAAAATGTTAACTTTACTTTGTTAAATTTCCCAAATTGTTGAATGGAAAACTTTCAGCTACTTCATAGAGAATGCAAACAAAGTTTCCATTTGATTGTTGGAAATAATCGAGGTCGCTGCATATTTGGCCGCTTAATCAGAGGGAATCAATTGAATCATTTTATTTACGACAAATGAGCTGAATACTGTAGTTGGTGACGATAACTTCAGTTACGTACATGAAATCGATAATCAACACGTGAGCTGACAAAATAAACGCTGCAGCTTGGAAGTCGTAGAGACTAGAAAAACTCGAAAAAGTATTGCCAGCTGCAAAATATAGAATTTAACGACGAGAGAATATTTTATAGTGCTAAAATTATGAATGCATTGATGAGTGGTTTAGTCTATTTTATTACTGTCATGATTTAATTGTTTTTATTTAAAAAATTTATCGCTATTTCTATTGTGTATTTCATGCGCTTTATAATTTTAAATTTAAAGCGTTTAATGTGGTTTGGTTTGCAACTAAATTAATTGTGACAAAATTCCTGTATGCCACAATTATAACGAGAGAGTACTTGTCAATACTACATGTCAATTCAATATTATATTTATGTGTAAAGTACTTTTTCATTACAAAAAATTGTTATAAAAAAAACCGTAGAAATGTATAAGCTCTTATGTAAATAAACACCTCTAAATAATAAATAACTTTTCAATTTTTCTAAGGAGAAGTTAAGTTTGCATAAAAAAAAAAATATATATCCTTTAAGTGAATTCGAAACCTATTGATTTCAGATGAAAACGGCGGCTTCTAAAGTATACATGAACAACTCCGTTGACGGTGACCTCCGATGGGTGGCAGCTGATATCATTAATATTATCCAAGAAAATATTTCAAAAAGATTACAATATTCATTTAAATGTATGCATAAATTATTCACAAAGTCACAATAAATTATATGTCTTTTTTTTATGTTATGGAAATTATAGCAATTCACGAAAAAAAATCTAGTTTTTAACCTTTCTTCTTTCTTGGTATAATAGTTTGCATTGTCAGGAATGTAGAGGGTAAAAATTAAATATTTCAAATAAAAATTTATTTAATAAATGTGCTTCCAGATTTTAAAAGCGTATCAACTATTATTTCTCAAAAGAGTCTTTATAAATTAGTTATTTTATTCAAATTAATAAAATTCATAGAAATATCTCGTTTACTATATTGGTATAATGTAATTTCACAGTATATGTGTGAATATATGATTTCATGGCAGGGATAACGTCATGGAGCTATAAAGAGATTCAATAGTTATCCCAGTCACAGAGTCTGGAGAAACGGTGCCATGAAGTCTCGAAATCATGCTCTAGAGTGGTTGGAAGCCAACCTTCTAGCGTAGAAAGTCCGCAAAACTCTTAACCCATTTACTAATTTCGAGAGTATCTACGATATATATTGGGGTGGCACGAAAAAACTGAGTATTCCTTTTTTTTGAGTCTCTTAAGAGGATGTTAGTTTATCATGTTTGAACTGTCTTTGTAAAAATTCAGCTGGGTTATAAAATATTTAAAAAATTATTTTACATAACTTTCAGTTTTTTTAACGATCGGATACTCCATTAAAAAGTTATGGAAGTTTTATTAACGAATATGCACATTTACATGCATCTGTGCGAGCATAATGATTACGATAATTAAACCAAACTTATGCACGCATAAAAACGATTTTGTTGAAATAATAAAAGACGGGATAACTGAAAAATATGCTGTGGTAATAAATGAGTATAGTTATAGCAAGGAATCCATTAGTTGCATTAATAAAATGTTTCAAGTTGTACACGGCAAGAACGAGATGACACTGGATATCATCCCAGATTATACATAGTGATATCTGTGGTGAAAAAAAATTTCAGATAATAGCTAGAAAAATCCAGATTATATTGCGTGATATCTGAATTATACTCATTATAATTTGGATTATACTCATTATAATCTGGATTATACTCATTATAATCTGGATTATACTCATTGTAATCTGGATTATACTAGCTACTATCTGAATTTTTTTTTCACTCAGTATAATTTGGGATGATATCCAGTGTCATCTTGTTCTTTCTGTGTACTAACCCCCATGGGAAAAATTTACAAGGTACCGGTGGGTAATGAGGCCTAGCTAAGGGAGATTTTGTAAAAAATCGAAAATATTGCATTTAATTATTGCAATGTATCATTAATTTTTAAATTAATACATTAACTATAAAATATAATAGAGTAATGGTAATTTTCACCATAAATAAACATAAAATTAAATTTTTTCAAAAACCTTGCTAAAAGACCTTATTTTACTACCGTAGGATAAAGGAGCATCCATTAATTGCGTGCGCTATTTTTCGATCAGTTGACTCCTCCCCCCTTAGGTGAGATTTAGTAAGATTTGTCTGGACCCCCCCCCCTCCCAATGGGGGAGATTGACGCTAAAAATATTTTAAATTAAAATTATTTTTATTATTCGGGAGAATAATAAACCATTCAAGTATACTATAGTTAATTTATTTAAATTAAATAAAATTCAAAGCAAAAACAAAACATAAAAACAACACTTTTTTTTAATTTTTACTCAATCTATGGAGTACTCATGTACTTTTTCGATTGAAATAATTGGACACATATCATCTGGGATTACTGGTAGTGCTGGAAGACAGTCAGGGGAAACATCTACGTTTTCTTCGTCTATCCACTCCAAACTTTCGTCCAGAACGCACAGAAGCTTTTTAGCACGACGCTTGACTACACGTATTGGTTGAATCTTGACAACAGTTTTTCGTCGAACCGTATGAAGAGCTGTCCTCTGCTTCTGCAGCTTTACACACGAAGCAAAGTAAATGCCGCATGTCTTACAATAGATATTATTTAATAGACATAAAATTTATTTTAGCGGGTAAAATAAACACTCAAAATAATTTGTTTTTAATGTCTGTAATATTTTATATTTTTTGAAGTTGAGGTGAGATTTTCGATTATCCCCCCCCTTCGGTTTAGATAAAATTTCATTGGACCCCCATTTAGAGCTCACGTAATTAATGGATGTCCCCTAATAAGGCCTGTGGGTTATACATATGGGAAATAGTTATATACTATACTTGATAAAATTGGTATTAAAGATCAATCATCACTTAAATTGAGCAACAATACTTTTTAAGATGTTGATAAAAATTAGAACAATAATTTTAAATTATTAAATATAAAATTATAAAAAATGTTTACCATTTACTCACTGATAGAAGGATTTAGTTCTATTTAATAAGATTTAGTAACAGGTACTAAATGATTTATTAACAAACCTTTCATAACCAAATATTTAGTAATAGTTACTAAATCATTTATTAAAGCCCATTTAGTTCCATCAAATAAATATTTAGTAGTATTTACTAAATGATTTATTGGTACTCAATAAATATTTTGTTGGTATTAAAAAAACAAATTTTAGCGTGTAACCTTACTTTTTTACTCAAAATAAATCAAGATAATTAAAATAAATAATTTTTAGTAAAAATATAAGGTATTATAAAGAACAGAATCACATTAAGTTAAAATTTTTTATTTTTTATCAGTGAATAGGTTATGTATCACATTGAAAGTAAATAAAGGCGAACTTACCAGATAAAACGGAGTACAATTCACTTAAATTTCACGGTCTTAAAATCTCTTCCATGGTTTTATTATTGCAAATTGACTCAATATTTTAATAATAATTAAAATATTAATGTCAACACTAATGTTTTCAACAAATACATATACAATTTTCAATTTCAGCATAGCCATCTACCGACAATACTTACCAAATAAATATTTAGTAACTATTACTAAATATTATTTGGTGGAACTAAATATTTATTTCTATTTAATAAGGCTTTGTTCATATGACTATAATTTATTTCGGATAAAAAAATCACTGATTAAACTGTAACAAATAATATTGATGGGTATTAAATATTTTTTTCTCTCAAATGAATGACTAAAAATTTTGTTACTAAATCAGTTTAGTACTCCGTACTAAATCCTTTTATCAGTGCTCAAATCGATTTTTAGGAGTTCTTCAGGAATTTTTCAGGAATTTTTAGGAAGACAGGGAACGTTGTATCGGAACTCTATAAACTTGTAGCGACATTTCTATGCTAGACGCTTCTACTAGAGAAGTCTTTAGCGGAAGCGGTCATTTTAAATAGGCCTTATTACCCGCGGGTACCTTACTTACAAGAAAAATATTTTTTTTTTGAGTGTACTACTTTTTTTTCTCGTTTATATATTTTTTCTGTATGAGTTGTTATAGTTACTATGGAAACAGTTACCTCATCAGTAATTTCCATAATATAACAATTTTTATAACAAGGTTTATCACAAAAATAGTTACCATAGCAACAGCGATCTTAATTTTTCATAATGTTTAAAAATTTTATACACGGCATTAAATAAGTTTTACTTTAATAATTCTTATCAAGTCCAACATTTTTAAAACTTAATCTCATTTCACAAATATTTTATCTCAACATATTTAAACAAGGTCTTATTTTAATACATCAACTAGAAACTGCTGATACTCGGAATAGTAAATATAACAGAGTTTTTTTTTTTTGTATTCTATCTAACTTACTTTTTAACTCCGAAGAAATATGATTTTAATTGATTTTTCTTTTCCTATCACTAACTTAAACTTCTTTCCAAGGGATGTTATACCCATGTGTATACCTAACTTCAACATTCGGTTTTAAGATAGGATTACTTTCAACCCATCTAATTTTTTTTCTTTTACTGCCATTTTTTTCTTTTTTTTTTATTTTTAGCAATGGCTTGCCTTTTTTTGTAGACTTTTCTTTCCTTTTCATCCAAAGACTCACCACAACCTCACACAGTAGACAAGTAAATCCTGCAGTTGATCCCATCACTAATAATAAAAAAGCAGGTATAAGGTCTTCGGAATCAATAAACATTTCTGCTATATCATCTTGATGAACATGATGGACATTTTCGCTAGCAGCTACAACACTAGCTAAATGTTGAATAATTCCTGATTGAACCAATCTTACTATTATTCGATTAAGCACGCTTAAGTAAGGTAAGCCTTTCCATACTGCAAATGTTATTGGTACACTTGACAAGACTTCGTCCATCTTATGAACATTGTTGTGATCGAACTTAGTACCCATTGCTGACATATTCAACGTAACTGCCAACGCAAAACTTGAGTTTTCTCCGTTAATTAAATCATGAAACAATTTTTCGTAATTATCGTGCTCAAAAATAACGAAATTCTTTGATAGCGTCTCCATAACATGATCTTCAAAATCATTATCTTCATTATCTGAAGAACCTAGGAGCGCATGGTGGATTTTCAATCCACCATATGAAATTCCTGAATCAATCAAATCAGCCATGCTTTTGATTCGGACTTCCGACTGAGCCATTAATTGTCCTGCTAATGCCGCTAAATAGTATTGTATTAACAAGAAACCAAAAATAACCCATGAAATATAATTTAGGCGGTATGAATCTTTAGTCGGTTGCTTAGGCCATGAGTATCCCATAAATAGAGAGAAAATCTCTAAAAAAGTCAATTTATAGAAAAGCCCATACTTGAGAATTATTGCAAACAATAGGACGCCTGCTATGGCGTACCAAACTAAGGTATCAAAAGGCGCTATAAGACCCTGCAATGATATATTTGCATGAACTGGTACCAACCAAACAATCTCTATAACATCATATGGCTCCGTGAAATCCGTTAGTTTAGTTGGATTCCACAAGATACCACCAATAACAAAATCAATTGCACGATCACTCTCGAACTCTTCATTAACTTCATCTATGAAATCAGTTCCATTACCCCACTCAATCAAAGACAAATTCACTGACATTTTTAAGTGCTTCGCTAACACCTCCATCAAAGATATTTCTAATCCAGAAAAATGCTCATCATCAGGGGTTGGCGGCTTAACATATGGTTCACGATCAAAATATCCCACGTTTACAATATTATTATTTAATATTATTGACCTGTCAACATACTCGCCAATACTCCATTTTGTAAATTGGTCACATGTACCGAGTTCAACTGGCTTTGACGGTTCACGCAGTAACATTGGCTCGAAATTTTGACTTCTTACCAATAATACGATGTTTTTTACTTCACCAAGAATAATTAAATTCCCTATTTTTTGGGTCCAAAATTTGTTAATCAGAGCTTCAGATTCTTCCATGAAAGAGGTTTTGTCATCAAAGTACTTTATCAAGAAAACAATGTAGAAACATTTTTCTGTACATATATGAAGGAAATCGTAAGAAATATTCTTTAAGCATTGATAATCATCCATTAACACTAAAATACTTGAACTCCTTTCATTATCTGAGAAGTGTCCATCATTCGATAAAATAAACTTTGGGTGTTCATCCAAAATTGTTGATAAATAAAAGTTTGACAAATTAGCAACGCAAGTTTTAGACAAAAAGACGGTGACCCGAAATGGCTCCTGATTTACGAAATCACTCACAAATTTATTTACACATGAAGAGGTTTTTGGTTCTATTTTCTCTAAAATATAGATCAAATCACGATTTTTCGGATTTTCGTAACGATATTCTGTTGTTGGTACGACGATTAAATTTACAATTGCAAATTTACAAATAATGAATATAATCAGTAAAAACAACATTACACTTTTATTAAACCTGACAAACATGGTTAATAATGAACGATTTATAACTTCTATGCGATTTAAACGTCACAATACTAGTCATAATTATTTACGTGATAATTATAATAGCATGCTATGCTTTTTTGTCGTGTTAAATGCATTGAGATACGATCAATACACGTAAATGTTTAAATGATTATAAACGATAAGTGTGAAACAAGGTCATGTGTGCTTAAAAGTATGACTGATTGATCACTTTGATTAGATATTGGGTCTAATCAATTTAAAAAGCATATAAAAAAAAGGCCATTCGGCAGCCGAAATGGAAGTAGATTTCATAAATAACGAATTCTAATTATATATATATTAATAACAATTTATTTATTTATTAATTATACATAATGACTTAAAATTTTTTACATTTAAGAATTTTTTATTAACAATATTTTAATCCAAATTTTTAACATTATATTGTAACATCATGAAATAAATTGTCGATTTTTAAACATTTTTAATCTCAATAATTCGTAATTTATTAAACTTAATAAATTTTTTTTTTTTTTTTTTTTTTTTTTTTTTTAAGTGGAGTAAGGTTAGATGAAGTGAGGTAAGGTAAGGTAAAGTAAGCCCAAATAGATGATCATGTACCAGTATATGATCACTCCATGTATTTGTATACATATATACACAAATATAGGTATACAAATACATGGAGTGATCGTATACTGGTAAGGTAAGAGCCTCAGTATATGATCACGTACCAGTATATGATCACTCCATGTATTTGTATACTTATATTTGTGAATATAGATATACAAATACATGGAGTGATCATCTACTGGTACGTGATCAAATACTAGGGCTCTTACCTTACGTGATCATATATTATGGCTTTTACTTTAGTAGATAATAATAATTGTAAAATAATAAATTTTATAATATTGAATATATCATTTCTAACATTTTTTAAATGACAAAAAAAAATAATTGAAAGAAAAAACGATAATTATAGTTTTATTAAACTACTGATGTTTTTGACCTTTGTTGGGATTTTCCATGTTTTTGACATGGATTTGCTCTGTACCGTTCAAAAGCCAGTTTAATGGTTTGGGTTCTTCATCAAGTTTTACAATATCTTCCATTTTTTCCACAACAAATGATACCTCATCATTTTCTGTTAAATGTAAATAATTAATATTTAATATTTTAGTTTTCTTTTTTTTTTTTTTTTTTTTTTTTTTCCATTGCCAATTGAGTAATAGACACATTCTACGTTTAAAAAAAAAATTTCAAAGGTAAAAAAAGAATGTATATCTTTATTTTTAGTGCTTTTACTTTTATTTATACACACGATAATATATCTGCAGAGCCAAAAGGGCGTATAAAAAAATCTTTTTTTCTCCAACCGGCTTAAAAATGTTCATAACATTCAGATTCATAAGAAAAGTGAATAAAAAAATTTTTTTTTTCGTATACGCTCTTTTGGCTCTAAGACGAAAAAATTTTTTTTGCTCGACAAAGACAGAAAGGGGTTACTTTATTTAGCGCAGCGGGCCGTTCCACGAGAATTAAATAAGAAAGCCTCAGATTTCATGTTTGTTGATCTCGGCTTCGCCTCGTGACTTTGTGTCTAAAAAGTCATTAAATCTTTTCAAAATCTTCGATCTACCGTATGACTTTCTTGATGTCGATGTTGAATTATGGCCTACTAATGAGAGTTATCTCGAAAATAAAGAATACTTTCAACAACTAAAAGTTGTCAATGATTCAGCAGAGCGAGCTGTTGCATTAGTCAGTGAATATAATCAATGCTTGACAAAAAATGAAGAACAATTCCAGTACTTATTGCAAGTTGTCAAAGAACATCAAAAACATTCCCAAATTGTAATAAAAGAAATTATTTATAGTAATAGCGTACTGTTATGTTAAAAATATAGACAATTATATTGCAATTGATAATTCAATAAAAAATTTATCTATAAAAAAGTTAAATACTGGTTGTTTCTCACTTGATTCAATACTTTTCATATTAAATTTGACAAAGAAATATGTCATTCACTTCAAATTAAACTAATCATTGGCTATATGTCGAAAAAAATGCTCTAATTTCTTGTTTTAATGCAATCAAACAAGCTCAAGACTGAAAACAATATTAAAAAAATTGTTTATAACATTTCTTTATCGATCGAAACTCAAATTTATGTAAATTTTCCTGAAACTCATAGTTTAAATTAAAATTTATCGAATTATTGATCAAAAACTGGAAATATTGATATTCGTTAATGTTTGACGATGAATATCTCGTAACGGCTTCACTTAATCAAAAAATCATAAGAGACCATTTTTGTAGAGCAGTAAATTTCCTACAAAATCATGAGTTCCGCAATCCGAAATAATTTTTTTCATCGACTTATAAAATTCATAATAAAAACGAATATTTTCCTTAAAATAGCCAAACTTCAACTATGAATATCTTTTAATCGGTTGAGTTTTTGAAAAAGTCATAAGAGACCTTTTTGTAAAGCATTCAATTTCTCACAAAATCTATGCCACGGAATATTTTTCCAAGCAGTTGGAAGCGAGATATAAATTTTTTATCTGATTATTCGAAAAAAATAGAAACCCGCAAAGCGGAGGACCTTCCCGTTATAATTAAGAGCTTATACTCGGAGAGAATTCTTTTTAGGTGTCTACGAACCTATTTTTCAGAGTATAAAATCAAAAATAAATTATTCGATTTTTTTGACCCACCCTAGTGTGTAATATACTATAAAGCCAGAAGGCCGTATAATTTTTTTTAATCATAATTAATTATTAGCTTTAAAAAAAAAAAAAAAAGTTACAACACAGGTACAAATAATTTTTCAACTCATTTAATTCAAAAAAAAATATAGATTCGAGTTAAAACGAAAACCAAAATAACCGTAAAATTTTTTTTATAGAAAAATCAAAAAATAAAAAAAAAATAAAAAGTAAAAAATGTCAATCATCCCGAAATTTTGATTTTTTTTTCCAAAATTTTCAAAAAAAAACATTGAATACGAATTCAAATTATTTTTATTTTCTAAATAGTACATTTAAAAGGAAAAATTTCAAAAAAAAATTATCCCAATAAGATAATTTTAAAAAAACTTATGGTTATTTAACAAAAAGAAGCTGTCTTTTTTAAATAACTCGAAATTTTTTTTTGGTTTTTGGTTCGTTAAAAAAATTTGAAACAATTTTGAAAATTGTTTTCAATAGGGTATAGAAAGATACCAAAATTTCAGAAAAATCGAAAAAGGTCGGGTTCATAAACGGTCAATTTGGTATAGAATGCTCCATATTCATTATTTTTTACTTTCAGAAGGAGAAGATAATGATATTGGAGACGGTATCGGAGTCATGCCTAGCTAAATTGATATTTTTGTTTCTTTTACTAATGTTATAACTTTTCTTTTTTTTTTAAGGGTATTAATTAATAATGATTCGTCGCAGTTTTTTAAGCTCCATAATGAATTTTTAAGTTCAAATTCATAAAACTAAAAATTTCGGAGTTATTCCGAAAAAACGCGTTTTTCGGTTTTCATTCGTCAACGATAACTCACGAACAAATCAACCGATTATGACCGGACTGACGGCGATCAACGTGGTTTTTTGATGTTAAGAGCTAATTAGTTTTTGGAAATGATTGATGAAGCCGTTTAGGAGTTATTAAAAAAAAACCACTTTGAAAAAAATTGTGTTTTTCATTTTTTTTTTAGATTTCTCGAAATCTATCGGTCCGAATCGGTCCAATTTACATTCGAAATCTAAGTTTGGTCAAGCTCCTTCGAATGGCACCAACCGAGATCAAATCGGTCCAGCCGTTCAAAAGTTATAAGAGGTTTACATATATCCACACACACACACACACACACACACACACACACACACACACACACACACACACACACACACACACACACACACACACACACACACACACACACACACACACACACACACACACACACACACACACACACACACACACACACACACACACACACACACACACACACACACACACACACACACACACACACACACACACACACACACACACATACACACACAGCCGTACAGACACCCTCGCTAGAGAAGTCAGGGAAGCTTCCTGACACCTTAAAACGGCGAGATCTGATAAAAACTCGATTTTTGAAAAACCGGGTAAGAACAATAACGTCCCGATTTTTGAACATCTTCGATTTTCTTAGCGGGAAGTTAAGAAATTTGGACGCGTTATACTTATTAATCAAAAAATAAAAACGACTGCAAGAGTAAAATTTCATTAAAAATCTACAGACGAAGAGGTTAATTTGAGTTGAGGAGAATGAATTGGTATGGAAATTGAAGCTCATTAAATGGGCTTTAATACAAAATTTACAAAAATTAAATAAGTTATTTCATTCAAAAGTTATACGCGAAAGAATCTGCCAGAAAATTAGTTTTTATGATTTTGAAAATTTTAAAACCCTGTAATTTCTGAACTACTTGACCGATTGAGCTCATCTTTGAACTTGGCCTTAATTTTCGTCTGAAAAATAAGTATGTTGAGTTTGGAAAAGATCCATGATGAATTGGAGACGCTATCGTCCGGATAAGCCGCGTTATATCGTATATATATATATATATATATATATATATATATATATATATATATATATACATACATACATATATAAACTTTTGAACTAATGGTATTTTCTGAATCAGCTTGACGAACTGAGTCAGAAAATAGCAAAATTTTTCGAAAGTTGCGTCATGAGGACAAATGCAATAGTTAGATTTCTATGAAATCTACTAAAAAAGAAATTTGAAGAGAAAAAAATTTCCGAATTATATTCAAACGATAACTTACACAAATAATGAATAACAAAGTAAATTTGAACAAACGATTTTTTTATTTGAATTCGATATCGCGTGTTATATTGAAATTAAGAGAGAGGTCATGCTAGTATGTACACTACCTATAAAGATATTCAAATGAACTTGCAAGCTAGACATTAAACTTATTAAAATATGTCATTTTTGTATCATGGAGTACCGGCGTGCAATGAAGCTTAGCTAAAGAAATGTGTAGTAAAATGGAAAATATTCAACTTTAAAATGTAAATAAAAAATAAAACGCCATTTGGGCTTAACCGAGATGGAAGGTAGATTTCTCAGAAATAGATTATCTTCATTTTTGTTCTCGATAACTTGTGAAGTAAATACACAAGTAAATGTTTTATAGATCAAATTAAAGGTAATTTCATGAGAATTTTTACAAAATAAACATCTCTTGTTAATCAAAAGTTATTTACAGATCACGTAACCAAAAATGAAATTTTCATTATTTTTGAAATTTTAAATGGCTACCATTTCTAAACTAATCTATTTATTTTGCTCATCCTCGAACGCATTCAAGGTATTCGTCCAAGGAATAAATGTACAAAGTTTCATTAAAATTCATCAAGAATTGTAGGAGCTCTCTTGTCCACAAGCCGCATTACATTATATAAGTATAATAAGGCCTAAGTGATATAAATGCTATTTAAAATAACCGCTTTCGCTAAAGACTTCTCTAGTAGAAGCGTCTAGCACAGAAATATCCCTACAAGTTTATAGAGTTCCGATAAAACGTTCCTTATCTTCTATATTTCATCATCCTAAATATGCTAAAGTAGCGCAGATGAATTCCTAAAAAACGATTTGAGTAAATGGTAAACATTTTTTATAATTTTATATTTAATAATTTAAAATCATTGTTCTAATTTTTATCAACATCTTAAAAAGTATTGTTGCTCAATTTATGTAATGATTGATCTCTAATACCAATTTTATTAAGTAGAATATGACTATTTCCAATATGTATAACCCGCAGGCTTTTTTACCTCTACCGGGGTAAAAATAAAAAAAAAAAAATTTATTATTTTTACATGAAAAATTATGTAAATTCTACCTATTTTGTCTGATAGTAGGCTATTAACGTTAGAATTAATGTTAGAATTATAACATTCGATGCTTGTAAAGATAGACCATCTTCCCCCGCCGTCCATCTTACGGCTTAAAATAAGGCCTATTCGCAAGGTTTTTGAAAAAATTTAATTTTGTATTTGTTTATGGTGAAAATTACCATTACTCCATTATATTTTATGGCTAATGTATTAATTTAAAATTTAATAATACATTGCAATAATTAAATACAATGTTTTTGATTTTTTTCAAAATCTCCCTTAGCTAGGCCTTATTACCCGCCGATACCTTATATAAGCTTTTTGACCTATGAAATTTTTGAGCCTTACTCGACTAAGGTGATATTATAACCAAATTCTAAATTAATTCTTAGAGGACCAATGCAATAGATAGGTTTTTACAAAATCTAACTAATAATTTTTACCCTTAACAATATTAGATTAACTATTCTAAAAAACTACAGAAATTAGACCTTATTTTCATACAGTCGAATAATTTCGACCTACTTTATCATAATTAACCAATTGAAACATCTTCAGTATTCAAGATCAATAATCAGAGTATTACTTCGAAATTAACGTGATTATTGATCTAAATTACCAAATATGTTAGGGGAGGGTTTAGCACAACTACTCATCTCATAAGCTAGGTAAGAAGAGAAATTGTGTGTGTGCGTGTACATGATAATGTGTTTATACTTCTCATAACTTCTGAATAGCTTGACCAATCTATGCGTGGTTTGTGGCATTTTAAAGGGTTCTACAATCGGCTTGTTACGACGATAGCGTTAACAATTCTTAAGGGATCCTAATGAAACTCAACATACTTATTTTACAAACGATTACGAAAGGTCAAGTTCAAATATGAGCACAATCAGTTAATTAGTTTAGAAGTTAAAGCATGTTTTAATTTTGAAAATTTCATACTGTCACTACTTTTCCTTTAAATAACTTTTAATCATGTCGAGATTTTTGATTTTTGTAAAATGTATCTGAAAGTTGAGAAAATATATTTTATTCTTATTTACACTATAATTAATTTATATTTATCAAGATTTTTAACACTATTCTTAATTTAAATTTATCAAAATTTATTTTTTAGTTCGGTTTTCTATAAAAAGCGTGTTTTTTAATTTTTTTTAAACTATTTACTTGTTTTGTTGAATTGAAAGTTTTCTTTGGTATTTGGAAATTTCCTAATGCTGGAATATAAGATAAATCAGCGAAAGATACTGGTTAGAATTGAAAATTATCACCAATCCCTGCCTTATCGACTATAGATAAAAATTACATAAATTAATTAACAAAAATCTTATTTTGCAAAATGAAAAATGAAATAATTTTGTCAAAATAGAGTATTGTCATCGGTCCTCGATATATCTACAGAGTTTGAACCAAATCTGGCCGTTTAAAGTGGGTCAAAATCGCGCCCAAAGAAGTCGGTTACAAACATACAAACATACAGGTGAAGCTAATAAAAAGCGTGTAAAAACATTACTTTCAATATCAATTAATGTAATAAATATATAAAATTTTCTAACCCTAAAATCAGGCTCTGCTTACGGTATAGTACTCGATAGGCTGGCGTTTGACCGGTACTTGGCGCCAGACTTCTACCGAGTCTATGGATTTTACTCTTACAGTTGTTTTGTTCATAGCAATGAAATAAAATGAAATCTAATTTCATTTCGGATGCCGAATGACCTTATTACGTTTATCATCGCTAAGAACAAAAAAATTTAGAAAAATTTTATCAAAATTAAAATTGTACATAATTATCGTTTTTGTTTCAGAGCATTTGTACGAATATTATGCGTCTGCTGCCCTAGAAAGATGAGAAGAAGATATCAACCTGCCTTTAGATGTAAACCTAGTCAGGTGAGATTGCTATTTTATACATATTATTATTTATTGTTTTTATCACACTAGGGTAGAGCAGGGGTAATTCATTAAATTGTGGCGTATAGTAACTTCCCATGACTTTTAAAACAATGCATCGGATTCATTAATTGATTCCTACTCCATTAGGCTCGTAATTAACTTTTCTTCAAACCGTCGATGCAAAAATGATTCGAGTACAAATTTAGAAGCTATTGTCGGAAATGGAAAAGCGCTCCAAATTGCTCAACGCGCCCAATTAGTGGAGCTAGTTGTGCATGGGTAATGGTCTAGCCTGATAAAAAAATTATAATTTTACAAAATTCAATCTTTATGCTGTTGTAACATTTTTGATATTTTAGCATATTCAAGAATAATTATTAAGCAAAGAAATATCAAATTAATATGGTGACTAATGTTAAGAAAATTATAGTTTTCTACAATGAACTAGTGGGTCTAGTTAAGCAAGCTTTAAGCGCCCGTTGCACAATTAACTCCCTTAATCAAGGCAAAAAATAATAAGAGACAATAATAGATAACAATTTATAATCAAAAGAGGAATAATTACTATATAATCTTCAACTAGTTTTACTTACTCCAACGATGAAAGTCTATTCTAAATCTCAATTCAAATTCGGGGAACTTTGATCTCCGCTGGAACACTATTCACCAGCAATATTAACATAATGTCACCGATGATTTCAAAATTTACCTGAATTTGGGACTCAATTATTTGTATACAAATTTTTTACTTATACATTAATAATAACTCATACATTACTAATATATTAAACAAACTATAAATTGATATAAAAGAAAATTTTTTGATTAAAAGATCCGATTTAAAATAGTTAATGGTGTTTATTTTTTTAATATGAAAAATGTGAGAATTTTTAATATCTCAATCATTACTGCACCTATGCAAAACTTTTGTATCGTTTAAGTAAGTTTAAAATTTATGAATTAATGTTACTACACGGAAAGAACAAGATTACACCGGATAACATTCCAGATTATACTCAGTGACATTTGTAGTGATAAAAAATTTCAAATAGTAGCTAGTATAATTCAGATTATACTCATTATAATCTCCTATTTCCCTAAGTAAAATCTCAGATTGGTAATCGGAAAAAATAGACCCGGAAAAAATTTTGAAGTTATGAAAAATTCATATTATTTCATTGAAATTATTATAAAATATCACACCTACAATTTTCCTGAAAAATTTTACGGGTCTATTTTTTCCGGGATTCTCTCAGATTATGCCGCGTAAGATTCCACTGGATATAATCCGAGATTATATCCTGTAGAATTTGGATTATACTTAGTAGAGTCTTGGATTATACCCACTGATATCACCGCGATTTTTTCTAGTGCCTGCGCACTTAGCGTTGTGACTATGAACAAGTTAGATCTTATTGTCTCAAGTCTAAACATAAACACATACGTCTTGTATACTATTTTTGCATACCTTGTAATTTTAATAATTATAACGGCTATAAAACATATTGTAACATAGCACAGAATATAAATGTTCACACACTAATTAATGCAACGGTCATATTTTTTTAATTTGACTATAATTCACAAATGGTAAACAGCACTTCCCGCGCAGGCACTAAACAGAAAATGGCGCAGATATCACTGGATATAATTCAAGATTCTACTGAGCATAATCCAAATTCTACAGAACATAATCTCGGATTATATCTTCACGGAGAAAATTAAATGATATCAGTTACTATTAAGTTATGGTAAAAATTTTTACCATCAACCCAATAGTAGTGAATACTATCTAAATGATTGTAGAAATCATATAGATGGTAGCATTCACCATACTTATAATAATTGATACAATCCTGTATGTTAACTAAAGTTAATTACTATTATCGTTTTTAAATGGTTATATTTATAATTTCTAATGGTTACAGTTATCATCAGGAATTATAACAGTTATTATCTAAGATAGTAAGCAGAATTTAAATACCAGCGTTCAAAATCGACGGTCAAAAACGTAAATATAAATGGAAAGAAAAACATAGATATTATTCCTATAAATTTATGGGATTATTTCCTATACTGACTAGGGGAATAATTACTATGATAATAACTACTATGATAATAACTACTATGATTATGGGAATGATTCCCATAATATTAGGAAGTGTTCCTAGAATTTATAAGATCGTTTTTAATAATTTTTTATTGAAATAATTTCGATACGAATGAATGGAGTGGTTCCTATATTTACAGGAATTTTTTCCATAATTTGTAGGAGCCGTGATTTGTAAACTATAAACAAATAAAATTTTGTTTTTTTAAACAATGACTTTTGTTAAATTGCACTTTCTTAACTAATGACATTTTTAAATATAAGCTCATCCTAATGTTACACTCATTAAGAGCTTTCATTCGAGTACCCACATGCATTTGATGTATTTTTCATATATACATATAATACATATAAACCCGTGCAAAAAAAATTCTGATTCAAAATTCTCTAGAAATTTCGATTCTACTTTAGAATTTTAATAAAGACTTGAGAATATTTTATAGATAAAATTTATCCTATAGATAAAATATCTACAGGATCGAAAAACTAATTCATATTTGTGTCAAAATATGAATTTCAATGTTAAATTCATTTTGAATCAGAATTTTTTTGCACGGGAAATATATGAAAAATTGATGTCGGTACTTAAATGAAAGGTCTTGATAAGCGTAACATCAGCATGAGTTTATACCTTTAAAAATGTCAATGGTTCATAAGATAGAAGGTCATTTCTCGATTATGCATCTAGAGATATAGCATTTTCGAATGCAGACTAAATACTTATCATAATAAATTGACTATCGGTAAGAATGATATAAAACATTGAAATGGCACAAATTCAAGTCATGACCTTTGCAGTGACAGTAAATACTCAAAGTTTCCATACTATATTATAGGAATCATTCCAATACTATCATTGAAACTATTTCTATAACAGTATAGGAAATATTTTTATATGATTATAAGAGCTACTCCCGTAGTGAAGGGGAAAAGTGCCTATAATTTTCTTTTCACGTATTTGAAAATTATTGAATTTTCAATCAATTTTTTCATATAATTCAATGATATCAATTGCTATCCTTGGTAGTAAATATAACCATCCTGACTGTTATTATCCTGATCGTAACTGTTACTAAAAAAAAATGATAATTATTATCATAAAAAAATAATAACACTAACCATCTTTGCATCTAAAAATGTTTTAATCATATCCTAGATGATTGGAACTACAAATTTAGTATGATCAACCTAATAATTTACTTTTCTCCGTGTAAAGAAATCTTACACGGTATAATCTGAGATTTTACTGGGAGAAAGGGAGATTATAATGAGTATAATCCAGATATCACTCAATATAATCTGAATTATACTAGCTACTATCTGAAATTTCTTTTCACTACAGATGTCACACTGAGTATAATCTGAAATATTATTCAGTGTATTCTTGTTCTTTCAGTGTATAACTTATATTATGATTATTCTAACTGGTACGGTTGGAGAAGGTACTATATTAAACGAAAAAGACAAAAATTATCATTTCTATTTTAATAAATAATGATTATAAAAGCATCGCGAAAGTATTTGGTTTTTTTTTTTTTTCATTTTTATCAACTAAATATTTACAACTTATTTATATTTAGATTAATTAAGTTAATTTTTAATATTTTGATTTTATTTACAGAATAAAAAAATAAGACGCAAGAACCAATCGATGAAAAATCGGGTATGATTATAAGTAGATTGTAAAATATCCTTTTAGGTATTGACATGGTAGTCAATAGAAATCAAGTTATGGCCCTTGATCACTATAGAACAGTTATAGCATATACACCATTAAAATAAAAGATTTAAGAAGATTAGTATAGTGAATTACATTGAAAGTAGCAAAAGTAACACCTACGTACATTCAAATAGTGAAGAAATTTAATTTATTCTAGATGAAATAGGAAACCTACACTGAACTTATTTTGTAGTCTAGTTTAAGTCCCTCGAGTCAGAATTTAGAGTCTCAAAAAAATCTCAAAGGTCACCTTATTTTTTTTTTTATTTTTTTTTCCAAGTAAGTCCTTATTTCAAAATCTAATCCTGAAAATTGGAGAATTTATTCAACTCTAACGTATCAATAGCATCCAAGAAGTCAATTTTTCAAAACATTAGTAGAAAATACCGAAGCAAAAAATGTCAGCTGTTTAATTGAGCCGCTTCTTCAAAAATTGAAAATTTAAGAGCATTGCATAAATAAACAAAATTTTAATATGTCAGTGGTTTAGTTGGCTACGTCAAGCCAAGCGTAAATCTGAACCAAAACAAATTGAGTTAACAGAGAAGAATTCAAATTTGAGGTCGTTCCTCCATCCAAACACCTTTCGACAGAATTTGCTAATTTTTTTTTTCATGGTTTTAAAATAACGTACACTAATAAATTTTGAAGTTTGAGAATTTTATACCATCGGAAAAGCAAGATATTTAATATTTAGGCCATCGAAAAAAAAAATTTTTTTATTAATTTATGAATTCGTTATTAATTGATAAGAAAAATGTAAAAAACCATGAAAAAAAATATTTTTTATGATCTCCCAGAGTATATTTGTTATGTTGAATAAAAAATTTATTAATATTTATGGTAGTATGGAGACAAAATTCCTTTTGTTCTCGGGAACTTTCTATTCGAATGCTTTTATTCCACCGCAGATTCATGAAATAATTCGCCAAACCTCTGAAATATTATTGGACCCACAGTAGTGGAGAAGTTTGCTGACTTTGAACTAAGCACTAAAATACCTTACCTCGTATGTTGACAATAGACCATAGTAGAAATATGAACTAGCTAAATTAGGATCTTTATTACTTACAGTAAACTTCTACGTCGTAAAAAACTTCCTTACAGCTATCAGTATTCACACAGTGATAGAAATATGGATTTATATGAGATTTGTGTACAATCATTGCATATTTATTTAATAAATATTCACTCATGTTAAAAAATCGTCTCAAAATTGTCGTTTGTTTAAGATCTTAAACGTGACACAAATCAAGACTGTTTTGACTTTTTTTTAAGACACCAAAAAAAAAATTCCGAGAGCAGATTTTTGAAATTTGGTTCTCGATTTTGTTGTGAAAATTAATTTTTACATATTTTTTAGACGATTTTACGACTTCCTAACCGCAACATTTTTGAGTACACTCTTTTTAAATTGAATTTGAAATTGTTCAAAAATTATTATAGAATAATTTTAAGACTTTTTTAAGGGGTTATATCCACTTGTAAGTTCGAAAAAATGTGTTTTTTTGTTAATTTTTTCTGGAGAGGCTTTTTAATGAATATATACATAAAATATATGAACATTTAGCGAATTTAACGTATTCTAAGAATTCATATTTTATTAATAAAAATATTGGGTTCCGTCGTTACTGTAGAAGATCTCCTGAAGGTCCTCCACAAAAAGGTGTCTGGCGGTGAGGAACATATCTCTGATCCAAATTATTTTAAATAAAAAAAACCAAAAAACCAACTTATTTCATGAAGTTTCCGATGTAATTTAGAGAAATTCGATAATTTATCTCATTCGAAAATTATCTTTGAAAGAAACTGCTAAGATATGAATTTTTACGATTCTATAAATTTAAAAATCCTGTCATTTCTAAACTACTTGACCGAATAAACTCATCTTTGAACTTGACCTTGGTATTTGTCTGTAGAATAAGTATGTTAAGCTTAGTAAAGATAAGTTATAAACTGGAGACACTATCGTCGTGACAAGCCGCGTTGGATGGTAATATATATACATATCTATGTAAACTTTTGTATCGAATTTGTGTTGTAATTAAAAAAATTTTGTTATCAATCATAGTGCTAAAGTTGTTCGAAAGAATTACGTAACATATGATTTTCATGGAAATGAAAAAACTTTACATACGTACGTAAATTTTTGAGTTAATGCTATTTGAAGTTAAAGGTATAAATTACGTCAACTGTCACAATATTAAAAAATTTGACAGACACTCGATCATTAAGGGGTTATATCCACTCGTAATTTTGAAAAAATCGAAAATTTTTTTTTGCATATTTTGAATGTATATATATTCGAGAATATTGTCTGTAAATTTCAAAGTAATCTGGTAAATGGTTTCGGAGTAATGAGCATATTTGTAAAGACGTCTCCAAGCGTTTGAAAGTAGGCGGAACCGTAACTTTAAATAATAGCCAAAACTTTAAATGCGTTTTTCTCGAAACGATGTTTTCAAAGTCGATGAGGAATATTTCTCCGAAACGGCTTGACCGATTGACTGGAAATTTTTACAGGATCTTCTTAGATACTTTTATCAGGTAATGATCGAAGGAATAAAGTTTCTGATAAAAATTTTGATTTTTTAAGTCACTTTAAAGTGTAAATTTTCGTGCAAAAAAAGATTTTTTTGTTGGGAAGCCGCCATTTTGTCTAAAATCAAAATTTTGATTATTTCTTCGATCATTACCTGTATTTATCTATCCTTAAAGTATTCCTTTTGGTTTTTTTTATTTAAAATAATTTGGATCAGAGATATCTTCCTCACCGCCAGACACCTTTTTGTGGAGGACCTTCAGGAGATCTTCTACAGGAACAACGGAACCCAATATTTTTATTAATAACCCGAGTCGAAAAAATGAACTTACATGAGCTTAAATCAATTGTTTTTATAGCAGTTGAGTTCATTTAAGTTAATTTTTTCAACTCGGGAAAATATAAATTATTAAAATACGTTAAATTCGATAAATGTTCATTTATTTTATGTACATATTCAATAAGAAGCCTCTCTAGAAAAAATTAACAAAAAAACACATTTTTTCGAACTTACAAGTGGATATAACCCCTTAATGAATTCTTGTTTTATACAATAAATTCAAACAGAAGTAATGCATGTTCTACTATAGGGAAAGGTAGTCTAAAGCGGGTAGGTGCTGTTTTATTGTGATATTGTACAATTTGGGCACTTTTTAAATAAACTTTAAAAATGATAGTGCTATCTATATCATAGGATAAATTACAAATAATTTAATAGACAAACGTGATCGAACAAGTTTAAAAACCAAAAAACTATAAAAAAAACTCCTCCAAAAACTTACCATAAAAAATTGACTATCACTAAAAAATATATAAGGGAAAGTATCCTAAAGTGGGTACCTCGCTCAAACCGGGTAGGTGCTGTTTTATTGTGACACTGAGTGCGAACGTCAAAGTACGCATTTGTAGTGATCATGAGAACACTCCTGAGTATTTGAAAGTTCTGATTGGGTGTTCGAGTTTTAACAGAAAGTAACAAAATACAAAATAAAGAAATTGCTAAATTTGTTAAAATTACGAATGGAATGTGTCATCAGATGATTCTAACACTATTACACTTATGATAATATTGATGAAACCATATTATTTTGGTACCATTTAACTCTAATGGACAATACAAGTTTGGACAGTTCCCTTTGTATTTTTGATTTTACAATTGTTTAGCAAAAAAACGTGTACTGGGGCAAAGCAGGTAGGGCAAAGTGAGTACCTACTTGCGCTGCTCTGATCCAATTCTATATTTATTTTGTCATAAAATATTATCAAGTAATACGTAAATATAAGAAAAACGCGGAAATACATTCTTGATTGAAAACTTATTATCAATTTCAATAGAAAAATGCTTATTTTGCTTAAAATTAATTATATAAAAATAAGATCATTATTTGAATGATTGTAATGCCTAAAAATCTTTTTTTTATGTTAGCTAAATACACAATTTTATTATCAAAATTAGTTTTATCATTAGATTCATCTATTTGTAGTGATTATCCGCTTTGGGCTAAGGGGTAGGACTAAGCGAGTTTTTAAACAGTTTTTATTTTTTATTGATAAAAAATTCTTAGGCCCAAACTAAGACAATATTCCTATCTAATATTGAAGTTCGATCACTACTATGTCGGATAGAATAATATTCGTTTGTAAGTAGAAGAAAAACTAAAACTTCTAGGCCTTATTCGTTAGCTTACCCGCTTTAGGCCACCCTCCCCTACCATACACGTATAGGAAAATTAATTTGATTAAAGAAAGAAAACTTAAACGATGAACATAATTTTGAAGAGTTATATTGTCTTGAATCAAGATGAAAAATTCTTCAATTAAGAAATTGTTCTTGGTCCAAGTAAATTTTAGTTGATTGAAAAACTTTTCCTTTTGATTAAAGACGATTCAATTCTTTGAAATAATGTTGATAAAAGTTAATTGCTTGATCAATATATATTAATTGAAACAATTCCAACTCGTAAAAGTTCCAAGAGAATCAATATTGAAAACACTTATGCAACAAGTTTATATAACTGTTTATTTTAATAAATTTCAAATAAAATTTTTATTACCGTAATACAGATAGAGGAATTTAGACAGGTTAATCTAAAGCCACATCAATATACATAAAAGCTTTCATCTCCACAGATTTAATAGACTTTGCAACAGTTGATATTATACATACGTCAGTTACTTGGTACACTTTGAATTGATTCCAATTCTGAATTCACTACTACTAAGTACCATGCTGAAACCTTGTATTTTACTGCATCAATTTTGACATTTGATATGCTAGTAAAAGATGGTAATCTGAAGGACTTGAGACCATTGATGTCACTTAGAGTGACATCAGTACTTATGGATCATGATACACATGTATGCAGTAGAAAATATAGGTTGACCAAGAAGTCAATTTTAAATACAATACAACAGTATGAAAATGATACTTTGATAGAAAATTTAACCTTAAAAGTATACCTATAGGAAGTATCATAGCTAGTATCAATGTAAAATATCTAATAATAACATTAAATAAACGTGAAAACGTTTCATTGGCATGTCGCGAGAATCCATTCAGTCAGTCTCACGTTTCGTTGGTTCTGTCTGAGTTATATAAACTCAGTTCCTTTCAATTTCATGCACTTCGTTAAAAGAGTTCGCAAGCATGACTGCTTTTAAACTCGATAGTCTTGAAATGATCAAATTTATCGTGGTTCATAATATTCTTGATAAAGTCTGAAATCTGATACTATGGTTATACGAAATGTATAAAAAAATTGTAGTGAAGTAGATATTCTTTAACAAAATAGAAATAGTATATCTATTAAAATATTCAATCCATAGAAATAACCTTCGATGGTAATAAGCAATAACATCTTAATCAACATTTATAAATGCCTCACAACATACGCAGAAAAAAATTTTGTTAAGATAACCTAAGATAGGTTGTGGTAACAAATGAATTTGTTAACACATAGGGATAACAAATCATATGTTAAAATAACAAAATTTTGGTAATAACAAGTTACTGATATGTTATAACAACAAAATTGTTACTATATAACAAAATCTTTTAGTTGATTCGACAAAATACTTTAGTTCCTGTACAAAAAAAAATTCTGATTCAACATGAATTTAATATTGAAATTCATATTTTGACACAAGTATGAATTAATTTTGAGATCAATCTAAATTTGAAATTAATTTGTAGATAGAAATTAGCACGCCTGTAGAATTTCCGATCCTACTTCAGAATTTTAATTAAGACTAAAAAATACTTTATGCATAAAATTTATCCTAAATATTATTAAATCATTATTAAAATTCTGAATCAGGATTAAAGGTTCTACAGGCGTGCTAATTTCTATTTAAAATTCAATTTCAAATTTGAATTGATCTTAAAACTAATTTATTTTTCTGTCAAAATATGAATATCAATCTTAAATTCATTCTGAATCAGGATTTTTTTTTGCATGGGTTGGTATAACAATTTTTTTCGCAATAAAAATGTTGAGGACTTTTTAAAGCTTTCGTCTTAAAATAGTGGCCGGTGAATACAAATCGGAATTTTTACCCGGGAATCGAACCCAGAACTTTTAGTTGGCAGCGAGAGACTCTCCCTCTACGCTACCCGAGAAAAACTACTATTGGTGTCCTTCGGCATTTACATAAACTTGGAGTCTAGCGCCATGCACAGCTATCACTCACACTAATTGAAAAACATTCCAATTCAACTATTATAGAATTTGTTATACTTCTATTAAAAAGATACAGAGGCAGGACTGGAAATTTTAATCTCTTCTTTTTACAATAGTAATATCGTGTTTTTTCTAATCGAATTTAATACAATTACTTGGTGAAATTACTATAGTAAGTTGTAAAATTTCGTAAATTCTTTATTAAAAAGTTGATGTAACGTTTTAATTGTTGTCACTTTTCGTTGCTATGGTGACCACTTTGGCAACGGTTTCCATAGCAACGATTACCATGGCAACGTATAAATATTAATGAGTGAAATTTGTAAAAATATTGATCAATTAAATTGTCGATAAATAAATATTTTGGTAAAAGCGCGTTCGATTTTCTAGTAAATAGTAAATTTTCTTCTAAAATATTTGACAATTATTAATAATTAAAGTATAGTCCAGCTTTACAATAGTAGTATTGTATACTTTCCCAGAAGTTTTTTTTTTTTCGTGTATGGATCCTGTACTAATCTTTGAAATTATGGAATGTTTGGTCCTAGCACGATACGAAATCATCATATTCTTATTATTTTATTTAAACTTACCTATTCTGATTTCAGTACGTAGGAGGAATGGGACCAGCTCCAACAAGTAGTGTAAGTTATAGCAGTGTATCACAGAGTAGTGAGGGAGGTGCCTACAGTGGAGTAACGACAACAAGCACGCCATCCTCGAACTCTGGGACTTGACGTCAGGTAGGGCCTAAATTAGGGCCGAAACGAGATCGTGCAATACGTTTTCGTGAGACGTGATTAACGGGGGAATCTAATACTCTTCAAGTGCCATCAACAATTCTTAGTGAAGCAATCAATAATACAGCAATAGACGATCATATTTATAATGATATTATTCTTGATGAAATTGAATTAAACAAACTATATGAAATTGATGAAGATGATGATGATGATGATGAAGAATATGAAGATGATGATGATTACGATGTAAGATTTAAATTTTGGAAACACCGACTGGACAGTTCAATTCCTGAAGAAGATGAAGATGTATGTGATGACGAACAAACTTAAATTATAAATATCTGTAAATAAATATTTTTTAAATTATAGAAAATTCAATTATTAGCGTAATATATTGTATAATTATCACTTAAGGAAGTATTAGCCGATAAAATTATCACTTTTAGTTTTTCACTTAAAAATTGTGCCAAATATTGGAAAATATGTAAAAAGTCATTCTACCAAAGTCGATTAACTTTACATAAGTAGAAATATTTCAGCCACTACACAAAATTTAAATTTTGCAAGCGTCAGTTAATAAGTAGAGTAGGCGTTTTATGACGGTGTAAAAGATAAAAATTGTAATTTCAAAAAATGTCATTGAAAAATTAATTGGTATATACTCAAAATACATCCTCAAAAAGTCGACATTTTTATATCCATATTTTTTTTATGAGCTATCAAATTTATATACATTTTTTTTTCATGTCGTCATAATATTGAATAATTTATTGAGTTTTGCAAATTTATTAATTTCAATTGTAAATAAGTTTATAATATACTTTCTTGAAATTGAAAGTAGTGTACTACTTAGGTGCTACATTGTGAAAAATTTCGCTGTAAAAATAGACCCAGAGCATTTTACATAGTCGTGTAGTGTGAAATATCGGTGTAAAATTTTCTCGGTGTAAATTTTGCATCCATGTAATTTCAAGGTGGTGAAATCTACTTTTTTGTTATACTCGCTCCAAAAGTTCAACTTTTGAGCGCTGGGTGGCGTCCGTAAAGGGACTTTTTTCTAGAGACTCTACCATACCGTCTTTTTTTCATGGCCTAGGCCTTGAAGTTTTACCCTCTCCTTTTTTTTACGAACTGTTCAAGTACACCCAGACGAAATTGAGAGAGATTGTAAAAAAAAAAGTCACATTCTAGTGTACCGACCAATGATTGTGAGTAAATTTTAAACAGTTACTATTGAGTGGCGCGAATTATTTCTCTGCTGGCAGTTTATTATGAAGCGGACCTAATGTTAATAAAATAACAACCACGCCATAAATAAATATTAATAAAAAGATAATTAATATAAAATTAAGTTTTGTTGCCCTCGTGAAACTTCATAAAATTTTAATATAACATTATTTGCCTCCTATCTCTCAAAAGTTAAACTTTTGATGGAGCGATAATAACAAAAAATATTGTATGTCATTCGGCCGTTAAGTGGCGATTTTGACAACGACTTTTTTTCGATATTCGCTTTAATGATTGTGACGCGAATGTTCGAAAACGAGCGTAAATTCCTGTCCTCGGCTACGCCTCGGACGTTAAAATTACACCCGTTTCGAACCTTTCCGCCGCAAACCTTAAGCTCATATCGAAATATCGTCGCTGTCAGAAAACCGCCACAACCTAATGACATAAATATCTATTTTACACTGTTGCGTGTTATTCGATATACATTTGCTTAATGAGCTATAATTGATCATTGAATATTTACTTAATATATTACTTAATTTTTATCCTGAATTAATAACTTTATTAATATAATTGTTTGTATATTAAATAGTTTGTTGAACATTTTAATATTTTTATAATTATTCATCGCGTATATATATATATATATATATATATATATATATATATATATATATATATATATATATATATATATATATATATATGTGTGTGTGTCACAATAAGTAATTTAACAATGTTCACGCTGAAAAGTCTATTGTTAAATTACGATAATTGATTTTTAATGATTGAAATTTCCAATGACAATTTAAATATCATTTACTTCCATACTATTGATTGAAATCTTGCAATAATAAGTATTACCTAAATTATATATGTACACGGTTGACGGTGTAAAAATATAAAATTCACAACCCCCTAAACTTAACACGGTATTTGATGTAATTTTTACACGAAAATTCTTTACACTTACTCATTTATACTACACCGCGTCCAAAAAAATTTTTTTTAGAAATATAACTATTACTTGCAATGATGAAAATGTAATCACCTACTTAATATAAATATACATCATAAATTTACCGAAAAACTTTCATTATTAAACTCTTTTATAGCGATAACATACTCTGTAATAACTTTGTTGGATTCGGTCTGATGTAAATGACTTGGTGTGGAAATTTTTAACTCGATCGATGGAAAAGTTCCTTCAAACACGGTGTTAAGTTTAAAGTATAAGTTTCAAAAGTTTACACCTTCCAACTTGTGAATATATTAGTTATAATTTATGATGACATGAAATTTAATCATTTTAATATCTTGCAATCAAATTTTTTGTTCAAATTGAATGCACTAAAAAAAAATTAACTTGATTTAAGAGAAAAATTTTTTTACTTAAATTAAGGAGATGAAATTCTTCAAAATTATTTAATTAATCCAAGTTAGTTTTTTTTTCTGTGTATCTAAGCACATGTAAATTCATTAAAATAATCATTCTTATCCTCTTAATTATATAGAAATTGTATAGATTATTCAAACAGATAAAGTTATAATTAATTCATTCATTTAATTCAATACAGCTCAACAGCTTGCGGAGATAACAGATTCAGTTATATTAAATAACACGAAGTAGTATAAAAATAAATCACACTGTTTTAAAGGTACCGGATGAAAATTTTACACCGTAATTTTATAATAAGTTAAAAGAATTAAATTACTTAAAACAAAAATGACATTTTGAATAAAAAGTTTTTCTTGAATTAAGTCATTTTTTTTATCAGTGTAGGCAAAACGGGACAAGACTGAAAAATAATAAATTTTTATTGTTTTGGTATTGAAGGGATTTTAAGATCGATTTAGAAAAATGCATATCTGTTAAAATAATATACGTAAAATAACCCTAAAAAATTTCGAAGCTCCTAATTGTACACAGAAAGAAAGAAAATCTTGAGTCAAGCGTAAATTCTCTTAAATCAAGAAAATCTTAAGGAAGATTGAAAATTTCTTGAATGAAGTTCAAATTTCTTGAACGAAATTAAATTTTTTTATGCCAAGAAAATTTCTTCTTGCTCCAAAATAACTTCGGTCTTCCTTACAATTTTCTTGGTTCAAGAAATTTTTTTTTCTGTGTATACTTTCTTTAATCATCAATAAACTAGCTGAGTAAACAAAAATAGCTATAAGTTAAAGCAGATAAGAGATAGTCGTGAGAAAGATAGCACTGGCGGATGAATAGAAAAACAACAACACAAGTAATGGGTCGTAAATGAATTGTCTTAAAGACGTAAATTCCCTGAAAGTATTTCTTTTAAATTCTTCAAGATATCGAATTTAAGTAGTTTTAAAGAACTGTGGTTCGTTGAAGTTACTATATAGGATTAATTTTACAGACTTAACAGAGTGTTTTATGAACATAAAATATTTACTCCCTCGAAAATGCACACTGATAAAACAATTGGCTTAATTCAAGATAGTGATATTGTTGAACTAAAAACATAATTTTTAAGAATTTGCATATTTTGAATCAAGTAGAAAAATAATCAGAGTAAAATTTACTTGAATCAAGAATAATTTTTCAGAGCAAGAACTTTTCAATTTGATAAACTTTTCAAGTTTATCAAAATCTTCAAAATCTTTTTCTTGGCTCAAGAATTTTTCTCTTGAATCAAATACATTTTTATCAGTGTATATATGCAAATATACATGCTCGGAATATATAGCAGCTTATATCTTAGGATTTATGATCTAGAATATATCTGATGGTCATATATTTTCTGATGAATTTGAGTACGTGTTGAATATATCTCTCAATGTAGATTTTCATAAATGCTGGCACATATTCCGAGCACATATTTTTACAGTTATATTTTTTCCGTGGGGGTAAGTCATTAAGAGTACTACAGAAGTAGGTGGAGAAAAAATTGATAAAATATGTTGACAAATAGAGAAAAGTTAAAGAAGTGATCAAATAAATTTACTCATTTATCAAAAAATCAATTCTCGACGGTGATTCAGAGGTTCATTTTATAAAATTCTTAGTTTTTGTAGAAATATACTGTCATTTCAGTGTTTCTGTATAGGTACACCGTATAACTACACGGTGAAAAAAAATATAGGAATTTTTCCTATTTTTGCATAGGAAAAATTCCTATGTTGACAGAAATTTTTTCAATGTTAACATAGGAATTTTTTCTTTATTAACATGATAGAAATATCCATGTGACATAAAAAAAATTCATTTATCACTCAAATTTATGTAACTTAATTTAATAATTACAAATTTACATAACAATTTTTTCATTCAAGCAATTTCAGATAATTTCAAAGTAAAACAGTGATATACAATCGGTTTGTGATGAAAAAATTCGAGGAAATTTTTTTCAAATTTTGCTTTACATTTCGAAAAAATTAAACATCCAGCAGATTATGGACGGTGTGGCTTAAATTGCCATAACTTTTTCAAAAATTGACTTATCGGAACATTTTTTTCTTCAAAATTTTTTTTATTAAATGTTCTTTTTGGAAAAAAATAGAAAAAAATTATTCGAACCTATCTTCATCGATATTTTTTAGATTTTCCGAAAAAAACTCCGAATTTCTCGATGATAAACATCTTTAATTTCTTTTTTCTTTCTTTTATATGAAACTTTTCCATTTTCTACAAATATCCTGAAAATTTCAGAATGATGTTTTTTCAATTTCTATTTTTTTTGAACCGAAAAAAAAAAAAAATTTTTTTTTCATGTCACAAATGAATTTTTCCTATGTCATATGGATATTTCTATCATGCTACCATTGAAAAAATTACTATGTTAACATTAGAAAAATTCCTATGCAAAAATAGGAAAAATCTCTGTTTTTTTCGCCGTGTATCGTATTTTCGTACTAACGCATAATTGAAAAAAAAAAAAAAAAAAAAAAAAACAATATCAAATTTGCCTCATTATTTAATCGATTTTTGTAAAATGACCATTATAAATTCTCATTGGTTTAAAATACTCCGTGGCGCAATGGTAACGCAGCTTACTGCAATTGTAAAGGTTGCGTGTTCCGATCTCGTTGAGATTAAATTGATTCTAATAGTCTCATCGATTTTTAGTTTAAAGAAACCTTTGTTTTTTTTCATGTCACAATCATTTTCTTATCAATTGCTGCTGCATCAGTGCCAACAATTTTTATACATTAATTTAGACATGTGATAATTTTATCGGCTAATGAAATTCCAAAGCCTGTATATTGTACATTTATGAATAGATAATAAGTAAATCGTAATATTTTAAATAAAATGACGTTTGACATGACCACCCATTTAACGGGACGTTAATGGCTTTACAGCCACTAGTCCGATTTATTGTTCTATTCTAGTTCTATCGGTCGTTAAAATTAAATAACCCTGATTGAAAAAAAGAATTCAAAAGAATCGAAAAACATAATCTCAAAACAAAAACTTCACATCTATATAAATCAATACATTGCATTAAGTCAATTATTTTTAATTCTTTTGAATACTTTTAACTTTTTTCTTTTTTTCATCAGGGAATACAATTAAAACTTTAGAGCAAGATATAATCAGCAAAAACGGGTTTATAAATTAATAAATAATTAAATATATTAAAAGATGGTAATTAAAAAGAGAGAGAAAATTCAGTCTGAATAATTATGAATTACTGTACGTGATTAAATAAACTTTTTAAGAAGTATTTTTATTTAAAAAAAAAAACTCTCACCTTTCTGTTGTGTGATTATTATTCATGTAGATAGGTAAGAGCTTCAAAAAGAATTTTCAATGTGAGTGTGAGAGAGTTTCTGGTAAGCAGAGTAAAAAAAAAAAAAACAAAAAAAAAGTATTAACGAATTCAATTATTAAAATTTTTTTAAATAGGTCATTTAATATTTTTTTTTGCCAAATGTATTTATTGTAAATAATTCAGCAATTATAAATATTGCTGAAATATAAATGTAAAGATGTCAACAATAATAATTATAAGTATAGTAGCGAAAAAAAAAATTTTTAAACAAAACAAAATATTATTTGTGAAACATTTAAGTTACCTATCTTCTCTGTAACAAGTATGTATAGTACAACAAATTTAAAAATTTAATGTTATATATTTTTCAGATTCATTAAATGTTTATTATAACAACTATTATTATTTTACAAGTACTCTTCAAGTTAAGAATGTACATACTAAAAAATAACTCTTGACATAGAAATATCAAATTGTATTTCCAGTTTATAATTACATCATTAAAAATTATGATGTTTTTGTAGTCCTTATTTTTTTTTTTTATTTAATTCCATTTATGAGAAAAAATGTCTCAGCGAAATATAAAACTTAAAAATTGTACAACGGTAATATAATGTTGATGAAACATTAACTTTTACTATACCACTACGAACAGCTTGGATTTTTTCCTTCTCTTTATATGTTTAGTAATGATCAATATAAACTCAACTCCTCGAGAAGAAAAACGCATTCAGTACCAAGCAATAATGATCTTTAAAATTACTGGTTAATACTATTTTTTTTTTCAGTGATTTTTAAAGTAAAAGAAGATTGATTTATTCTTTGTGATATTAAATTACCTAAACGGGTTGAATTTTTATATTATTCTATGGAAGGAGTTAACTGTATACGGAAAAAAGTGAACTGTAATAAATAATAGTCAATTAATAATAATAAGTAATGATTAACTGCTAAAAATTACTATTTCAAACAGTGAAGTCGTGATATTAATAATCGCTATGTATTTTTTATGTAGCAGAAAATACTATTTTAAACAGTAATATTCGCTATGTGAATGTCTAAAATTTTAAAGTATACACTGATAGAAAAACAATCTTGATACAAGAAACATTTTTTCTTCAAAATTTGAACTCTTGAAACTAGATATAGATATATTTCTTTCAAGAATTTTTGTCTCTTGGTTCAAGATAGGCGATAACATTGATTCAAGATGTTACCGACTTGTGTTAAGAATGGCTTTTTTTTTATTAATATTAATTTACTTATTTCCAAGAAATAATTTTTTTTCGGTATAACAATTAAAGACTATTTAGTTTTTGAAATATACTTTGATGAATTATTTTAAGTTTTTTAAACGATAATGTTATTTTGGTTGAAAAAGTAAATGTATTGATTGAAGATAATATAGCTCTTAAGCCAAGAAAATCTAAATCAAGACAAGAAATTCTTAAATCAAAATAATCATTTGTCTTCCAAAATAAATTCTTAGATCAAGAAAATATCTCTTGAGTCAACATAAATTTTCTATCAGTGTAGTAATTAAGAATTTTGACTTTGATATTTATCATTTCGTACCTAAAAAATGATCGCATGATATGTAAAAAGTATAAAATACAGCTACTAAATTTCTAGTACAAGCAACGTCAATATTTACAAAGTACAATGAAAAGTTTTAAACGAAATGCTAAAAATGAAACTGTAATTATTGACTTGCCTTGAACTAGTAAAATATATATTTTAAGAGTAGAATTTTTACTATAGGAGAGTCGTTATTAGTAAATAACTATAGTAAAGTCACTATAGTAATAGTGACAGCTACTAATCACTTATTTTCGATATTAAAGTATAAATTGTGGCTTTTATACTTTCTACAGTAAGGAGGATCATGCGAATCTAATGTAAAAAATAATTTCCAACTTTGACCTTTGAAATTAAGCACACGTACACAGAAAAAAAAATTTCTTGAACCAAGAAAATTGTAAAGAAAACCGAAGTTATTTTGGAGCAAGAAGAAATTTTTTTGGCTTAAAAAAATTTACTTTCGTTCAAGAAATTTTCAATCTTCCTTAAGATTTTCTTGATTCAAAAAAATTTCCGCTTAACTCAAGTTTTTCTTTATTTCTGTGTATAAATTAATACGTCATTTATCTAATCCCAATATTTTAAAAAGATTTACCGTTTAGTTACTTAGACATTAAATTTCAAAAATCACATTTTTTATCTCCTTATACACGGGCTCTTATCGCGGACAAACTTTAGTCGAGACTTTAATTATTTTTTTCAATATTAACCTCCCAACTTTAACGAATATAAAACTATACACAAGAAATTTGGATTATTGTAAAATATAAAAACAATTTAATAATAATACATTACCGATATAATTTTTGAAATAATTAATGTTAAATTTTATGTTTTTGACTCGTTTATCGTCAGCTATTTATTCAAATAAAAACTTGGCAACGTTGCGTCAACACACAGAAAAAAAAATGGAAAAATTACAGTATATAATGTAACGTGGCGCTTCGTGATGAAAACTGGAAAAATTACAGTTTCAGATTGTAAGTATTACAGATTTTATAAGAATTGCATTGTAATATTTACATTGAAAGCTTCGAAAATTAACATTCAAAGTTTGAATTACAATAATGTTATTTCGAATTGTAATTTTTCTAGTTTTGAATACGGCGGGACACTTATTACTATTTATAATGTAATTTTTCAAGTTTTCTTTTTTCTGTGCAGTTGAAAAAAAAGAAAAGGATAGAAATATAGTTACAGATAGAGAAATATTTAACTCATACACTCATGCACATCTCTGTAATGTGTAAAATCAAACGCGCTGTTGCCAAATCTGTTTATTTAATCCCGCAAGTAATAAATACGAAAGTCATTTTATTACTTTATTTTATTAAATAAGTAAAAATCATAAATCATTAAATTGTTCAAATTATTTTAAATGAAAATAAAAAATTTTGACCAATTTTGGGAAGACTGAAAGTCAAAAAAAATTTTAAGATTATTTTGACTCATAAGTTACGCTCGAACTTCCTTAAGTTCTGTAATATTTATATTTTTGCCACCCCGATGTCCGCTTTACTGGTTGAAACTACAAAAATTAACCAGAATCCGAGTGAATTTTACTGTTTAATTTTTTTCAAATTAAAAAAAAAAAATACTCTACCCTATTTTAAATTGAAATGTTAGATAGAAATTATATAACAATCAACACAAGATATTTTTTATTACTCAAAATAATGAGAGCAGATTATGTTTATAAAATACAAAAAATATATTATTGTAAGAATTATAAATTTTAAATCTGATATAGATGGAATATAAAAATCACAATAATTTGAGTGTTTGTATGCACTGGTGAAAAAATGATGTTGATTCAAGAGAAATATTCGTAATAAAAAATACTTATTAATAATCGTGGCATCTGTCGTAATTTGATATATTATACTAATACAAACAGGAAAGTGGACATAGGATGTTTATCATGACACCAATTATTGATTCAGTGACGTTCCAGCCATATATTTGGTCATCGGACTTCTAAAATATTCAACAAACCATTACAAAACTCAACTACATTAAATATTTCCATCTAATACAATATTTACCCCAACATGTAGTGCATAAATAAATATCTTGTTCCCCGTTGAAAGACTCCAATAAGATCCCATCAAAAGCGACAAAAACCACTTAGAAACCAATAAAATTTATGGGTTTCTAAGTGGCATTTGTCGCTTTTGATGGGATCCTATTGGAAATTTTAAACAGGGTTGTAGCACATTCTAAATCTTTTTTCATTCTAATGAGTGGTGTAATGTTAAACATTATATGTCCACTTTACTGCTAGTATGAGTTTAATATATCAGAAACTTATATTGATGAAAACAACCGGATGCTGCGCTTTAAGAATTTATCTTATTTCATCGTCTTGACTTGAAAGACCAATATATTTGATCGGTAACCATTGCCGTATGTAATTTAAGACTATATTATCTCCGGTCGATACAATCAAATTCTGTATCCAAGAATAATTCTCAAAAACTAAAAATTTTAATTTCCTCTTAAAGACGTTCGAGCGTAACTTATGAGTCAAAATACTGTTTAAATTTTTTTTTAACTTTCAGTCTTCTCAATATTGTTTATTTTCATTTAAAACAATTTGAACAATCTAATGATTTATGATTTTTACTTATTTAATAAAATAAAGTAATAAAATGACTTTCGTATTTATTACTTGCTTGATTAAATAAACAGATTTGGCAACAGCGCGTTTGATTTTACACATTACAGAGACGTGCATGAGGGTGTGAGTTAAATGTTTCTCTCTCTGTAACTATATTTCTATCCTTTTCTTTTTTCTCAGCTGTTAACGCGACGTTGCCAAATCTTTATTCGAATAAATAGCTGACGATAAACGAGTCAAAAACATAAAATTTAACTTTAAATTTTTCAAAAATTATATTGGTAATGTATTATTATTAAATTGTTTTTATATTTTACAATAATCCAAATTTCTTGTGTATAGTTTTTTATTCGTTAAAGTTGGGAGATTAATATTGAAAAAAATAATTTAAGTCTCGCCTAAAGTTTGTCCGTCATAAGAGCTCGTGTATAAGGAGATAAAAACTGTAGTTTTTGAAATTTAATATCTAAGTAACTAAACGGTAAATCTTTTTAAAATATTGGGATTAGATAAATGACGTATTTTTTTATACGTGTACTTAATTTCAAAGCTCAAAGTTTGAAATTATTTTTCACATTAGATTCGATCGAACTTCCTTAAAGCTTAAATATTCTTTATTAACAAGGTAGATGTAGTCAAAAGCGTTAAAAAAAGTTTATTTTCAATCATTTTTTTTTTTTTTTTTTTTTTTATAGTAATCAATTTCATCTTATGAAATCGATTGAACCGAGTTTTTTATCAATGCTTTGAGTTAGACTAACCGAAAAACAACAAAAATAATGATTTATTAAAATATCGCCATCTTCACTTGTAATTTTTATTAATTTTCACATGTGAAACTTTTTAATTAGTTTTTTTTTAATAATTTAATTGCTATAAAATTTTAAAAAAATTTCTAATGTCTGTCAACTTCAGTGTTATAAAAAAATGAATATTTAGAAATTAAAAATTCAATTTTTAAAAATAATTTTTCGGTATAAATTTTTTTGTTAAATAAAACTAAAAAATGTCCAAGTGACAGCTAACTTAAATATTATCCAAAATAATTAAAAAAAAATTTTAAACACTGCGGTGGATTGATAATTATAAATTTGAAAAGAAAATATCGCCATCTTGGTTGAATAACTATTTTTTTCATTCAAAGTAACGAAAAAATTCTTAAAAAAAAAGAAAAAATACTTTAACATATTTTGAAATATATTTCAAATTTTTCTTATGATTTAAAATAAAGTAGAACTCGGAGAATATTTAGTTTCAACAGCATGCTTGAAATAATTCAACAGTATCTTGAATCAATATCACCGCATATCTCAATCCAAGAAAAAGAAATTCTTAGTCAAAGTAGGTGTATCTCAATTATAAGCGAAACAGTGCTTAGTTTCAGTCAAATTCGTCGGGCAAATTTTCTGCTCTTTTAAAAGATTCAATTAATTGATTTTCGAGTTAATTTTTCGAATTATGAAACTGAGATATATTCCATTTATATATTCGTAAATATTTTTTCATAAAGGGATAAATCTGCTTTTATAAGAAAATTATTCTAAAAAAAATAAGTTTTAAATAACTGACTGACTATAGTTAGCGTAATTCATGCAGATAATTAATAAAAAATTTTAAAAAAATTAGTTAGTATATATGAGTTTTTGATGTACATTCAGAAATTTTTATCGGCTGAATATAATTGATTCAATTGATTCCAAAGAATCAAATTTATTTTAAAAATCTATTTATTGATTTATTTTTCATACCAATATAGTAATTATAAAACATTAAAAAATAAATGAATAATCAATTAAGCATTAGTAAAATTGAACTGGATATATTAACTTGATGCATTGACAATGGATAATTGTGCTCATGAATTGTAAATAAGTGAATTTATGATAAATAATAAAGTCAATATATGTACATGAATTGTTTTAATCACAATATTATAGTGTTACAAAAAAAAAAGATAAATTCTTTAAATCGTCTTTTTACATATAAGAAAAATCAGTATATATATATATATATATGTATTGTGTAAATATCTAATCTTTAAAGTATAAAAAGTAATTAACAGTGTAAAAAGATTCCATCAGTGTGTAATTTCTTATCCAAACCAGAGGCATATGCTTCTCTTTCCACGGTATTGTAAAAAGATTCTCTTGTATTGTAAATATGATTATTATTATTGTATTTATTGAACTAACGAAAATAGTTGAAATATAAAATAATAATGTTTAAAATATACTTATAACTACTCTTGAAAAAGAGCGACAAGAAGTTTTTGATAGCTTCCAGTTGTTCGTTCCTGAAAATAAAAGCATATTATTTTTAAGTAATTCTTGGTTACAAAAATTCATTTTCGGGAACAATTTATATTACTTATACTTGTG
This sequence comes from Cotesia typhae, assembly GCF_013202065.1. Lineage (NCBI taxonomy): Eukaryota > Metazoa > Arthropoda > Insecta > Hymenoptera > Braconidae > Cotesia > Cotesia typhae. The sequence continues at coordinate 3,760,940 of NW_027423781.1, forward strand.
AATAACGATGCTAATTATATCACATTTAGAAAAAGTTATGAGCTTATTTTTTTTTTTTGCTTATTTAAAATCTAATAACTTGCGAGCGCATGGGAATGAGGATTTATTAAAACAATAAAATAATTTTTGAAGTAAAACTTTTTTGCGCGGTTAAGGGTAAAATTTTTACGGATGAAACGCAATAATAATAATAATATTAGCGTCACAAAAATTTGGGACTTTTTTTGTCAAACAAGAGGGAGAGAGCAATTGAGACCGATTAAAAGAGAATGAGAAAAGAGGAACGTAGCATGAAGCACATAGCCATGGAGCGAGAATAAAGAGAGAGCTAGTGAGAAAGATTTTATAATTTCCATTAATTTTCGACACCTTTATTAATTTAATTACAGCTAGCGACCTGCATTCACTACACGACTGCCGAGATTTACGAATTACAAATAAGAAAACTTTGACTTAATGACTTGCTTACATTTATAAACTCAATGTACATGTATATGTACCATTTAGACACTCTTTAAATAAACTTTAAAAATGATAGTGCTATCTATATCATAGGATAAATTACAAATAATTTAATAGACAAACGTGATCGAACAAGTTTAAAAACCAAAAAACTATAAAAAAAACTCCTCCAAAAACTTACCATAAAAAATTGACTATCACTGAAAAATATATAGGGGAAGGTAGCCTAAAGCGGGTAACTCGCTCGAAGCGGGTAGGTGCTGTTTTATTGTGACATTGAGTGCGAATGTCAAAGTATGCATTTGTAGTGATCATGGGAACACTCCTGAGTATTTGAAAGTTCTGATTGGGTTTTCGAGTTTTAACAGAAAGTAACAAAATTAAAAATAAAGAAATTGCTAAATTTGTTAAAATTACGAATGGAATGCGTCATCAGATGATTCGAACACTATTACACTTGTGATAATATTGGTGAAACCATATTATTTTGGTACCATTTAACTCTAAAGGACGATACAAGTTTGGACGGTTCCCTTTGTATTTTTGATTTTACAATTGTTTAGCAAAAAAACGTGTACTGGGGCAAAGCGGGTAGGGCAAAGTGAGTACCAACTTGCGCTGCTCTGATCCAATTCTATATTTATTTTGTCATACAATATTATCAAGTAATACGTAGATATAAGAAAAAAGTGGAAATACATTCTTGATTCAAAACTTATTATCAATTTCAATAGAAAAATTCTTTTTTCGCTTAAAATTAATGAAACAAAAATAAAATCATTATTTGAATGATTGCAATGCCTAAAAATCTTTTTTTTTATGTTAGGTTAATACACAATTTTATTATCAAAATTAGTTTTATCATTAGATTCATCTATTTGTAGTGATTATTCGCTTTGGGTTAAGGGGTAGGGCAAAGCGAGTTTTTAAACAGTTTTTATTTTTTATTGATAAAAAATTCTTAGGCCCAAACTAAGACAATATTCCTATCTAATATTGAAGTTCGATCACTACTATGTCGAATATAGAATAATATTCGTTTGTAAGTCGATGAAAAACTATAAAACTTCTAGGCATTCTTCGTTAGCTTACCCGTTTTAGGCCACCCTCCCCTAAAACTGTGAAAAGACACTAATTCTCGTCTCGACCTTTCTGATGATATCAAATTAAACTATAAAAATTTCTTTAATAATAATAATATGCTCATCACAAAATTTTCTTTTCTCTCTCAATTATTTAAATTGAAAATAACTATCGCTAATAAATATCAAACCCAATTTACGATAAAGATACACTCGTTGCTAAATTTTTTTTTGCCCTCCGGACGGAAAGTGGCAACTTTCGTCCCGCTGCGCTAAACAAAGCTGCCGTTTTCCGCCGTCGTCAGACAAAAAAATAGAATACAGCCCTTGAAAAGTATAAAAGAAAATCTCGGCAAACAATTACATGTGATCTGAGGCTTTTCTTAGTTTCCTACCCAAGGGGTGTAATATACTAATAGTCTTGTAATTATCTATACTAATATTATAAAGAGGGAAGATTTGATTGTTTGTTTGTTTGTTTGCATTGAATAGGCTCTGAAACTACTGAACCGATTTGAAAAATTCTTTCACTGTTGGAAAGCTAGACTATCTCCGGGTGACATAGGCTATGATATATTACAATTAATTTTGAGATTTTTGTTAAGTATTCATGTAAAGCCGGAGTGGACTGCTAGTATAAATTCATTTTTGACATATAACCACATTCACGTGTACAAAACAAAATAAATAAATAAACAAATTTTGTTTATCGCTAAATTCGAATCTATTTATAACTACTTCGAGAACTTAGTAAATAATCTATCATAGTAAATAAGCTATTTGAGAAAAGCATATGAAACATTGAAAAGGTACAAATTCAGGTTAAGACATTTCGAACGATACCAAATTCAACCATAAAAACCCATTTTATCATATAAATGCACTGGCCACAAAATTTCGTTTGTTCTCTTAATAATATAGATTAAATGCATTAAATTTCTAACATTTCTTCCTTTTTCTCTCCCTCTAACTCTCGGAAATTTAAAGCTTTAGATTAGTATAAATACAAACGAGATTTAAAAATTAGTTTGCCAAAGAAGTTTTACTTCTGACATGTATACTTTGTACGCATGCACTTTTTTTTAAATAGTAATTGCAGCAATGACTTACCAAAATGAAATGGAGCAACGAAACATGTTGCCGTAGTTCAACAGCTTCCTTGATGTAATTGTGGGCTATATTTTTACTGATTATTATCCGACGAATCAAACTATGATGATCGACGTCACCTTGGAGACTTTGGTACAGACGTTGAGCCATAAAGCTATCCTTGGACTTGGCGAATTCAACTAGAAAAATAAGGAAATAAGTAAATATTTGTTTGATAAGAACTATTAGGATACATTAAATCTGTAAAGCTACATAGAAAAAATTAATTTTTTTTTCTCATCATTTTTATATAATAGTTAACAACTTAGATGGTAAAAATTACCATCTCGGGTATTCATTATACTGTACGGAAAATTGATTGACTCTACAGACCATATCTGAAACGTCTCGTTATTTTCAAGTTCAAAACACTTATAAAAGTATTGATAAAAAATTGTGAACTTTACAAGCACAAATACAACTTAAATATATTTCAAGAAAAAATTACAATGATAACATTGTAATCCAGGACCAGACTTTCAATACGGTCATATTGATTATTCTACATTTCAAAACTTATGGTATTACATTGTAAAAATTCGGATATTTCCTACTTTTATATGAATCTTTAAGATGTAACATTATAAATTTTAAAATGTAAAATATTTTAGTTGATTTATTTGATTTATATGATTTATATGAAATATATAATTATATTGTTTATATTCTGATTTACATTTGAGGATTGTAAAATGAGCTGATTTACTTGATTTATACTTATTCGATTTATATGATTTATATGAAATTATATTGTTAATATTCTGATTTATATTTTGAACTACTCTTTAAAATATTCATATTATAATATCGAATCTATTTTTGTATTAAATAAGAGTTAGTGCCTGTTATTTGAAAATATTTAGGATAAATTTGATCTATAAAATATTCTTAAATCTTCATTAAAATTTTAAAGCAGAATCAAAATTTCTACAGGCGTGCTAATTTATATTTACAAATCAATTTCAAATTTGGATTGATCTCAAAACTAATTCATATCTGTGTCAAAATATGAATTTCAATCTTAAATTCATTTTAAATCAGAATTTTTTTTGCTCGGGACAAATTGATAATCAATTATTGTTGAAATAATCCGACAAGAAATATTGAAGCTATGTAAAAAAATTTTTTTTTCGACAACTAAATCTCTTGAATAAATGGACCAATTTTGATGCGTTTTTCGGCAACTGTCGTTTTTTTTGCATGCTTCATAAGCGAAGCGTTTAGTGCTCTACTTTCAACATTTCAGAAAAAGCAGTTTTTTCGAAACTGTAATTGATTTTTTTTCATTTATATCGCACTTTTATATGTTTGTGTTCAACTCGTTTCAAGTGCTGGTAATAAAAAGTACGGCTTGAATTCACAAAACATCCTATTTTTTATTTATTACATGACATGAGTTCTATTTCCGGACTCGATTCTTCTTTCATTCAGTATGTGCTTACTTAAAACGATAATCTACGATGACAAGAAGTAGCTAGTGAATCGAGCAGTAATTTTTGATTAGAAATAAGAGATATAAATGATTAAGCGATTTTGAGCGCTACCCTTTAACAACAAAAAAAGTTCAGGGGAAACTATCGATGACTGCCAGAGATTTATTGTAACCATTTTACGATGACAGTGCAGAATTTCATCTATGTGAAGAAAGATAATTTTAATTCGAGGGTAACCTAGTGAGGATAGTGAATTATCCAATTTTTTCTGGATCACTTTGTAATATGTAATGTCATGTAATGTGTTTATTAAATGATTACAGGATTATGTCCTCTGATGATCATAATATGCACACATAAATTATATATAGTGTACTCTGTGTGTGCTGAATGTAAAAATTATCCGAACAAAAACAGTTTCACTCTAAAAAATTGCGCCAAGTCCACGTTCATAAAACTCATCTCAGTAACATTTGCACTTTAAAAAAAAAAAATAAGACTCGTTTTAATAATTTTCATTCTCTACAAAAAGATGTGAAATACAAAAAAAAAATAACAAGAAATCGTCATGGTGAAAAACTTGAAAAAAAATTTGTTGAAAATTAAAAAATTGAATAGTATATTACATGCCTAGGCCAGTAAAATAAGAAAAGTCTCAGATCACATGTAATTGTTGGCCGAGGTGAAGCTGAGGTTGACAAACATGTGGTCTGAGGCTTTACTTTTTACTGGCCAAGGTGTGTATACTATTTTTCTACTCGACGTAGCCGGAATGTGGCAACTTCGTTTAGCGCAGCGGCCAGAAAGTTGCCACTTTCCGGCCGGAGGGCAGAAAAAAATTTTTTTGTTATACTCGCTCTAAAAGTTCAACTTTTGAACGCTGGGTAGCGTCCGTAAAGGGACTCTTTTCTAGAGACTCTACTATACCTTTTTTTTTCACGGCCTAGGCCATAAAGTTTTACCCCCTCCTTTTTTTTTACGAACTTTTCGAGTACACCCAGACGAAATAGAGAGAGATTGTAAAAAAAAAGTTACATTCTAGTGTACCGACCTATGATTGTGAGTAAATTTTAAACATTTACTATTGAGTGGCGCTAATTATTTCTCTGCTGGCAGTTTATTACGAAGCGTACCTAATGTTAATAAAATAACAACCACGCCATAAATAAATATTAATAAAAAGAATTAATATAAAATTAAGTTTTGTTGCCCTTGTGAAACTTCATAAAATTTAAATATACCATTATTTGTTTCCTATCCCTCAAAAGTTAAACTTATGGAGCGATAATAACAAAAAATATTGTATGTCATTCGGCCGTTAAGTGGCAATTTTGACAACGAATTTTTTTCGATATTCGCTTTAATGATTCTGACGCGAATGTTCGAAAACGAGCGTAAATTTCTGTCCTTGGCTACGCCTCGGACGTTAAAATTACACCCGTTTCGAACCTTCCTGCCGCAAACCTTAAGCTCATATCGAAATATCATCGCTGTCAGAAAACCGCTACTTCACGGCCTTATGACATAAATATCTATTTTTATTGTACTTGGCGCGCGTCATTGAGTACCCCAAATTTTTTCAGGATAAAAACGTATGCTTAATTTTAAAGCTCAAAGTTGGAAATTATTTTTCACATTAGATTCGATCGAACCTCCTTAACAGAGAAGCCAAATTTGAAAAGCTTGCACAACAGCACGTGGCTCTATCCTCTCTTACGTGACAGCTCAATGTAATATTAAACCGTTTGCAAAGTAGATGCTTGTAGAAAAGTTAGTAAATTATGAATTGTTATTCGTATTAAGTAAATTTCATGGCTTGGAAATATTTTTGCTTCCCAATAATAAAATTTTATAGAATGTCTTTGTTAGATTAAGATTTATTTTTTACTTGAATTGAGCTAATTTGTTTATCAATGTGTCACTAAGTTCATCTATTCTCATTTTACCGGATTCATCTTGAATAACTTACAATTTGTCATTTAAAATTTAGTTATTTTTTTGCATGAAACTAATAAATTAAACTTAGCTCAAGCTTAATTCAATATTTAATTTTTTTTTTTTTTTTTAAATAAAAAAACATTATTTTGTGTTTCAACTTTTTAACAGACAATAAGCTCTGCTATGAAAAAACAAAACTACTAAATAATACTTATGAATTAATTAGTCTATTTTTAATACTCACCAATTGCAAGAAGAGCCCGCGCAAAATCACCACTATAGTTATTTTTTATGACTGACTCAATACTTTCTCCAAATAGAGTATAATATTTCATAATAGTTTGTCGAAGTTGAGGCCAATTTAAGCAAGACATTACGCCGATAAATTCATCATAGTTGGCTTCTTCATACTGCGCGTTCACTAAGAACAATTGAACGGAATAATTAATCCTAAGTTAGATTTTTTTATCAGAAAAAAATATTTTATACGTAAGATGAAATTAGAATGACAGAATTTGTATAAATATTATATAATTTTAATAAGTAAATAAATAAAAGCGAATTTTAATAAGTGAATAAATAAACAAAAAATATAATCAACCTGCATGATAAAGCTTGCGTGCATCATTTTCTGCATGAGAATAATTAATTTCTTCATATTCATCTCTTTTGCATTCTAAAAGTTTTAATATTAATTTTCTAAAATTTCCTGTGGTGTGCTTTTCAAATTCTTCCTCTAGAGATGTCAAATAATCTGTAAATAAATTTTTTAAATTAAATGAAAAGTTTTCGATAAATATTTAAAAAAAAATGTCTCTGAAGTCTAGACCATGATAATACTTGTAAATCTATTATTCAATTGAATAAATAAAAATTCTTACTTACGGATTGTATAAGCCTGCTTCAATGCTCTCAGTTTTTCACCTTCTTGTGTCAATAAAATATCAATTAATACATTTTCATCATCACTATTTCCACGAAGACAATGATGTATTTCTCTTGCATAAAAATCATAGTCTCTGGATATTAATGCGATCACCAACTCTTCAAATTTCCCAGTTAAATAATCCCTTAGTTGGTTGATTAATGATTCACCGTAAACAGATTTGTAAACAACATAAATAGCTTCAAGGTCATCAGCTGTTTTATTAGTTATGGTCGAAATTATAGCGCTTTCATTAATTTTTATATCTGCTATCAATGCATTGTGAATTGCTACTGCGTATTTCTTTTGGGGACAAAAACCAAGCGCACAACTTTCTAAGTTTGATAACTTTTCGACTCCATGCGAAAAAGTCACTAATCCAAAAATAACCCAAGTAAAAATAATCCACATGTTGATCCGTGCAACTACCTGTGAATTAATTTACTAATGAGTGAATTTAATTAATTAAAAGTATATTATACCCTTAAGTCAGTTTTAAATAATTTTTTTTAAGTTCAGTAAGAAAAAAATTGTCACTTTTATCTTTTACCAGATATTAACATTTTCAAAATATATAATAAATTAAATATCAAATTTTTGTCAAAATTTTGGTTATTTTTAAACTAAAAACAAGCAATAATAATTTTTTTTTCAGTTCCAGTTAAAAAAAAAAAAAAAAAACTTTATTGGAATCGAAGCAACCTGGGCAAATATTTTTTTTACTCTTCCCTTTACCAGACCAAATTAATTTCAATACTAAATTTTGTTTTGTATATTGTAAGAATGACAATATCGTAAAAAAGTAAATAGTAAAAAATATTTACAATCTTTTTACACGCAGTAAAAAATTTTGCGTCAATGAGTCAAAAAATTTTGTGTTAAAAATTTTAATGTTAAATATTTACCACAAAATTTTTTGACGCAATTACGGGATTTTTTTTACTGTGCATAAAACTTGCAAAAACTCCCATTATTTATACTTTGAGACTAGAATATTTAAAAAAAATTCTATTTTTTGAAAAAAAACAAAAATAAGTTATTAAAGTATAATAAACTTACCACGGATGATGTTTGAGCCATAGTTCTAAAATTCAATTATCTTTGAAACGATCGAAAAACCTCTTAAGTTGTGGTAAGCACAACAGAGAATATTGAAATAACTCTGTGGTTCTAACCGACGCAGATATATAATACAAATTCAATACTTCCCTCTCTAATCAAAAATGCCGAAATAAACTTTAACCTTGTATAGAAGCATTAAAAGTTACGTCATAGCAATCGTAATAAATATAGCTAGGGTCAAGGCTCTAAGTTTTAAATTTTTCTGACTACTTTCTATTATATATGATCACCCAACAGGGGAATTCTCACGACGCATGAAATATAACGTGAATTCCTATTTAGTCATCTGAATTTTGTTGTTTGAAATCACTCAACTGTCTCGACATGCTGCGATAAAATGTAAATATATAATTACACATTCAATCGAATTGAATAATTGTATCATCAAATTACTTCCGCGTATTTAAATTATCAAAAATACGAAGAGCTACGAATTGTGAACATTTTTAAATCAAATTTTTTTTTAAATTTGTATTTAGTATTTGCAAAGATAGCCCTTATATTTCTGTAAATGTTCAGTAAGGAATTGTTTCGTTTCTGAAAAAAAATAAGAAATTGTATTTTTTGGAAAAAAATTCAAACCTTATTTTTGTACAAAAATGAAAAGAGGAAATAATTTTTTTCGTAAAATTTTAATAAAATTTCGAGAAATTCTATTTTTGAAATGGTTTGATGAAGTTTTAAAAAATTTAGTCAGATCATTCATAATTTAAATGACATTTTCATGAAATTTTATAAAATTTGAATCACGAAAAAAAAAATCGAATTGCTCTAAATTGTTTGAACCTTCTTTAGCATTCAATGAATATTCGAATTCATCGATGGGTGATTTTAACATCACTCAGCAAGCAGATAATCAACAGTTATTACCCTCAGAATATAAGCGATAGCTCTAATTTAAAATTATTATGTTTCGATCAGCTTGAAGTTGAAAAGAAATTGAAATTTCGAAAAAGATGATGAATTTGTCTGATAATATTATTTTTTTTCGAGTATAACTACTATTTCAATGAAATTTCTAACTATGAACTATTCGAACTCAAAAATAGAGCTATTATGCATTTCGAGCTTTTCCAGATCAAAAATGTAGTAGAAATGAGGATATAGCACTAGATGCGGTTTGCGTCATCCTTTCCTGTTTCTTTAACAGAATTAGATTACTTTTCGACTAGAAATTTGTTTGGGATTTTCCAGGGTATATATCGGAATCTCATTAGGCCCTGATAGGATATTCCTTGTTAGGTTTTCTTCATTGGAATCTGAGTGGGACTTAAGAGGGATAACCCAATTGACAATTTTAATTGGTTTTGCAGTGATCGACGTATTTTTTTGATGTTAATAGCTGATTAGATTTTTAAATTAATCGGTAAAGCTGTTTAAAAGTTATTCTAAAAAATGTCGGAGTTATGTTAAAAAAACACTTGTTTCCAAATATTTTCCGAAGATTTCTCTCGACCCAATCGACCGATATTTACGTTTTTGGTGGCGATCGACGCGATTTTTTGAGCTTTTACAATGATTCCACACAGAAAAAAGAAAACTCGAAAAATTACATTATAAATAGTAATAAGTGTCTTGGCATATTCAAAACTATAAAAATTTCAGTTCGAAAAAATATTTTTCTAAATTTAAACATCAAATGTTAATTTTCAGAGCTTTCAATGTAAATATCATATTCTGCAATGTAATTTTTATATTTGGAAATTATGGAATCAAGATATTTTGCATACTATTGTCGAGATAATTTAATGGAGATTAATTCTATACTTTTTAAAAATTCATTTACTGCAATAGAATTTGAAAAAAACACCAAAATAGGTCAAAAAATTTTCCTGTTCGTCATGTGTGAAACCCGGAAACACTGTAACTTGTGAAAAAATCCATTATTTGAGTTAAATTTTTTTTTTTAAATTCTAATCGACGATTGTAGGTCACTGAATGCGAATGATTAATTAATTCAGTGTCGTTTAATTGCAATTAATAAAAAACGAAAACTACAAGACTGTATATCTATATATATCCATGTAAAATTAACATGGATGGTGATTATTCTATATCTATAGATATTATGTACATTCTATTCCACCAGGGGCGCCTGTACATCACTTTCCTAGTACAGCTATTATTTAAAAAAATTTTTTTTTCTTTTTATTTTGCACGACTCATGTGTTTTTTTTTTCGTTATTTTCGTTATTTATTGACAAATAATTGGATAGCTATTTTATTTTATTAATATTTCATAATTAAATGAGCATGATGAGTCGTGCATTTTTGGATTTTCCAAACTTTTTGATCATCGTTACGTAGATTGCTAAAAAAATTCTTACACGTTCTAATCAGTACTATTGCTGCACCATAAAAATTCTGTTGCTTCCACAGGACTGCATCCTGGTGCAGCATTAATTTTTTCTTCCGTGTAATATTGATCGATTCTTATTGTCTGCTCAAAAATTTCTAAATGTAGGATACGACATATTACTTATTGTAGGATACGACTTATTACTTATCCTAGGATATGACATATTACTTATTGTATAGGAAACGACATATTACTTGTCGTGGGATATGACATATTAATCATTGATTAGTATTTTGAATAGTAATAAGTAATTTGTACATGACAGTAAAGGTTAGGTGTATTTGAAGAATATTGAGTTCACCGCGCAGTTAACAACTGGTTACTGTCTGCACTGAGCTGAGCTGAGCACTGTCCGAAAAGAACTTAGCACTGTGTCAAAAAATTTCAATCTTAAGATTGTGGTAACATCAGCCCACAAATGAGGGTTCTCTGCACAGTACTTAGTCGAGTGCAAACAGCGACCCAGCTGCTCATTATTCTAATGCATTTAACCTTACTGTCATCAATACATTATCGACTACTGTTCAAAATATTAACGAATGATTTTTCATTTTCTCCGTTTAGCGGAAAGAACTGAATAGAAAGTTTGAATCAAGAAAGTTTTCCAAAACAATTTATTGACTTAAAATTCCCTCAAAATCCACAGCATTTCAAAAATCACTTGAAATTCATAAAAATTATATCTTTGTATTTTTAATTAGTATACATAAAAATTATAAACAATACTAGTTTCAAATATTCGTTTATTAAAATGTTTTAAGATAGATTACTTAAAACTATTATTAGAAATAGTTATCATTAGTAATTGGTCGAAGTAAAAATTTTTTGACAAATTATTATTACATAGTTTGATGGAAATGGAAATATATTTCTGCTATCCTTGCATTTGTTCAGTCCCTTGGGAAGAAAAACGTCGAAATAGTTTTTGAAATTCCGTCATCTGCAATCATCTGAAAATAAAAACATAAATGGATAAATAAAAACTCTGTAAATTAACAGTTTGGAAAATTCAAAAGTACACGTCTCAACACTCTTTCATCACAAAAAAAATTAAAATAACATAAAACTTAGATGATCGGAAACGTCTATATGTAGCTCAACGATTGAACTATTTTTATTTTTATATATATATATATATATATATATATATATATAGATATACAAATAGACTGTTTACTGTTAATGAATTTATCCATTTTGCAATTAAATTACATTGAATTAAACGGTAATTTTAAATAAGCTATCACTCAGAATTATAATGAGGCGAATGAAAAAAAAAATGGACTTCCTACGCACATACAGACAACACAACGTCCACCGAAATATTTTTTTTAAACTATCTAGAAAAAATAGTGTTTTTTAAAGTATCTATTGTCATACAAAAGTGTTATTGTTGATATTTGTCAACTCATTCAATACTCAAAGGGCAAAAAAGTTCGGTTCAAATCAATTTAAGCCGAGATATTTGCTTGACCTTGAGAGAGTGAGAGTAAAACACTACTCACGCTTCGCGTTGAGACGTGCAATATACATTTCTTATTGTAATTTTTTGCAGCAGAATTAATTAGCTGAATATAAATAAACTAATCTTCCTATTGATTTTTGAGCTGTTCGAGCTCGAAAATTTAAAAGTTATATCAAAAAAACAATAATTTAAAAATTTTTAAATGGCTACAACTTTTGGATGCCTTGTTCGATTTTGACATACATCGCGGCATCTTTAAAAATTTTCTTTAAAAAAAAAATGGCGACTGATTAATAATTTTTTCACTATTCTTACTGTTTTTGTTTTGTTTTAATCCGGCTAAAAAAATCTTTAAAATAAAAATTTTTTAAATTGCGTACGTGCGACGATGACTACATTCTTACTGATTTTTTAATCAGTAACTTTTGTTTTATTTGTTGGGAAGAGACGGAACGAAAAAATTTAACCTCCGAAACCGTAAAGGGTACGGCCTTGACGTTTCAGAGCGTAGACAACATCCATGGCGGTGACAGTTTTACGCTTAGCGTGTTCAGTGTAGGTGACGGCATCTCGGATTACGTTCTCAAGAAAGACCTTGAGGACACCACGAGTCTCTTCGTAAATCAAACCGGAGATACGTTTGACTCCACCACGACGAGCCAGACGACGGATAGCTGGCTTGGTGATACCTTGGATGTTATCACGTATATAATTTATATAATTTTAAATTATATTTAAATTTTTTAATTTAAAAAACCCAAAAAAGCGATTTGGGTTTTTATTTTCAGATGATCCGTCTTTGAGTTACTGAACCGACCATCGAGGAGGAAATTTTTTTTAGTACTCTACGAGATTGTTAATAACTTTGTAATAATTAAATTTTTTTAATAAAAATTTAGGGTAATAATCTTTAATGTACCCTCAATAAAATAAAAAAAATCTGGAAAACGGTTGACCCCAAATGCCATCCCTGCAACTTCCCGCTAATTCCATATCTAAACGCTTAAAATTGCATTTATGATATTGACGAGCTCTTCGAGCTCAAAAATATAATTTATATGTGATTTTGAACTCTTCAAGATCAAAAGTCTGATAAAAGTTTAATAAAACACTATTTTTTGAAATTTCAAACTGTCATAACTTTGGAATAAATCAACCGATTTTCACGCAATCGATGCAGTTTTTCCTGTCCTTTAAAAGAATCGACAACAAAAATTTTTTAGACGAAAAATTACGGAGTAATTCCGAAAAAACACTTATTTCAGTTTTCTTTCCTGCACGATATCTCTCGAACGAACGAAACGATTTTGACCAGATTAGCGGCGATCGACGTGATTTTTCAAGGTTAAGAGCTGATTAGTTTTTGGAGTTGATCGATAGAGCCGTTTAAAAGTTATTCCAAAAAAACCACTTAAAAAAAATTTTTTTTTCCACGGTTTTTTTTTAGATTTCTGGAAATCTATCGGTCCGAATCGGTCTAAATTGTATTCAAAATCTAAGTTTGGCCAAGCCCTTTCGAATGGGACTAACCGCGATAAAATCGGTCCAACCGTTCAAAAGTTCACACACACACACACACACACACACACACACACACACACACACACACACACACACACACCCACACACACACACACACACACACACACACACACACACACACACACACACACACACACACACACACACACACACACACACACACACACACACACACACAGTGACACCTTCGCGGAGGTAGTCAGGGAAGCTTCCTGTGACCTCAGAACGTTGAGATCTTTTCGAATTCGATTTTTGCGAAACGGGGTAAAACCAATAACTTCCCGATTTTTGAAAATCTTCGATTTTCTTAGCGGGAAGTTAAAAATTCGATCCTGAAATTCTTTTATTTTCCTTGTCCAAAAAGATTCTCGAAAATCACCTTTTTTTTTCGATTGTCACAGTCGTGTTCCCCTTTAAATAGTATTATGATGATTATAAGCTTCTCACTATATTGGGGAATATTCTGTCGAAGGATGTTTTGTCCGTGTGATATTTTGTCGGGGCATATTTTGTCCATAGGATGTTTTATCGGGGGATATTTTGTCCATAGGATGTTTTGTCGGGGGATATTTTGTCAGGGAATGAAAACGCGCATTACCATTTCAAAGCATTTTCAATCGAAAAAATTCGCTTCGTCTTTTTGGTTCTTTGAAACGTTGATTCATGAATCCATTGAAAATGTTTGGTTCTATTTTATTAGTCTTCGTTGTAGAGTGTATAAAGAAAATAAAATTTGCTTACGTTCGCAAGGTATTCCGCTGCAATTCGATGACGTACTTGAATCGCCTCTCGTACGGATTGAAGTCCTAGATTCTTGCCGATAACCGTCAAACGAATAAGGCTATGATTATCAAAAGCAATAAGACTATCATAAAGCCTGTTTGCAATGTATCCCTCTTTAGATCTAGCATACTGAACTGAAATATTTTATTTAATTATGTTAATAAACATAATAATGGTTAGATATATAGTTCATAAACTGCATCATTACTATTTTTTAAATTAAGCAAAGATTTGTTTTTGGTTACCTATCGCAATAAGGGTGCAGGAAAAGTCTCCGACAAAATTATTTTCAATTACGGTTTCGATATGTTGGTCAAATATATCATTAAATTTCATTATAATATGACGAAGTTGAGTATAACTCACGGATGTCAATATTTCTGCAAATTTGTCCGGGTTCGGTGCTCCGTCTTCAGGAATCGCTGGAAAAGATAAAGTTTTTGAGGTGGATTACATATTGTTAAGAATCAATCAAAAATCAGGTTTTTTGTAGACAGACAAAAATATCCCAAGCAAAATAATTTCAAGACAAATATATATATCCCCTTCACATAAATTTCTCTTGATAAAATATCCCATCACCCAAACTTCCAAACACATAAGGTTGTTACCGTATTGCGCCCTTTAAACATGGTTTTTGTTTGTGTTTACTCAGTAATAGACCAATACAAACGCGGATAATCGTGTTGCGTCCTTTTATCATGGATTTTGTGTGAGTTTATTCGACATTAGACCAACACAAATTTTTTACCGTGTTGTGCCCTTTCATCACGGTTTTTGTGTGTGTTTATTTAACATTATACCAACACATAAGTTTGCCCAAAAATAATAATTCAATTATAATCACAAAATCAGTCAAGATTAATTAATTTAACCGTTCAACACGAATTATTATTATAAAAATATGTCAAATTCGGTAAACCGGAATTATAATAATTACAACTCAATCCGTTGATCAATTTCATGAAGTAAACATTTTGTATGTAGGAAATTTCATCGGGGGGTATTTTGTCTGTAGGATATTTTGTCGGGGGATAAAAACGCGCATTACCGAATCGCTTCTCCCTAAGTTGAAACGAATGCAATAGTAAAATTTCATTAAATGTCTTCAGACAAAAAGATTATTTTCAGTCTAGGAGAATAAAATGATATAAAAATTGAAGCTCGTTTAATGGACTTTAAAATGTATGTTACAAAAATTCGATAAGTTATTTCATTAAAAAGTTATCCGCGATAGATTTTTATGAAATCTACTAACAAAATAGATTCGTGTCTTATCGGTCGGTTTATTAATCTAAATGGAAAAGATATATTTACAAAAATTCAAGACTATAACCTTTGTTATTCGGTAGGCTGTATTTTTTGTTGATTAATTAAATCAGGATTACAAGTGATTTAACAAACTTCGATTTACCAAACTTATTTTATTTTAGTATAAAATAATTATGTATAAAATATATTATGTAAAAAGAAAAATAAATTTCAGTCAGATATTTATTAATAAAAAAACTTAAGAACACATACTTCAATAATAATTTGTACCGTCAGTCTTAGTTATGATTTTGTTGTAACTTCATGAAAAAATATTTTATATTTCGAGGCTATATCATTAATGAAAGATAAATACCTGCATGATAAAGGTCACGAGCATCCTTTTCTGCATCAATATAATTGATGTAAGTAGATTCATTTCGTTGAGTTTCTAACATTTTGATGTACAACTTCTTCATATTATTCGTTGTAAATCGTTCCAGGTCATCTTTTAGAGACTTTTGATAATCTATAAATGTTGAAATTTGGAAGAATTAAAAAAAAATCATTATGATGAATATATCTGTAACAAATAAAAGACATTACTGTTTAGATAAACGTCCTGAATCGCTTTTAGTTTGATGTGATTTTGAGTTAAGAAAATATCGAATAAGGCTTTCTCATTGTCTTTTACTCCATTAAGAGCATTGTATAATTCTTGAGCATAAAAATCAGTACATTTAGTAAGCAAAGCAATTATTAATTCTTCAAATTCTCCCGTCAAATGATCTCGTATATCATGAATTATTTTTTCGCCATAACGTGATTCATACGCTCCGGAAATTTGTTGAAGCTCACAAGTTGTTCTTTGAGATACAATATTAATGATAGCATCTTCATCGATAGCTTTAGGACCAACTAACGCAAAATGAATAGCAATAGCATCTTTTTTATATGGAGATACACCACATGCTGGGTTTGAAATTAATAATCCAGTTGTTATAACAAAAGTCATCAACGAAATCAGTCGATCCATGGTAATCTGTAAGTAGAAAGTTTGTGAAATTTACAAATAATGATAAAGAGTTCCACGCACTTAAGGAGACCCACGCAAAGTAGTCAAATTTTTAAAACTTCTTGAAAATTTGTAGATTCTGTTTACAAAAATTTGTAAAAATTTTCATCCAAAAATTAAAATTTTTAGATGATCAAATTTAGTTAAAGAATTGTACTCGCCATACAGTAAACACACGGCCGTACACCTAGCAAGGGACATTTGAAACGGTTTCCTTCGATTTCAAAATGTGGAGATCCGATGATAATTCGACTTTTTAAAATAGCACTGAAATTAATGACTTCCTACATTTGAAAATTATTTATTGCCACAGTGGGAAAGAAAAAAAAACTTTCTAGACCTCCTTAGTGTGTTTAACCCTTTTAAAAAGCATAAGTTTTAAAAAAGTGAAAAAAAATTTTAAATTTACCTTACGAAGAAGTTATGGGTCTGTTAATATGAACTTCAGAATTGTTGATGTAGCCAAAATACACACGCGTTTGTTAAGACCAGATATGTTAAAGTGGTAATATTATGAAACATCCCCATACATAATATATTAGGTAATTCCCACTCCTAACGTCAACCGAATAGAAGAAGGGAAGCCGGATTGACGATAGTAATACTGCTATGGTCATAATAGTAAATATTATAAAATTCAAGGTTTAATTCATCGAACCTTTCAAAACTAAAGAAAGATGGACACTGTTGACATGCATTTTATTTTAATAATATGAATTGACTTTCTAAAATATTTAAATAAAATAATATGGTAATAACAATAAAAAGAAGAAAAAAAAATGATAAGTAACGGCCAAAAAATTTGAGTGTAGAAAATTATGATTATACGATTTAAAAAGATTAATTTTTTCCTATAAAATAGTCTTTTAATTTTTAACTAATGAATAGTACTTAGAGATGCGGCTTCTGATCATGGATCTCGAGAAATTTTCAATTTTTTTTTTATCAGGTTAACATACTGAAAAATAAGATCAAAATAGAAGACAAATTAAAGTTTAAAAAAAGGCCATTCGGCAGCCAAAATGGAAGTAGATTTCATAAATAGCGAATTCTAATTATATATATATTAATAACAATTTATTTATTTATTAATTATACATAATGACTTAAAATTTTTTACATTTAAGAATTTTTTATTAACAATATTTTAATCCAAATTTTTAACATTATATTGTAACAAAGCTTACAATATATATAAGCTTTAATACAAAATTTACAAAAATTAAATAAGTTATTTCATTCAAAAGTTATACGCGAAAGAATCTGCCAGAAAATGAGTTTTTATGATTTTGAAAATTTTAAAACCCTGTAATTTCTGACCTACTTGACCGATTGAGCTCATCTTTGAACTTGGCCTTAATTTTCGTCTGAAAAATAAGTATGTTGAGTTTGGAAAAGATCCATGATGAATTGGAGACGCTATCGTTCGGATAAGCCGCGTTATATCGTATATATATATATATATAAATACATACATATATAAACTTTTGAACTAATGGTATTTTCTGAATCAGCTTGACGAACTGAGTCAGAAAATAGCAAAATTTTTCGAAAGTTGCGTCATGAGGACAAATGCAATAGTTAGATTTCTATGAAATCTACTAAAAAAGTACTTATTACTACTCAATTTTGCTCAACAAATAATTCTTCGGCAGCTTTGAAAGATAATGAAAAATTTGAGAAATGATTGAGCCTATAAACTATCTCTGGAACTTCTTACTATATAAGAGCTTGAAAACATTTGAAAAATTATCTACAAATTTTCTTTTGTGGACTCAAACATACAACTTATATTTTTAAGCAAAAAAAAAAAAAAAAGATTTTTTGTTATACTCGCTCCAAAAGTTCAACTTTTGAGAACTGGATGGCTTCCATAAAGAGACTCTGTTCTAGAGACTCTACCATACCGTCTTTTTAATAAATAAATATTAATAAAAAGATAATTAATATAAAATTAAGTTTTTTTGCCCTTGTGAAACTTCATAAAATTTAAATATCTCATTGTTTGACATTTAGTGACGATTTTGACAATGACTTTTTTTTCGATATTCGCTTTAATGTTTGTGACGCGAATATTCGAAAACGAGCGTAAATTTCCATCTTCGGCTACGCCTCGGACGTTAAAAATACGCCCGTTTCGAACCTTACCGCCACAAACCTTAAGCTCATATCGAAATATCGTCGCTGTCAGAAAATCGCTACTTCACGGCCTTATGACATAAATATCTATTTTTTTAAATTTTCTTTTAATGACCTTATAGAATTTATAGAGCCAAAAAGTTCGAATTTACATAAAATCTAATGGCGAAAAAACTCTTTCCGATGCCGCAAACTGAAGAGAGAGATACAATTTTTAGAATATTCTTGTGCGAATACTCAGACCTTGTTCCTAGGACTTAACAGTGTAAAGATCCGATGAAAACTCGATTTACAAAAATTGCAGTTAAACCAATAACATCCGAATTATTGTTTTCTAAATAACTTGTATACATGATTGAGTTCCTCGAGCTCAAAAATTAAATCATCGTTTTACTAAATACGGTTCCCGGTCAGAACAACTGGTACAAAATTAAGTCGACATCTAAAAAACTCCGATCGAAGCGGCTATCTGCAACTGGCTTGGAACTCATCCTGTTATTTTGAACTTTTCACTGTAAAAATCAACGATTTTTACCTCAGTTTTCGAACATCGAGTTTTCACTAAAGTTTGAAGGTCCCAAATAGCTATTTTAGCTGTTTCTACGAGGATGTCCCTTCTATTTGTGCGTGTTTTTTTTATCGAATATAAACCACAATTTTGAGCTCTGTCGCGTAGAGATTTTTAAATATAATTTATGTTTTTTTCTTACTGTCTAAGTCACTGTATTTAGAAGGGATGTTTCTACGTTTTTGATTGGTTAAGAAAAATAGGCGTTTTAGAGGGTGTTGTCAATATGACGATAGTAGAGGTGACAAATTTAGATAGAAAAAACATGATTTTTGACAGAGTGAGGTAGCGTTAGTGGTCCAAAAGGGTCAGCTAGTATGGAACTTATTTTTATCTCATGCTCATTACTAAAGTCACAAATAATTTTTCTTGGCTCAAGTGAACCTTTTTTTCTGTGTACCAACTTTTGAAAGTGCTCCGTTCACCCGTTGTATATTCGTGTAAAAATTATAAAAAAAAATAAAACTAAACATTTTTTGTGTTATTCAAGAGTGTATATGTTGAGCTGAATAAATTTTGTCTTAATATCTATAATAGTTTCCGTGGGAAACCAGAATGATCTCTTAATATCTCCAAGCGTTTATGTAATTGAACTATTCATACAAAACATCTCATATATGTACGTCATCTCTAAAGAATTAATATTCACTGACAGAGAATATAACTTCTATGCTAAACAAAATAATAATGATAATAATATAAGCTAAGCATTATTACATCCAATTCAATTAAAGGAGTAGCGCAGAAGCTGGAGGATAGGAAAGCAAATGGGATAAAGTAAAGAGTACTGTGTAAGAGGTGTTCATCCTCACAGTTTAATTATTTAATGTGGGGCGTTCCCGACTTGACAGGAAACCACTGTCCTTTGAAGAGGCTGATTTATTAAGGGATTTACTTCTGTTATCTAACGTATACTTCTTAAGATGATCTCAGACTTAAAGTTAGCTTATAGTTACCTACCACATTGATATCTTCTCTTTACTGATTAACTGAGTCTCTTCACTAAAGTCGGGAAGTTGTTCAGCGCCTTATTTTGTTTCTTGGTCGAATTTGACTGAAGGGTCAGGTCGGGTAGAATGTTTCTCATTCTAATTTAAGAATTTTTTAAATGCGCTCAGTGAAATTGATTGATAGTTATCGTTTCATTGAAATTTTATCTTTGAAGACATCCTAGATACTTACACATGGAGATAAAAACATAATTTGATCAGAAAATAATACTATAAAACGAATTTTCACAAAATCTGATTCAATAAATAACAAATGATTGAAATTTGGAGCAAATCTTCTCAATAAGTAATAAATATTCAGAAAATTTATAAAACAATTATTTGTTAGATCTTTAATTTGCAATTAATTTAGAATGTGATCTTTGTTATAGTTTAAACTAATTCTTGTAGCTAGAATTAGTGAAAATTCCAAGCGACTTGATTTTTAAGAATACATAATTACCTAAAAGTTTACTACTCAAATTACTGTCTTACCATAAATTACACAAATTTTAATGCTAACTGTTGAGAAATTACTAATAGATTTTAAGTGTATCGTGTTGAAACCGAAAATCGACAATTTTTCAGGTAAAAGTACCGATTGTAAGGTATATACCTTCAAGTTATATCATTTTCACAAGTGGTATTTGTGTAAGTATGACGTATATTTATCACATTAATAAATTTTTATAATAAAAAACCTTTTTTAAGAATTTTTTATACAAGAGGTTGATTCGAAATGATCATCACAACAGCACCAGTCCAATGTTTCTCGGTGATTATAGATCAATCCAAGAGCACCAACTCCACCAATCACTGATCCAGTTGCTCCGAATAATAAAATTCCTAGTCCGGTGGCTCCTAATGACTGGCATATAGCGAACACTGACCCAGCCTGTAAAAAATCCAATTAATGATTTTGTAATTATGAATCAATAAGACAGCTGAAGTCATTTCATTCACAAAAAATGATGACACTTAAATTTACAGACACTTGGTAATTTTTTGACTTCTTTTGAATATTAAGTTAGTTCTAGAGAAGTATTTTTAAAAAATTCCACTTATGTATTTTTACAGCCTCTGAAAATGAATTTTTTTTTACTTTTCCTAGTCATAATTTTAAAACTAAATTCAGCCGATTTTACAAATTTTTTTTAATTATTCAATTACAACTGAATATTAAATAATCGAGCGCTACTTTGCTGCTTTGCGGGATTTGGACGAATACAGCAATAACTATTGTGTCAGATTTAACCATATTTAATTCTAGAAATACTTTGCCATACAATTTTACACCGTTTTCTGCGAGAAAAAAAATTACATGGTATTCACTAAAATCCCCCTCCTCCCTCAGTGAGATTAGATAAGAGTTTAATCTTGTTATAAGAGATAAGCTTGATCCCCGTCCCTGTTAGAACACTTCACGTATTTTATGGACACCCTTTTTTTGTTTTTCAAGTTTTTTACAAACGAATTTTTATTTTTTTGTAATAATTTTTTCAACAAAAAAAATTCTAAAAATTTTTAGATTTTGGCTAACTTAATTTTCATTCTTAATTTTAACGCTATCAAAAAAGGAACAATAAAACTCACCGCTACAGCGGGTCCTTGCCAACTTGCAGCGAAAGATCCTGCGGTTACACCAGCAGACCCAAATCCCAAAAATGGCAACACATAAGCTCCAATTGCTCCACCAGTAAAAGTCATTAAAAGACCCAACACTCCCCACTTAATCCATTTAATGCGCAGTAGTTTCAGGTTTTCTTCATTTATTAGCGGTTTATTGCACGTAGGACACAATTGATACCCATTATTTGCAGACTCCATTTGTATTGAATTCATATGTAAAAATATATAAATACAAGTGTAAAAATTATTATTTATATTTAACTAATTTTGATTTCTGCAGATCAACAGATTCAGTAGAATCTGGCGCCAAGTTCCGTTCTCAAGCCAGACTACCGAGTGTGTATATACCGTAAGCAGAATCGTTTTTTGAGATTACAAGTTTTTTTTCAAATTTAATTTGATTTTTTTTTTATATGATATTTTATAATAGTAGTTCATGCCTTTTATTACGCGTATTACTTGATTATTATCAATTATCTTTATAATTTCTATTTAAAATTATTAAAAATAATCAGCACAAACTATAGCGACCCAGATTTTTAGATTTTAACTTTTTTCTTATGTAAAAAGCGGACGGCCAGAGACTAAATAATATAACGATGCACTTGGTGTGCGTTATTGTGTACTTCAATTTTTTTTTAAGTGTCCTAGTAGATACAATTTAGGAATTTCATAAAAAGTGAAATATTTCGTAACTACGCACACTAAATACGTTCCAAAATTGTTTCTTTTAATTTTTAAATTTACAAAAATTTTTTTTTAATTTTCGAAAATCATATACAACCATATCGGTTACTTGGATTTTTTAATTTTTTATTTTATATCTTTTTGTAAAGAAATAAAATTTTTTTTTCTTAATAGTCTTATGAACGTGGACTTGGCACGATTTTTTTACAGTGAAACTGTTTTTGTTCGGATTACTAATACCTGCGCAAGATTACAAATGACTGATAAAAAGTTTGTGAGCTTATCTTCACATCGACCTTCATAACTACACATGCGCAGTAACTTTAATATTTTAGAAGGCGAACTACGACTATACTGAGGGTTTTATCTTAATGTTCTAAAAGAAATATTTTTTTTTGTTTTCTTTAAATATTAATTTTGCAATTTACTATTTTTTGTTTGTTTTCTACTTTTTTTTTTATTACTTTTACATACAATTTATTTTTTGTTTCATTTTATTTATTTTTTCATTTCAAATATCGCGTGGTGTTTTGAAATGATCATGCGCACTGAGTGTGCGCCAGCATCAGCTGTCATGCACGTCGGTAGAACATTTACTGAATGATACGGATATATTTAAGTCTATAAACACTCATGAGTATTTGTTTCATTAATTTTAGTTTTTCATTAATAATAATTAATCAATATTAAATAAAATTACCATATTCAATGGTAATCTCCGTAAAGTGAATGCCAAGCTAATAAAAAAAAAAAAAAACTGATTGAATTCGTGAATTTTTACGCAAGTTATCATGTTGATTGACATGCAGGAATTTTCTTTTAACTATTTTGATATTTTTTTCTGGTTCTATTATCTTAAATTGATTTTTACCAGTGACAAAATTAATCTTCATTAAATTGTCTATCAATTTAATTGTGTAATTAATTATATAGTTGCAAAATCGAGACAAAACAAATTTTTCAATCGTAAAGCACTCTCTAATGCATCGAATCATGAGTCGTGCAATATTTATACTTTACATCGATTAATATTACTATTTTTAAGTGAGCTTACTTTCAATGCCCAATACAAGACCGCTTAAACTAGATCCTTCATGATGGAAAACATATTTTGCACGCCTCATAGCGCGAAGCGCGTGAGGTTGTGCGTTACACTCGACTCGTCAATGTCAAGCAATTTTGCGATCTTTAAATGCCTCTATCTCAACCATATTACACTTATACAATAATTTAAGTAGATGTACACCGAGAAAACACTTAAGTTAAGCCATCTTTTACTTTCTAAAATCATTTCTTGTTGTTATTTTGAAAAAAAAAAACGTTTCAAAAAAAATTTTACGTGGACGTCCGGATGTCACCCCATTTAGGATGTACCAACGATTACTCCCGAACGAATTGATATTTCGAGACCGGGTTTTTTTTATTAGTTCAAGATTGCGATGAACTGGGTCCGTATTTCATTTCAGTACTCTAGCTCACGTATTTTTTTTTCTTTAAATTGACTTTTTAAAAAATTCACTATCACATACACGTACAGAAAACGAACTTTTTTCTTTTCTTTTTTTTTTTTTTATTTTCCTCACGTGAAAATGATGGCGCCACTTAATCCAGTTAAAATGAAATAAAGCAGTTTTTTTTTTTTTTTTTTTTTTTGGTACTTCTGTGAATAACGACTATATACGAAATTTAATAATAATAATAAAATATAAAAAAAATAAAAAAAAAATGTTTTTTTTTGCTAACTGTGACATACCAGACTTTTTTGTATTTACAGAAACATAGAATTCAGGAACTAAATAACGAAAAATAAATACTTATTGTTTATTTTTTTATTATTGTTGAATTATATACAGACGCTAAGCAGTACTGGCTAAACATTTAAAATACCTAGATACCGATTAGTTATAACCTGCAACATCACTAGATTTTTTTTTCTCTCTAGATGGAGCCACAAGAGGAATAAGTGTCTTTATATTTAAAAAAAATAATATTTTTTTTTTTAAACTGCACACGCAAATGGCGTGAAGAATTTTTTATATTTTACTTTAATCAATTTTATTGTGAAATATGAGATTATGAGGCGTGCACTTTTGGATTTTCCAAACTTTTTTTTTTCTCCTCGTAGTTTGAAGGATTCAATTTAATAAATTGACTAGTGGGAATAACTAATCTTGTGCTTTTACCTACAAGAACTGCTGCCTATTGAATTTTGAATCTCGGACATTACTTCATACTCTCTCTTTCAGTTTTTTCACTCTCTCACTCATACCTCACGTTGCAACATTTCTTATTCTCTACAGTAACAGAAACTTACGAATATTTTGACATCTGCTGACAACATGTCGAACAGTCTCTGTTACCCGCCTAATCCTTAAATTTACAACCATACATCCTTTGATTTTACAATCTATTTAAAACTAACTAGTAAAAATAAGAAAACATCTTAAACTCTAATATTTGCCGTTACTACACTTATGTGTTATTTTGAGCTCTCCAAGCTCAAAGAACTAGCTTTTCTATGCTTTTGAGCTTTTCGAGCTCAAAAGTCTGATAGAAGTTCCATAGAATACTATTTTTTGAATTTTCAAACCGCAATAACTTTTGAATGAATGAACCGATTTTTACGTGGTTGGCGGCATTCAACGCATTTTCTTATGCCTCAACTGAGAAAGTTAAAATTAAAACTATCTCACTTACCGACAAAGGATTAGTTCGCGCCATCCATCCCACGATTACCTTGAATTCATAAATTCTTTTTTAATTCTAAAAATTTCTTTCAGTGATTATACACATCTATGAACTAGTTATTCCTCACCCTCTTCACTGGCCGTATTATAAAATTGAATTTTTTGAATTTTGAATAACTTTTTAAGACAATAGAAAAAAAATTTTTTCCTGGGCCAATCTTCGTTTTATGAGGGAAGAAGCCTTTTTCAAATTTCATCTAAATTCCAAGCGATCGATTCCAACCATTTGCCGATTTAAAACATGAAATGACCCCTGTATTCATTTAAATGATAAAAAAAAACTTCTTAATGTAACATCTCATCCAAATCACGAGTCGTGAGTATTTATTTTCCTTCCCAAATGACATGATTTACAGCTTATGCCTTTTACTTTCTATTTTATCCAATTCTCCCAATTATTTTTTTTGCTATCCTTTATTTTATTCCCCGACTATGGCTTCATGTCTCGTATTGTAGAGAATACCTCTCGCTAGTTTGATTATCTCCCACGGGATTTGTCTAAGCTCATCCAAAGTACTATAATCTTTTGCTTCATTCTCTAGAGTTCAACTTGAGTACTGAACGTGAGAGATACGTTTTTTTTTGTTCGTACAGTTACATTATTCTATTAATTGACTTTTTTTGTTTCTTTTTTTCTTTTTATTGTAACAGATTAAATTTTTTTATAATTATCTATTGTCTGATGATTGAAAACATCATGAGCTTCGAAGATATCAAGATAAAAATAAGAAGTAGACTTTTTACCAGAGTTAAATTTTCTTCGTCAGTATCGTACATTTACGGTCTTCTGTAGACAGTTCTTCATTTATAAATGATAAGAAAAGTAAATTTATCCTTTTTAATATACTATCAAACCTATTCAGAACACTTAAATATTGTAAAAGCTCAGAAATAATATCCTCTTCGAAAGCAGATTTCTTGATTTAAATGAAATTGTGCAATGTAATATTTTTGAAAGAATATTAAATACAAATGTATGAAAATTGAAGTTTAAAAATTCAAATTTTGAACTTTGATGTTGATTATTCTGTTGATGATAGCCGGAAAAAAAATTGTAAGAAAAATTACTATAGTAATATTGTAATTTAGGACTAAACTTTCATTACCGAAATAAACTAAAAAATTTTAAATTCGATTTTATTCTGTTTAATTTAGAAATAAACCTTGAATGTCTAGTTATGACTCCGAATTAAACCGAATTAAAACAAATTCAAAATTTTGTTCAAATATGAACATATTTGAATTAAGTAAATAATGGTCTAAAATTAAGAGAACTGTTTATTTAGATCATGAAATAAAATTTTTGAAGCAAGTAATTTTAATTTTTTACGAAAAATAAATATTAATTAGCGCAAGAATTTTTTTCTTAATTTAAGATTTACAAATTCAAGAAATTTTTCTACTTGGCCCAAAAATATTTTGAGCTTCCTTCCTGGCTACACAGAAAAAAAAATTTCTTGAACCGAGAAAATTATAAGGAAGACCGAAGTTATTTTGGAGCAAGAAGAAATTTTCTTAGCTTAAACAAATTTAACATCGTTCAAGAAACTTTAACTTAATTCAAGAAATTTTCAGTCTTCCTTAAAGACTTTTCTTTCTGTATATAAAAACTTTGTTGCCCCAAGAACAGTTATCTTGAACCAAGTATACCTATTTGACTCCTTAATTAATTATAAATAAACTACAAAATACAAAATGAACAAGAACCAAATCAATCGAAAGGGCGTCACGAGATTTATTATCACGGTTCCTGGAACCGGTCCAGAGCAGAGAGCTTATCGTCTAGGGTTAGAAAGAGTGGAGGGTGCTGTTGAAATAATAAATAATTAATTATCAATGGATCCAAAAATTTATTAACAATAACAAGTATGACAAAATATATTTAATCCTTATCGGATGTGGCCGAATGGTGTTTTTTTTATTAGCGTACACTAGGGTTTAATTAGAGGGGCTGTGTTTGGGCATTTTCTGCGATATTTTGAGGGGAAAGGATTTTTTTGATTTTCATAGAGTTTTTTATCAGAAGCTTAATTTGGGCATTTCCGCTGAAAATTCAAAATTTGGCTGGAAGTGCCCAATTAAATCTTCTGTTAAAAATTCTATGAAAATCGAATAAATTCTCGCCCCTCAAAATATCGCAGAAAATGCCTAAACACAGCCCCTGTTAAAAGCGGAACTCAAAATTCCCATTTTAAAAGGTCCTCCAAGGAAGTGACATTTTGGCACACCCTAGTATATATATGTCTGGTTCATGAGATTTTCTGCGCAGAAACCAATTTAAATGTTATTTTGTTATGTCTTCTCTTTATATATCTTCAAACAAATGATACAGTTTTTAATATCTGAAATTAATTAAAAATATTTAATTATTCAACATTTTCGATCGACTTTGTAAATCTAAAAAAACTTACCTCTGGCTGAGCTTTGAAGTAACATTTAGCAAGTTGAAATGCTTTATCACATGCATCATTACTAGCTGAAATTATATATTAATAAAACTTCATTTAGTTTTTGGTTAACATATCAAGTGCCGATTATAAATCTAGAACTTATATGTAAAGTGATAAACATTATTAAAAATGAGACATACGGATTTTTTTGCAATATTCCAATGTTTTTTTCGACGGCCCTTGAACTCCTCTTGGTAAATGCCGTAAAGCTTTTTCAACATTAATGTCGTCTTTATCGAATATCCCATTTTTTTGCATGAAGCACAATAAGTAACACTTTAATTGTTGATCGTTTTGATTATAATCCGCGGCTTTCAGCTTCATTAATGAACCTATCAAAAAACATAACAATAAAAAATTAATCATACACGGAGAGCATTTTATGGCGATTACTATCATCGAAGTATTGTAAAAAGCACTAAGATACTCGATTAGTAATGAATACTACCTTTTATTATTATAAATACGACATAAATTATTAAAGTTACCACCAATATATTAATTTTTATCATCTATTAAGTTATTATAAGTTTGTATCTTTAACTATCTAAGGTAATTTGATTAAATATCTCGACAATAACTCTTAAAATCAAATTAATAATTTCTACAATCTTTGGTGATAATTATTGATAATGATGATTATTATAAGGTGACAAAGTGTGACGGTTTATTATTTATATAATTTATGTTATTTAACATTGTGTTTGAATGAACATTAACTATTTTTTACAAATGTTTATTAGTTAAAAAAATGCAATAGTTAAGTTCTTATATTACTTTAAACTTTGTACATTGTTCTGTATATTTTTAATATTTTATTATGAATTTTACTGTTTAAAATTATCAATATTAAAAATTCAACTGTAAATTATTATATTTTAATTTTCTTAAGACCATATCAATTTTGAGATATGCAATTGTTTTGGTTAAATAATAAATTTTCAATTTTAGCATTTGTTAACATATATACAAATGTTCCTTAAACAATAAATATTTACTGTTTAAAATTCTATTACTTAATGATTAATTAACTTTGGATGTCCTACACTGAAAGAAGAATTTCGTAGCATTTAAGAAAATTTATTTGTATTTAAAAAATATTTCTTAAATACTAAGATATACTATAAATTAGGGTGTGCCAAAATGTAATTTCCGTGAAGAACCTTTTAAAATTGGAATTTTGAATTCTGCTTTTAACAGCAGCTGTGTTTAGGCATTTTCTGAAATATTTCGGGGAAAGAGGATTTATTTGATTTTCACAGAATTTTTAATAGCAGATTCAATTTGGCACTTCCAGCCAAATTTTGAATTTTCAGCGGAAATGCCCAAACTAAGGTCCTGTTAAAAAATTCTGTGAAAATCAAATTTATCGTCTCATCTCAAAATATCTCAGGAAATGCCCAAACACATCCTCTGTTAAAATCGGAACTCAAAATTCCAATTTTAAAAGATTCTTCACGGAAGTTACATTTTGGCACACCCTACTATAAATACTAAGAAATGATTTCTTAAATACAACGAAATCTTTTTAAATGCTAAGAAATCCTTCTATCAGTGCATTTATTGGCCAAGGCTAGGTTACTCAATTTTGGCTCAAGTATATGGGTTGCCATTCAACGACCATGGCCAAGCTTCCCAGCCTTGGCTCAGGCTCAGGTAATCATTAGGCTAGCCAAGGCTTGGTTGCCCAGTCTCGGCCCAACGCTAGGTTATCTTGCCTCGGCCATTCTATGGCAAACCAGTGTTGGCCCAAGCTCGGATAATCATTGGGTTGGCCAAGGCTGATTATCCAGTCGGCCCAAGCATGGGCCAAAATCGGTGCGTCAAGCTTGGTTGCCCAGTACTAGACCAAACAAGGTTCCGTCATTCAACTCTGGCAGTTCCTACATGGGATAATACACTTGGTAACGTTAACCACTTGTGATGATAAATATAACCATCTCGGTAGTAAATAGTACGATTGCTCTATTTTAGGATTGTTATTTTATTATAGTACTGATTATAATTTAAATTATTATACTTATCATTTTAACTTTTATAAAATTTATTACCATCAAAGATAGTTAAATCTACAAAACAAGCATTATCACCATTATTAAATAATATGACGCATACCATATGATACTTACCCCATGAGACACCAGTTTTTTTTCGACAATCTCTTTTGATATCAGCTTGTACCTGCAACAGTATTTATGATAATAATAACAAAGTTTCTGATTCAAAAAAAAATTTTCTTGAGTATAAATAATGTGAAAACCGATGAGAGATTATAAAAGAGAAAACAACTTAATTCCTAACTATATTAGAATAAAATTATTTTCAAACTTAAAACTAAAGAAATAAATATTCGATATCCATAACTAACCAAAATGATAGAAAGCAGTAAATTAGTAATAATGTTTAATAGAATCTTCATATTGATACAAAGCATCAAAAACGACTAAATTATCGATAGAACGAAAGTATTAACTTACTTTGATTGAAAAGCAATCAATAACGTTTAATAAACTTTAAACAAATAATAGTAGTAATTGAATGATTTATGAGAACGTAAACAATTTTGAATTATTCAAGGATAGATTTCTTTTATCCTATACTAGCTACATAATAACAGTACATACTCACTGAAGAGAATTGAGAAATTTCACATACACAAATCAGTAAATAATTTTGAAAAAAAAAACTAAACAGTCTAAAACACAGGATATATGAAATTCTATTAAATGATAACGCAAAAAAAGAATGAATTTTGTAATTTTTAAAAAATGTAAGTATTCATTTACTGGACTGTATAAGTATGACTTGTTATAAGTAAATTATTTAAAATAAACATGCATACTACAATTTAATTTTTAGTGCTTAATTAAAAAAGTTTAATATTCGAAGCATTTATAATATTCATAACGTCGAGATCTGATGAAAACTCGATTTTTGCAAAACGGGATGAAAATAATAACTTCCCGATTTTCTTAGCGGGAAGTTGAGAAAGTGTTTTTTTTCGGAATTACTTCGAAATTTCTTCTTCGATTAATTCAAACGTGAAATTTTTTATGAGGCTTAAAAAATTACGGCGAATGCCTTCAACTGAATGAAAATCAGTTAATTCATTCAAAAGTTATTTTGGTTTGAAAATTAAAAAAAGTTTGGAAAATCCAAAAATGCACGACTCATAATGCTCATTTAATTATGAAATATAAAAAAAAAAATTAAAAAAATAGCTATCCAATTATTTGTCAATAAATAACGAAAATAACGAAAAAAAAAAACACATGACTCGTGCAAAATGAAAAGAAAAAAAAAATTTTTAAAATAACAGCTGTACTAGGAAAGTGATGCACAGGCGCCCCTGGTGGAATAGAATGTACATAATATCTATAGATATAGATATATCACCATCCATGTTAATTTTACATGGATATATATAGATATACAGTCTTGTAGTTTTCGTTTTTTATTAATTGCAATTAAACGACACTGAATTAATTAATCATTCGCATTCAGTGACCTACAATCGTCGATTAGAATTAAAAAAAAAAAAATTTAACTCAAATAATGGATTTTTTCACAAGTTACAGTGTTTCTGGGTTTCACACATGACGGACAGAAAAATTTTTTGACCTATTTTGATGTTTTTTTCAAATTCTATTGCAGTAAATGAATTTTTAAAAAGTATGGAATTAATCTCCATTAAATTATCTCGACAATAGCATGCAAAATATCTTGATTCCGTGAACTAACAAGACTATAATAATAAAAATAGCCGCCAAAATGAGGCGAACAAAATTTTTCGATCGTAAAGCACTCTCTGATGCTTCGCATCATGAGTCGTGCAAAAATAGTGTTTTAGCAAACTTTTGAGCTCGAAGAGCTTAAAAGCATGGAAAAGCTATCTCTTTGAGCTCGGAGTTTAAAGAGCTCAAAAACATCATGATAAGTACAATTTTAAGCGCTTAGATATGGAATTAGCGGGAAGTTGCAAGGATGGCCTTCAAGGTCAACCGTTTTTTTTTTTCTTCAGTGTTTACAATATGATGACAAACAAGTTTCTATTTAATCAGAGAAAAAATTTTTTCCGACAATTTAGAAAATTTATCAATATTCTCATATTTTACGTTTTAAAGTGATATTGTAACTCCAACATCTGATCAAAATTAACTAAAACTCAGGAGTGCCAGACAATTTTAGCATACACTCAGATAGATACTCGCGTTTGATTAGATAATATACGAGCGCATACCTGCTTTAGACCACCTTTCCCTATTTATCTTTTATGCAATTAAGTTTCTTAATAATTGATTTATTGATTAGCAAAACTTGTGAAAATTAAAAAATTTTATCTAATTATTTTTTATACTTTTTCATAATATAGCCTGACATGCTCATATATGATGATATCCAGTCGTATACGGAAACTGACCTTATCCAAAAATTTTTCTTAAGCTCTCTGTTGCTTCACATTATAAAATATGTAATAAATAAAATATGATGGCTTCTAAAAAACTGCAATTCTACGCTTGTTTTTAAGTTAATTCTCATTTTTTCAAGTCACCTCACCTTATATGTTCTAGCATACAGAAGTGAGCTGTGCTAATTAATCTGCGTTGAAACCACCGAAGACGATCTCGTCCACTTGACAAAGCATACATTGCTTTAATTATTTGTTAAGTGACGTCATGTATACACCTGGATCCAGTTGAGCGCATGTAACAATATACCAGTGAAGTATTTATTGCAGCTTGCACAAACTTTACAGACTTTATACTTAATTAAAGTAGAAACTTATGAAATTTTCTGAGCTATCGTACAGTATTTAATGAGAATTATATTATATCTGTAAAAAAATACTTAAGGAAATTCATTAATTGTTTCTAAGCTTTCCGATATTATGCTTATATTTTTTACACAAGTACATTCAATAAATACATTACAAACATAATTTATATGTCTGCCACTGGCTATATGTTTAGAATCATTATTTTGGTTTTCGTTTTTAATTGGTATATAAAGTTTTAAAATAAAAGTTTTTACATGTCATCCGATTGAAATTGGATAAATATTATTAAGTATGTAGCGATTGCACCAAAAACCTAGAAACAAATTTAAATGTTCGTTATTAAAATTGATTAGTCATAGATAAAAAGCTCAACTCTAAAATAGCAATTACCGTGCGTAATACAGTACAATCCACTGGTATAACGTTGTATGCTGTGAATTGGAAATTTTTATGAAGCAATTCAAGTGAGAAAATTTTTAACTGAAAAATTAAAATTACTTAAAACTTTTTATTTATTGTGTGAATAAATAAGATACGTTTTATAATACGTACTTCATTTTTAACTTCTGGGCTCATAAAACATTCAAATAAAATTTCTTGAATAACACTGCTAGTCCTTTTTATCTGGAAAAATACAATTTTTGTTTATTTTAATTTTTTTTTCTGACTTTAGACAAGAGAGATTTATGAAAACAATTCACTGATAGAAAAACTATCGTGGTTTGAGAACTGTTGATAGTTTTCAAACGTGTTTTGCTCATAAATAAGATAAATTTCGAAAAAAACTTCGAAGATAATTTAATAATCAAAGAACGAAGCGATTTTTTGGAAAATTTTTATTTATTTATGTATAAAATTTTAACATGACGGTATTTTAATTTGTTAATTTTAGAGTTATTTTCTTGAGTTGAAAAGAATAATACTTAAAACAAAAGTTGAAAGTTATATTTCTCTTGAATCAATTTTAAAGTGAAACTGTTATGAAGTTTTGAAATGGAAAAAAAAAATTGATTTCCATTGACTCAATTTTCGTTCGAAAAAGAGAGCGATTTACTCTGTTGACAACGAAAATTGAAAATTTCCGAAAATTATTAAACAATTTATTTCAGTAGACGGAAAGAATAAGATTACACTGGCTAAAATTCCAAATTATACTCAGTGACATATGTAGTGTAAAGAAATTGCAGATAGTAGCTAGTATAATACAGATTATACTGAGTGATATCTAGATTATACTCATTGTAACCTCCTATTTTTCCTAATAAAATCTCAGCTTATACCGTGTAAGATTCCACTGGATATAATCCAAGATCGTATCCAATAGAATTTGGATTATACTCAGTAGAATCTTGGATTATACCCAGTGATATCTGCGCCGTTTTCTTTCTAGCGCCTGCGCGTGAAATGCTGATTATAATTTGTGAATTATAGTCAATTGTCAGTATATTGAACATTAAAAAAATATAATCGGTGTATTAATTGGTGTGTGAATATTTATATTTTATGCTATGTAACAATATGTTTTAAAGTTGTTATAATTATTAAAATTACAAGGTATGTAAAAATGGTATACAAGACGTATGTTTTTAAGTTTGGACTTGTGACAATAAGATTTAATCTGTTCATAGTCATATAATAATGCAAAGTGCGCAGGCACCAGAAAAAAAATCGCGGAGATATTACTGAGTACAATTCAAATTCTACAGGATACAATCTCGGAATATATCTAGTGAAATTTTACGCGGTATAATCTGAGATTTCACTGGGGAAAATGTAAGATTACAATGAGTATAATCTGAATTATAGTAGCTACTATCTGAAATTCTTTTCCACTGCAGATGTTGCTGAATATAATCAGGAATGTTATTCAGTGAAATCTTGTTCTTTCCATGAAGATTAAAAAAGAGTGAAGCATTTGTCGAATCTCGTTTTGGCGTTCCAAGAGTCTGAATGCTGTTTTGGTTTCAAAAGAGATAGCCATTGTGACGGCCAAAAAAAGTAGTTAGGTTTTTTTTCTATAAAATTTACATTGAAAATTAATATCCTAAATTTTTATTAAGTAGTATCAAATTGTTTCAAAGCTTTTAATATTCTAGCGAGCCCCAAGAAAAATTTTCT
Organism: Cotesia typhae; assembly: GCF_013202065.1. NCBI lineage: Eukaryota > Metazoa > Arthropoda > Insecta > Hymenoptera > Braconidae > Cotesia > Cotesia typhae. The sequence goes on from NW_027423781.1 coordinate 3,795,630, forward strand.
CTCCATGGTCACATCATTATCTCGGAAAAAAAAAGTTTCAAAATTTTGATTCAAAATTTCATACACAAATTTTTAAATGTATAAGCTTCGATTAAAAGCAAAAAAAAAATTTGTGTGATTCGTCACAGTGGTTACGAATTCCTCCTGAATTTTTTTCCATTATTTCAGTAACTTTTTACATTCCTAACATTCTTAAGGTAATTGAAGAAAAATATATTTTGCAACTGACCTGTTTGCTAACTTTAGTAGCACATATTGCAGTAGTTAAAATAGGAAAAAGTCGTGCAGTAATCCAAGCAATATTACCAATGCGTCTCACAACGACATCATCAGTTGGATATATTTTCAGGAAAGGCGTTAATAAATCATAAATATTCAAAATAACACAGACGATTGAATAAGGAATTATAAAAAGAAAGCCAAAAGAATAAAAGTCAGCGATATCAGAACATATTTTGCATAAAATTGTGTGACAACGTTTCAATGCAAATATTTCAACAATACTTGTTTTTTCAAGTGTATTTTTTTGAGTATTGTAAACACGAAACTGTAACTCGATGGATTTCTTCATCCTTAAAAAAGCGTCATTACAACACTTTAATTTTTTTTCAATAAGTGTCAAAACAATGGCGTATTGTATAACAAAATAATTGAATATTGTGGTATGAAAAGTGTACATACAAGTTGCACGAATAAATGACGCCTCAATAAACAAAGTAAAGAGTATAATAATAACACACGGTATTGTATTTATGTAGCAAATTAATATTAATTTCATTTTTTCACTCTCTAATTTGTAGATGTTGTGCAATTTTTTCATTGCGACATCTAAATCTAAAAGCTGGTTCCCCAATTTTATTATTTTTTGCCGTTGAACGATGTATAACAATAACATGATTACCATCACTACGTTACCACTTACGCTAATGGCCAAACCTAATGTTTCAGTCAGTTCATTGCCATCTCCTGAATAACTCTCTTTTAAGAACAAAGGAATCTGGATACTATTTCCAATAACAATTATTATTATAAGAACCAGACTGTAACACGTATGAATTTCGGTGGGAACTAATGTTATTGTGTCTGGTCCCAACTTTTTTTTGTCTACGACATTTGTATTCTTTTTGTATGAAAAAGGTACAAGTCCGAGAAAATAAAAAATTATGAGGTGTACTTTTATAAAAACCATTTTATTCGTTTATAAATATTCAAGGATATGATGATAACTGTTGAGATAGTTGTTTTAATAAAATGGAATAGTTCCCTTACAAAATTTTATTATAGTAGAAAATAATTTGCAAAGAACGATCGATATAAAGATAATAGCTTTGCTATTTCCTTAATGAATAAATCAATCTTTAAGGATCTAAATTGTATATATGATAAATTGTATAGGCTTATAAATGTACTACCTGTCGGATGTAATGATTGATTAGTAATCTTCTTAAGTGCTTGCACTGAGACATTTAATCGAAACAATGGAAATTTTTATACATAATAAAGAGTGTATTGTTTCTCAAATTAAAATAAACAGTGAATAAAAATAAAAAGCTTTTAAATCTAAAATTGACTAAGGTTATTTTTTAAATTTCATAAAATTCCAAACTGAAAAAAATTAATCCAAAACAACGAAAAATAAAAAATACAACAGTAAAAATCAAGTTTAATAATGAATGAATAACATAAAAAATTTGAATATTTTAAAAAATCAGAAAAAATTAGAAAATCTAACAAATGCACGCCTCATAATGATCATTGAATGTTTAGAAAAAAAAAATATATCGTATTACTGTCTGAAAAAAAATTTGAAAAAGACGAATTTATTCTAAATAGCTGATGCAATGACAAAAATAGGTCATTCGGCAGCCGAAATGAAAGTAAATTTTATTAAAAATTATTTTAGAGTGAACTTTCAGATAATAAAACTATTATTGACTTAAATAACAATAAATATTAGTTAAAAACAAACATGGTTAAACAATGCGACAGTAATATTTCACTCTATCACCATATAAGTCAAGTGATTATAGGCTTACACCATATAAGTTAAGTGATTATAGGCTTACACTAATAGTAATATATGCAAATCAAAGCTTATTTGATGAGCTTTCATATAAATTTTATAGAAAGTCAATCAATAGTTATTCTAGAGAGAAATAGGGAAAATGTGATTTTCTTGAATTATGGAAATTTTGAAATGCTGTCATTTTTTTGTTTATCCAACCGATTTAGCCCATCTTTGAACTTGATCTTCGTAATATATATATATATATATATATATATATTAGGGTGATTCAAAAAAAAAGAATTTTTTTTTTTTCGTTTGGTACTCTGAAAAATAGGTTCCTAGACACCTCTAAGAAAGCCTCTCCAAGCATGAGTTCTTAATTGTAACGGGAAGGTCCTCCTTCTTACAGTTTTCTATTTTTTCTTATTATCAGATAGAAAAATTTATATCTCGCTTCTAACTACTTGAAAAAATATCTTGTTCCTTAGATTTTGTAGGAAATTGAATGCTCTACAAAAAAAGGTCTCTTACGATTTTTTCGTAAATCCAACCGTTTAAAAGATATTAACGGTTAAAGTTTGATTATTTTTGGGAAAATTTTTTATTTCTTATGAATTTTATAACTCAATGAAAAAATCATTATGAATGATGAAACTCATAGTTTTGTAGGAAATTTACTGCTCTATAAAAATGGTCTCTTATGATTTTTCGATCAAGTTGAGCGTTTACGAGATATTCATCGTCAAACATCAATGCATATCAATTTTTCTAGTTTTTGATCAATAATTCGAAAAATTTCAATTTATTCTGTGAGTTTCAAGGAAATTTAGACAAATTTGAGTTTCTATGAATAGAAATATGTTATGAACTATTTTTTTAATTAGTTTTTTTAGTCTTGGACATGTTTGATTACATTAAAACAAAAAATTAGTGCATTTTTTTAAATATATAATTCAATTTAGTGTGTTTCACATGTGTTTCACTTTTTTATCGAAGAATTTATTTATTTAATTATCAACTGCCATATAATTTTCAATATTTTCAACATAACGGTACACTTTTACTGTAAATAATTTCCTCTATTGCAGTTTGGGTAGTTTTTCGATGTTCTTTGATAATTTGCAATAAGTATTGGAATTGCTCTTCATTTTTGTCAAGCATTGATTATACTCACTAACTAATGCAACAGCTCGTTCTGCTGAATCATTAACAACTTTCAATTGGTTAAAGTATTCTTTATTTTCAATGTAACTGTCATTAGTAGGCCACGATTCAATATCTTTATCAAGGAAGTCATATGGTAAATCAAAGATTTTAAAGAGATTTAAAGACTTTTTAGAAACAAAGTCACTCAGACTTTTTGCGTTAATGAATTCAAATCGTTTTTATCAATTATAAATTTTTTAGCTTTAGAATCTGTACCGTTACGAGTATTAACAGCTCCAACAATATTTTTTTACTTCCAATGAAACGGTATCGTCAAATAATGATAAAATGGCAAGTTCATCACTTAAATACCATAAATGCAAAATCATTTTTCACAAGTTGCTGAAGAAATCAATGAATTGATATTTTTGTACTCGAATAAATTTTTCAAAAACTGCAAGTCATGATTAGCAGCAGTTGTTGCAGAAGTTGATGAAAACCAAGCTTTTAAATACAGTGTAACTATAAATATACAAATTTGCCGAAGACCGTCCAATTCTTTATTAGAAAGTTTAAATTCATTTCTGAATAGAAACATTTTTAAACTGTAAATTGCCTTCGCCATCCACCTAGCATGATGAATTGCACCAGGACGTTTGAAAAAATTTCTTCTTGAGGCATTTCTCCAAGGAAAATCAACGACAATTCCAACAATTCTTTATAGTCATCTCGGGGTTGTAGTAACTATCAAAAACAATTAAAAATTTGTCAGAAACAAGAAAATTTTTTTCTTAAAATCGCAGTTAAATCATACCTGTAAGGATTGTGCAATTAAACTAGATATTTAATTTTTTTATCCAAAATGATATCAGCAACAACAGTATCTTCAATTCCAGATTTATAATTAGTTTTATTTATTTCATCCCATGATTTTTTAAATCTTCCGAACATTGGTACGTTTGGCCCAGATGACACAGGCCAATATACTTCAAATGCACTTCTCAATATGATCTCAAAAATGTGGTGACGACATGGTAACCAGATTAACTCTCTTCCCAAAGTCTTTTCAATTGCCTTACATGTACCGTTATGAATTCCTGTATAAAGAAAATAGATAACTATCGTTAAATTTAATATTTTCAATAAATTGTAGATTATATTTAAAATCCAAATGAGTAAATAATTCTCAATAATTTCAAAAGTGAAATTCAGTAAGCAATAAAAATTAAACTAGAACGTTAATAATTAAATATTTTTTAGATTAAATTATCATTGATAAGTTACCTGTATTAACTGCCGTCGTGTCAAAACACATCGCCTTAACATAATTAGTAATACCCCATTCACTCAATGTCGATAAAATGGCTGATGTTTGATTGTCTGCCGTCCCAGAATTCATTTTTGGAACCCCAAGTAATTGTTCGGTACCAAATGCAGTTAAAATAACTGGTAGCCGTTCCACAGATTTTGATCCAACAAGGTCATTCAGCATTTTTCCGTCCCAATGCACAACGTATTTATCGTGTGTCTTAAAGTTGTCATTAAGTCCTTTAGCAATGTCTTCTCTTTGAAGCATACGAGCTCGTTGAATTGAACTATAACTGAGCGTTGTATCTTCAATTTTAATACCTACTGCTAGTAAAACCGGAGCAATAATAAACATCGCATTTCTACTGCTGACATTAGTTCGGTCGAGTCCAAAAATGACTTCAGGAGTTAAGACATCAAGTTTTGCTCGTTTTGTCGGAATTGGAGGTTCATACTCTGAATCAGATCCAAAATTTGTAACTCCACTTAATGTATACGTAGAGAACGACTCTGATTTTTCACTTGGAACAATCGCATGACTGATAGACGGTTGATCTAAGTCTGGAATAAGATCTGTTTTATAAATTAAACGAAGAAAATGTATAGAATTTATTCATTTTGATGACAAATAATTAAGAAAGGACTCCAAAAATTGTCTAGTCAAATGTCATCTAGTCATCTATGAAAAGTTACACTACTACCTGACTTTATAATAATTAAATATCTCAGATACTTACTACTCTCATCTATTCCCATCATAGTTGTGGTTAAGTTTGATACAGGTACATTATTAGAAAGAATCTCTTTATGGGTACCGAATTTTTGATCCAAATACAACTTTCTAATATTATCATCAAGCACTTTTAAGGATTTTTCGCTCACAATGTCGAATAATTGTTCAAGATCAGTCTGAAATTTCATTTCCTTTTGGTTTTGCGCTGAATTCTTTTTATCGAAATTTTTTGTAATTTTAACCATTGACTGTGATAGCGAAGAAATTTTTTGACTGCATTAGGAGCTCCACTAGTTGGAATCTGATTTTTTCTCCACAGTTCAATAACTTGGTCAACTGAATTTTTAGCACTTTGTTTGATTGAATACTTTAAAATTTTAAGTTGGTAGAAAAACACACGCATAACCTCTTTCACTTTTGGTAACTTACGTTCCGAAATTCTTTGTAGAGGTATTCCGATAAAACGTATTTCTTTATTCATTGTAGGTTAATTGATGATAAATAAATTTATGTGATGATTATAAGACTTATTTAAAATGAATTATTTTATTACGTATTCAAGATGATCAGTTTTAGGAACACTGAAAATACGGTATTAAATGGGTAGATACTGAATATAGTTGAGAGTAAAAACATAGATGGCGTTAGTTTCAGAAGACAAACAGAAGAAGAAATGGAATTCAAAACAAAAATCCCCTCGAACGAAAATTTTATGTATATTTTGTGAAAAACAATTTAAAAATACGCACTGAACAAATTTCATAATAATAAATGACAACGCGATTAAGATTTTAAATTATTAAAGATAAAATTTAAAAAAATATTATTAGAATAAAAACTTTCAAATGAATTTTTGAACAAAAAACATCTATAGGAGTTGCTTTTATAATAAAAACTCAAATTTGTCTAAATTTCCTTGAAACTCACAGAATAAATTGAAATTTTTCGAATTATTGATCAAAAACTAGAAAAATTGATATGCATTGATGTTTGACGATGAATATCTCGTAAACGCTCAACTTGATCGAAAAATCATAAGAGACCATTTTTATAGAGCAGTAAATTTCCTACAAAACTATGAGTTTCATCATTCATAATGATTTTTTTTCATTGAGTTATAAAATTCATAAGAAATAAAAAATTTTCCCAAAAATAATCAAACTTTAACCGTTAATATCTTTTAAACGGTTGGGTTTACGAAAAAATCGTAAGAGACCTTTTTTGTAGAGCATTCAATTTCCTACAAAATCTAAGGAACAAGATATTTTTTCAAGTAGTTGGAAGCGAGATATAAATTTTTCTATCTGATAATAAGAAAAAATAGAAAACTGTAAGAAGGAGGACCTTCCCGTTACAATTAAGAACTCATGCTTGGAGAGGCTTTCTTAGAGGTGTCTAGGAACCTATTTTTCAGAGTACCAAACGAAAAAAAAAAATTCTTTTTTTTTGAATCACCCTAATATATATATATATATATATTTTTTTTTTTTCAACTATTTTTTTTTCGGTCTCATCGTGAAATTTTGTTCCACATGTTTAATATTAAAAAAATAATAAATATTAAAGCAGTGTTTTATTAGAAAACTTTTAAAGCAAATTTTTAAAGTAAATTCAATGTATTAAAATAAATATTCCATAATATTTTTCAATCGATTTCTTTAATACCACAAAATAGCATACATAAAGATTGCGTTGAAAATACTTATTTATTTACACTCTTAATACATTAAATCTCGTAAACTCAAAGTGTTTTTATAAACAGAATAGATTAATTATATTTTTACTTCAAAATTTATTTCTAAATTGTTTTAAATTTTCATGAAAGACATCATCTATTAACGAATCAGTTGTCATGATACGTGATATACTATGTGACTCAGTATATCTAATTTCCTAACTCCATACATAAAAAAAAATCCAGTTATTTTGGTCTAAAAAAATTTCAGTCTCCGATTTGATATGCTTGGCTCAAAATTGTTGTTTCTTCCGATTCTAATTTAAATTTCCGATTCTAATTCAAAATACACAAAATTGTCTTAGGTCAAAAAAATTTTCTCGAGTCAAGAAATCCATTATTTTTGTGTACAAAATATAATACCAAACGGTGAAGAAAAAATTACTTACAGGTCAATCACAATAATTGCTACTAAAATTGAATAAAACTCATCTGCTAATTAGATGATTCATTTTTCTTTCATTTGGATCACTCGCGACTATTTGACAGAACAATCCGACCCGGAAAAAGAATAATCCGTAGTTGTGCTCTCAATTTTCTAATGAACTGTCGTCGTTCCCTTTCCTATCTTATATATTTCGAGTGACTGTGGTAGATAATGAGTTCAATTCCAAAAATGACCAAACTCCATAGCAAAGTAGCTACAAACACAATGAGATAAAACAACAAATTGTCAAAGTCCATCCATTCATAGTTTTCAGCTTCTTTGATTTTCTCCATCTTGTTTATCCTTTTCCTTCGATTATCCACTATCTTTTCATGGTAACAGTTAATTAATCCTGTTTCCACCGATATTGAACGAACTTTATTAATTTTTTCTTTCAAAGCCCAGTTCTTTCTTATCCAATACACGTAATACTTTTTAAATACCTTGTCCTTCGATACATAAAGATTTTTAAGCTCTAAAGCGTATAATAGTTGATGCATAGTGTAGTCGATGCAAGCGATAGTCGAATTTTGTTGGGCTTCTTTCACACATTTTTTCAACACAGTATGAGATGATGGATGTAAGTATTTCTGATCTTCTTCGGTCACCCACAATTTTTCATTAATCATGTCGTTTTCTAAAAACCCATTGTAAAACACATGATACTTGTTATCAAACAAGTCTTTTAGTGTTTCGACATTGCGTCTTGCAGGTTGGGATAGAATGGCCGAGATTTGTCCTCGGAATTCGGGCATCACTACAAAAATGAATAAAAATCCGAAGAAATAAATGATCCTCATCGAGAGACGATTCATCGGAGATATTATTCCCATGCTCAGTGATATGCTCACAATGTCCATGATTCCTTGGCTCACATTAAATTTATTGTTCATGATTATGATCACAGCAATCAACAATAACACCAAAAGTGTAATGAAGATGAACTGAAGATTTATGTGGATTTCCGTGACTACGGTCAAATAATTTGTTTTCTTCGTCATAATTGAATAGTGCATTTCATGATACTCTGTCACAAAATCAATTAATTTAGGATTTGTATCAGCTAATTGACTCTTGGTGTTACTCGCATCATACCGACGAGTGGCAAGACCTCTATCGTAACCGTATATAATTGTGTCGGAATTAAAACTGTTCTTCAGAATGTCAATTGACGCTGTTACATTCATATAGTCAGGTAATGAAGCCAATCCGTAGTCCTTTGTCTTTACCATATATTTAAGAACGTCATAGATCTTTTCCTGTTCGATCAAATTTGCTGGAATGAGACGAGCCATTAATTTTATTTCATGACTATCTAAGTACTGAGTTTTATCAAAATAAATATTATTATAGTTGTTTTTCAAATCTGAAAATCAATTGAGAGAAATAATTTAGCTTACACAATTGCATCGTAAATGATATTATGAAACTTGAAATTACCTTTCGGATACTGCAAACTGTATAGTGTCAACTTTGTTTTGTTGTTGATATTTGAATTTGAAAATTTAACTTGATTCCAAGGTGACGGAGCATATTGTGTGAAAGGGTTCAGAGTGTAGACTATGGTTGAATTTTTGCCGTAATCATAACACATATAGTATGATAATAGAGTATCGAAGTGTCCAAGAAATGAAAGAACCTCAAAAGCTTTTACATCATGACGTTTTTTAGAAATGTTGAGAATAAAAATTGGTGACTTTATGTTCCAGGTTGATGAGGTCATAAACGTTAAGGTAAGTAACATCAATTTCTGCAAACTTTCATATCTGAGGACGTACGTAGGATAGCTAGGAAGATACCCTTTAATTTCTATCCCTCTCTCACTCGAATCATAATTCATGACAATCACCGGATTTCCATTATCGATGTTCCCACTTGCCACTTGGTGATCAACTAAGTCAGAAGATATTATAAGTGGGTTCGAATTATTTACGAAAACTCTATCAATCAATTCCTTCTGCAAGAATAATAACGAATTTTAACAACGATTAACAATGATTCAATTTTTTAAAAAATGTTCACTCGCACTTGAGCTCAAGGTGTGCAAAATAGTCAACTCACCGTATGATTGATAAGACGTGATTTGATTTCTGAACTGTGAATGCTTCTTCCATTTAAAAAGTGACCAGCGAATACGCAACACCAGCATAAAATGATTTTAATTAATCGCATCATTGGTCTGCAAAGTCTTAGCTCTGACGAGCTACTAACTGAGCAGTTTGAAGTTGCGGACTGACTGCTTTGCGAAATGTGAGACTTTGTTTCGAATTGTTGCTTATGACAACTACAGCTCACAATGTGGCAAAACATCGTTAAACTTAGTTATGAGCTTTATCGAAAAGACACGTCAACTAGGTCAGTCATTGGTAAGTTCTAGAAAAAAGAATTTTTATCACTTCAATAAAACGGACTGAGGTCTCCACAAGAACTGCTAGTGCCGTAAACACGATCGACCAAAGTTCCTCGAAAGCTGTGGTCTAGCTCTTTCGTTTCACTAATCTTCCATCGGTAAGCAAATAATAACATACATTACTGTAACAACTTAACTGTCGGCTATTTTTATTCGGTGCAACTAACAAGTGGATTTATTGAATAGTAGAAGCAACAAATATAGGAGGACTTAAATTTCTGAAAATGTATTGACCCTCCAACTCATTCCTGGAATTTTCCGGTATTCACAAATTCAAAACGCAAAAAAAAAAATTTCTTATTGCTAATTTCAGAACGTTTCAAACTAAAAAATCTGAAAAGCAGTTGACCTGCAAGTCATTCTTGGAACTTTCCACTTTTTTGAGCTTGAAATTTTTCTAATTAATTGATTTTTGAGCTGTTCGAGCTAAAGAAATTCAACAGTTAACTAAAAAAAAAAAAAAAAACGATTTTTTAGAAATTTTTAATTGCCTATAATTTTTGAACATGTTGTTCGAGTATAACTTGGTTGGCGGCATTGGATGCAGTTTCATTAGTATAATATTTTTAAGTAAATCAAAAAAAATTAAATAATTCGCATTTTTTTTTGGTTTTATTTTTTGATTATTTTTAAAATGTCACGACTTTCTAAAATTCTTGTAAAATTTCAGCTCAATATCTCAAAAAGTAAGCTGGTGCATTGGAGAATCTTCTTTGTTATTTGAATTACATTGAAGAAAAAACTTTTTTTTCAATTTTCAAAATAACTATATCAGAAAAAAGTGTGTGTGTGTGTGTGTGTGTGTGTGTGTGTGTGTGTGTGTGTGTGTGTGTGTGTGTGTGTGTGTGTGTGTGTGTGTGTGTGTGTGTGTGTGTGTGTAAATCTCTCATAACTTTTGAACGGGTCATCCGATTCGATTGAAATAAGCAGCGTTTCAAAGAGTTCCGTTGCCCTTAGATTTCTGATACTAGTTCAAAGAATTTGAGTCGATGAATTTTGAGAAATCTGAAAAATAAAATTTCCAAAAATTCGTTTCTTGGAAATATTCTCTGAACGAATTTTTCATTTGAACGAATCTATTTTATTTAAAAATAGTAAATTTACTTTCTAAACTTTAACCGTAAATTATACATTTTATTTCTGTAAAATTAAATTTCTCGGGTTTTGCTGAATACACATTTTAATTCAATTAAACTTTAATAATGAACGTTGATTGGTGTACTGTTTTATTTTTATAGTTAGTTGAAGTTCGAGAATACACGGCAGTAGATAACTTCTTTCACCATTTCTTAGTATAAAATGGTAATGGGAATATATTAGGAAGTTGGAGTTAGATAATAAAGAAATTGAGAAAACTCTACTACTATATTTGTATTTAAATAATGAAGTACAAGAAATTACCTCCCAGCGTTTTATTATGTAATTAATTAATAAGTTTTCTTTTAGCTCAGCAATAAATGATATTACAGTTATGATAGTGGAAATGGAGATAACGATTATAATCATTTAAAAATTAAAAAAATATATTCCACTTTTTTAAATGTTTTAAAGTATCGAATTTAAAATTCGATCGTTTATCTCAAATATAATTTTTACTTCCAATATTTACATATCTTTAACGTTAATAAGATAATACGCAAGCTACATCAATTGATTTCATAATGATAATCATGCATAAAATCATAAATAAAAGAAAAAAAATTCAATGTAATAAAATATTATCTGGCACAATGACAGGACTAGAGTGATTAAGAATGTTAAATTTCTAACTTCCCGCTAAGAAAATTGAAAATTTCCAAAAGTTAGGAAGTTATTAGTTTTACCCCCCCCCCCTGCCCCCGATTCAGAATAATGAGCCTACAGGACAATTTTTAATTGTTTTGATCGATATTATTCAATTTATAAATGAAATTTTTAAGTTTTTTTATCAATAATGTTTTAGTTACTATTTAAATTTATTTGTACTATTTAATATTGGTATGAGTGTATTTTATGAGGTTACATTGATCAATAAAAATAATTAATAGTTTTCCTGTAGACTCATGTAGGTTCATATAGGCTTATGTTAACTCACATACGTTCATTATTCTGATTCAGGCCCGTTTTTCGAAGGTGAGTTTTCATCAGATCTGAACGTTTTAAGATCCTAAAAAGCTTCCCTGAATATTCCCGCGGTGATTTCACCGTGTCTGCATGTCTACACAGAAAGAAAAATTTCTTGACTGAAGAACAAAGGAAGACCGAAGTTGTGTTGGCCGAAGTAAAAATTTTTTTTTGAAATTATATTCTTGGTGGAAGTAATTTTTTCTTAATTCAAATTATCATAAATATTTGATACAATAAATTTTTATATTTGATCAAGATTTTTAGATATTTTAGGAAAGCAGTGCCACCTACTTCAGCTAAGAAAAAAATTTTCGCACCTTGAGAAAATTTTTCTCTTGAATATTTGAACAAAAAAAATTTTCATTTAAATACAATTAACAAAATAATTTATTTAATTCCTTTTAATAATTATAAAAATAACAAGGCTAACAATAGTAAATTCATAAAAAAAATATCAAATTCAAATTCAATAACTAAGTAATATTAATTTTTCTTATCTTCAAATGCTTTGATGAAATATTTATAATACGATTTTGACTTTTTAGCAATTTCCATGACAGTCATAACATCAAAAAATTTCATATTTTCAACTAAAAACTTCATAGTTCTTTCATGAAATTCCGGCACATTGCATCCAATCGTAGTATTCAAAACATACAAAACATTGTTAACTCTGACACAACGAGATAATTTATCAATGCAATACTTTTTCAACACTTCTATCTGATATTTATCAGCAGCAACGAGAACTTTAGCAACCCGATGGCTTTCAATTTTATTCGTCAATTTCCCAGTGTACATATATCTCAAAATATCAGTCATTATATAAAACTCGACATCGTGAACACTAATCTCTTGTACACATGTGTTAATAGTCTTAATGTTATCCATTTTTATCATTGCACACATAATGGGACTAAATTCGGACAATATAACTTTGTGTGCATAAATAAACTTTTTTTCCACCCGAATAATAACATCACTTCTGATAGATGAAAACAAGTATCGTGGTGTCAGCCATACTAAACTATCTAACGATAACATGTGACGTTTAGCGACTTCTGACTCAACAAAACCGTACCACGTAATGTCACACTTAATATCCGATTTATAATTATTAGAATTGGATTCACAAAAACAGAAAACACGTGTATAATCCATCCAATATGAGGTTTCATACGTAAATGATAGCTCATTAATTGATATCGTGATGTCTGCTTTAGCATAGTTAAATTGGCTTATTTGTTGAACTTGAATGTGTAAAACAGAGCAATTGTCCACGTATTTAGCACGATGTGCTTTTATACGAAATTTAACATCATGAAATTTGTCTATTGTAAATAAATCCGAGTAAACTATTCCATTTTGTTTATAAGGAACACAATACCACGTATAAGACGTACGTATGTTGGATTGACGTTCAAAGTTCATTTTAAAAAAAAAAAAAAATTTTTTCTTTTTTTACTTTTTTATTTATTTATTGTCTTTGATGTCACTTTTATGGTTAGATAACGGGTACTGACTTTATCATTTTTTTATTTTACACTAACGTAGAATAACGAGTCTAAATAATGTCATCAGATAATAACGTTTAGGTGGCAACCAATACTTTAAAAACTAATTATCGATGAGCATGTATATATATATATATATATATATATATATATATATATATATATATATATATATATATATATATATATATATATAGATACATATATACATATACATACACACATGTTTAGATTTATTTGAATGCAGCTATTTTATTTCTTTGCTGCTTATCATTGCCTTATGACCCTTTTTTTTTAAATGCAGTTATTTATATAAAACTTTAAATTGTTTTTTTCTAAAATACTTGATCATTTTTATAGAATTTCAAATATTCTGCTTTAACTTAAAAGAACCAGAGTTATTTTTTGTTCTTTGGTTTCGTTACAAATGATAGGAGATAATAACTCATCAATTAGTGTGCTCTTATCGAAAATTAATACAATGAGCGAGCCGTTGATAAACACAACGTACATACTTTAAAGTTTAAAAGGATAGAATTCTATACTCAGTACATTGTAATTAACACTACAGTTTTTAAACAGAAATATTTTTTTTTCGTTTTGGTTTATGGTAACTTTTTGATTCTTGGTTCATTTTATACACTCATAACAGGCATGTTGAATAAGCTTTTTTCGTAGTTAGATTAACGATAGATTTTTAGTGTATTATTATTGTGAAAAAGAGTTAGATTTTATCAAATTTTATTTAATACGTTCACTTAAGTTCAATAACACTGTTCACCGAAATCCCGAATTAATAAAATCCATACAATTTGTTATATGCATAATTTTTAAGTTTTTACCATCAACACTCTAGACTACACAGGTATAAAAGAACAGCTGTCACTTGATCAATCTTGCAGAGTTGCCAGATTTAATGAGATTGTCATGATCAATTGCGAAATTATGTTCAAAAAAAGTGTTGATAGACTTTAAATAAAATTTTTTAAGTTTGGAAAATTTAATAACGTCTAATATTTTTCTGATTAAATGCGAAATTGGAATATTTTTTAACTAATAGTGTCATGTAGGATTTTAGATGAAAATTAAATAAATAAAATCTGAAAATTAATAAATATTCACGAGGTGATCCAAGCATTAAGGTACTCGTGGATAATAAGGGCTAGTTAAAAAATATTGAAAAAAAAAAATAAAAACTGTCCGTAAATTTCGATGTTAATCATTGTTTAAAGACATTTTCAATTAAAAATGAACTAAAATCGAAATTTTTACCATGAACAGAAAAAAAATTTTGTGCATGGTCGGGTAAAAGAGCCTATGAGCTTAATATACTCATTTAAGGTAGTAAAATTGTATCCGAAGTACAAATGATCCGTAACTTCCATGATTTGGCGTGTCACCTTTGTATGGAAGAAGATCTGGTAATTAATGAGTGAATAAGAAATAGCACAGATACCACAAATTTCAAATGTCGAATACGAAATTAAAATAACGTTTTTGATTTATGTAGTTGATTTACATATGTAACGTTAGATTGGAAAAAAAGAGACATATATACTTTTTCATTAATTAACATATAATAGTATAATAATACTATCACATGCTCTGGATCTGCACTGACAAAAAAAAAAAAAAAAACTGAATTAATTGAAATATTTTTGAACATTGTGATAAATAAAAAAAGATAGCTATTATAAAATGATTTAAAAATATAGTCATATTTATTAGATAATCACTATTTTTTTCATGAGGGTGTATTAATATCTTTATTGACAGGTATATTTAATGCCCCCCCCCCTCCCTGACCAAACAAAGAAACTTAAGAATTTTTCTTCTTGATGCAAGAAACTTATTTTCTTCGAAATGGTATTCTTGAGTCAAGAATTTTCCTCTTGAGTCAAGTTATTTTTTTCATCAGAGTAAAGATAAAAAAAAAACAATTTTCTGCGATGAACAAATCTCACAATAGGGCTATATCAGATTATGTAGCTCAAAAAAAAAATAACTATGTAATTTTTTATTTTGTACACCTCATAGCGCAAAGCAATTGAGGTAACGCTTGTTTACTCTTGATATGTCGAGGTCAAGCAATTTCGTGGAGTTCAAATATCTCTATCCAACTATATTACACTTATGTGATAATATGAGTAGACGTACATCGAGAACACATTCTAATTAATTACGGAAGCCTGGTTGGCTCACCGTCCACTTACGAAAAAGTGGCGCTCCTTTCGCCCACAAGTTAACTAGTGCACGAGTCTACTAGTGCACTTATGCACTTGTAGAGGCGACGCGACAGTATTAGAAGTGCGCTTTTCGAAGGTATCGCCATTTTGGCACGCGCAAATTTAAAAACAACGTCTTATTTTGTTATTGTTTACGCTACGCTACAACAGTGTAGACATTAATATTGGAAATTTAAATTTATTTTGATTAATTAATTGCTATTGCTGTAAAATCGCTCCACAAGTGCAGAGAGCTCCACAAGTGGAGAGCGAGTCGATACCGCATTGCCCCGTTGGAAGTTCTGTTTGAAAGAGGACCGGGTGTAGCCCGCTTGATTTGACTGACTCCAAGGAGCAGACGGGCTTTTGAAGTTTAAAAAATTTCTAGGTTCAACAGAATTACTTTTTGAAGACTGAGATCTTAGAGATAATCCAGTTTTCTCGCATACATTGGAATCCTTGATTCGTTTCCCCAGATTCTCGCCGAACAGAAAACTATCAGTGACAGCCTCCTCGAGGATAGTCTTCTTTTTCTCGTCAACCTGAGAATAAAGCTGAAAACGTCTAGATTTAGACAATTGGAACATTAGTTCGCAAAGCATGCTGCTGGAGTCGCAGAGAAGTTGGAGGAGCTCATCCTTGTCCACAGGTTCTGAATTGTCATTAAAAATGCTGCAAATAGCCATACCAAGGGCTACAAGGCTACGACCACACAGGCCCTGGTCGTTAGAAAGATATTTGTCACGAGAACGCGCCGTCTTATACAAGAGAACGATCAGCTCTGGATTAAGAACCGGCGCAGAAAGAGGGCAATTACCTTTATTAGGGTATGTATCAATCATACGCAATTTTTCCTCTTTATCCAAACCAGATTTAAGGACATCATTCCAGCATCCCACTAATTCAGGATGAAAATTGAAAGTTTTGTCTTTCGTTGCTCGTTTATCTGAACCCAAAAGTTTACGAACAGCATCACTAAGATGAGGAACTTCAGCCTCAGTCGTCTCATGTGACTGCTTTGACGCCTTCGTGACATTTTCAAAAATGACGCCTTCACGACATTTTATGCTCTTGCAGACTCGCTTGATGACGACCATAGTCAGAGTGTTTTAACATCTGACTCTGATTCCTCCTCAGAGGTTATCAATAACCTCTGAGGAGGAATCAGAGTCAGATGTTAAAACACTCTGACTATGGTCGTCATCAAGCGAGTCTGCAAGAGCATAAAAGAGCTAGGTTAAGATAGCGGCCAGGAAAGTAAGAGCGGTATATAGTAACACTTCCTGATGCAGATATTCAAATGAAGTAAAACATATAATCAAAGATTTTATAAAATCCAGAACTTCATTTGTTATATCGAGAGACTTAACCCAGTCAAAAAAGGTACAATAAATCATAAAAAATGAATTTATTGCCCAAAAAAAAAAATAACAGGATGTATTTACCATCTAATCCAGGGTCTACAAGAACCTCTGGATCATCAGAAAGCTCACTGCTGTCAATGAGGTCTTGAACTTACGATCGTCCTTTAATGTCTTTATTATTGATTTTGGATTGATTTGGATTGAGCAGTTGGCAGGCCCTTGATTTAATTTCTCTTCGTCTTCCCGTGGCTGATGTTGATTTTTAAGGAAGAGACTCAGCTTTCTTAAAAGAAATCAGTGAAATTTCACTGGTTCACCAGTGGAAACTCACTGATTCCAACCAGTGAATGCAATTTCACTGGTGAACCAGTGAAGTTCACTGGTTGAATCAGTAAAAAAAATATCTGCGCGCGTGCGCGTTGTTATGTCCACTGGTTAAATCAGTGGAATTCCACTGATTTATTTTAAGAGAGAGGATATTTGGGTTTTGAATGTTTATTCAGTTAATGGCCCTATGTGGTAAAATGCACTCAATGCACAATATTTCACTTACGAACTATTTACTTATAACTATGTTTTATGATTAACAATGTTTTATTATGAGTTCGAGACCGGAGTAACCCGACTAGAAATTATATTGGGAATACCCAAGGTGTACTTGGGGCCGCATTGGGTTCCAATGGGGCATGTCCAATTAGGAAATCCCGATTAAAATCTAATTAAAAGAAAATTAAAAGAAAATTTTCGAGCTTCTTAAAATATGCATTATACTTTACTAACTGATTTAATCATTTTTATAGCATAAATTTTTTTACCTTTGCTTAGCGAAGCAATCAATTACAAAAGCAATTTATTAACGTTATCACATAACGTTATCATTCTTTTCTATTTAAAAATACTTATGAAGTAATTTTATAAAGAGTAAAATAAAATAACTGTTTAAATCTTAAATGTAGCGGAGTAATCATTTTTATTTAAATTTATTGTTCTACATTTATTATTAGAAAGTTGTTATAAAAGCATCAAGTAAAGACTTATTTTTATTCAAAAAACGAAACCTTACAATGAAATTAGCATTAAAGATCTTATTTAATTTCCAATTGTCAATTTTTCAATTAATTGGATTTGCTCCATTCAAAATTAAAATACTAGAAAAAAATAAAATTACTTTCAAATGCACTCAAATTTACAAATGCTACAATTTAATATTGATACTATTCTTAGTCTCGATAAATATTTATATTTTACCTCGTGTTTTCGTAAACCTCTATAATGAGAAGGAAACATTTCTTTCACGACTTTTAGGATTGGTGTTAAGCTACTCGTCAACAGTAATTATAATCATTATATGCCTTCTATACGTCTTTCAACAACGAAAATTCATCAAAATAATCAATCAATTTACTGAAGTTGATTTGACATTAAACAGACTAAAAAATATTGACAAGATAGATGATCAATCCACGAAAATTATGTTTATAATTATTTTTAATTTATTTTTTTGTACTAGTGTAATTATTTGTGAAATTTTTTTGAATGAACAGTTTCATATATCATTTTTCTTATATCTTTATCAATTCTTAGCCTTTTCTTTTTATGTCATTCAGTATGCTATTCTCTTGACAATAATTGAAAAAAGGTTCAAAAGTATAAACGGTACATTTTTTAAATTAAAAGACTCTATTGCTGCTCAACAACCAATTGAAAACATTCGAAAATATATTATATATAAAATATGTATAGTTGAGATCATTGTCTTGAAGCGATCACACACGAAACTATTCAGTATGTGTTCAGAGATCGCTAACTTCTACAGTTTCGGAATGTTGTTTATGGTCCCTTTTATAATCGTATCAATAATAATAAATATTTATGAATTGTTAATACCCATTATAACATTTTATGTATATCCGGATTTGATGTTACGACATGTCAATCAATTTTCATGGATGGCGATGACATTGTTTCCAACATTAATGGTTGCGATGGTTGCGTCTCAAATTGAAGAACAGGTTAGAAATTTTATTAAGATAATATGCTAATAAATCATATTTTTTATTTTTTCAAATATTTTTTTCTAATATAGCTTATTAAAAAACATTTCTGCTTCCTCACTGTTCTTAATAATCATCTCTTGCAAACAGAGAAAAAAAATTTTTTGGAACAACGGACAATGTTGCTATAAGAAACAAAATTGTTGAAAATTTTCAATAAATTTCTTGTCACAACAATGCCCATTTTTAACTTCCCGCTAAGAAAATTGAAAATTAAAAAAAATCGGGAAGTTATTGTTTTTACCTCGTTTTCCGAAAATCGAGTTTTAATTCAGATCTTGACGTTTTGAGGTCCTAGGAAGCTTCCCTGACTATTCCCGCGATTGTGTCTGTATGGATGTATGTGTGTGTGTGTATGTGTATATGTATGTTCAACAAACCAGAGTAGTTCTTAATTTCAAAACTATTTCTTATAAAATTTACAAAAAAAATATCAAAGAAATTGATATGTCACTGAAAATATTCTGCCTATTCCGAAGCTTCTAAGCAATTTCCAATAGCTCTTCTTCAACAATCTGAAGCGAAATAAATGCGAGATAAACTCTCGCGAGATTTTTTATCCCTTTTATTTATTTATTTTTTTTTCTCTAAGCGCCAATCAGCTTTGTACATAGTACTAATACAAAAAATTTATTTTTATTTTTGAAAGAATTTAATATGAATAGATTTATAAAAAAACACAACTAATCTACATAAGGATAAAGTATTGCAGCATTACGGAATTACAAGATTTTTTTTAAATTTAGCTAAGAATGTTTTATAGGAACCATCGAAAAAATTTATGTCAGTGTAATATCTATTAATGAGAACTGATATTCTGTTTTTTGAACTATTGATGACAGTTTTTATTGGACTTCGTTGTTTTCAGTATACGATCATGCCTGAGGTTGAAATTTTTCTTGATGAACTCAAAGCAGATCAGTAAATTCGGGGCCGCAATTAAGCCGGTGAATAGTTTGAAGAAGTCAGAGCAGTCAGAGATTTGTACGTTTTTCAAAAGAATCCAGTTGTTAGTGTTTTAATGCATCGTATGGTGTGAATTTGTGAAAAAAAATGTGAAAAAAAAAAAAAAAGTGTCCGTATTTCTTAGCAAGCATGTATGCCATGATTTTGGAGAACTTATATCAGACTCTTTCTATTTTATCGATTGATGAGGCAGTAGAGAGTGACCATATGACAGATCCGTAGTCTAGCACAGGAGATATGAACGAGGAAAAGAGACGCACTAGAGTGAGTGGGTCATTGAAGTCTCGGCTGGTCCTAGTTATGAAACCAAGAAGTTTGAAAGCTTATAGAGTAATATTGTCAAAGTGTTTGGAGAAGGAAAGTTTGTTGTCAATAACGATACCTAGGTCCTTGACTTTTGTTTGCGATTCAATTCTATGGTCCTGAAGTAAATAGTTTGTGGCTACATGAGAATTGGAGCGGGAGTAAGAGACTGCAAAACATTTCTTTGCATTCAGGTTTAGCTTGTTGGCATGACACTATTCAGAAAGCTTATCAATATCGTTTTGAAGTATTGCTGAGTCCAATGCATCAGATATTATTCTATAAATCTTAAGATTATCTGCGTAGAGGAGGAAATTAGATTTGAGATTATCACCGATGTCAAAAAGGTCATAAGTGCAATTTTAAGCGCTTAGGTATGAAATCAGCGGGAAGTTGCAGGGATGGCCTTTAGTGTCAACCGTTTTCCTAATTTTTTCCAAACAAATGTGATAAATTACCACACAAGACACCTCAATAAAGAATCGTCGAAAGATTCATCGAAATCGATCGAGCAGTTGCGAAGATTGTTTGCCCGCCAGTTGAAAAAAAGTAATTTCGAAAGAAGCCCGTTTAAAGTTTTCTTTTTGCTCTACCGCTGCAGACCTGTCCCTACACACAATGTTATAGCTTTTTTTCTATTGCAAATTTCGTCATCAACTTTCGGGAAGTGAGAAACAAGTATTTTGATAATCAGAATATCAGGTATTTTGAAAATCAAAATTGTGATTATCAAAATATAAGATAGTTCAAGACCTATACTCTGCGCAATAATACTATAATATATGCGTTGTCACTGCTGTCGACGTTTTAACACTATTAGTCAGTTCATTTAATCTACGCACTAGTGAAAATAGAATTCAACCAATATTGATGATGTTAACTTGAAAAAAATTTATTGTTAGGGGAGGGTGGCCTAAAGCGGGTAAGCTAATGAAGAAAGCCTAGAAGTTTTAGTTTTTCTTCGATTTACTAACGAATACTAGTATATCCGACATAGTAGTGATCGAACTTCAATATTAGATAGGAATATTGTCTTAGTTTGGGTCTAAGAATTTTTTATCAATAAAAAATAAAAACTTTAAAAACTCGCTTTGCCCTACCCCTTAGCCCAAAGCAGATAAGCACTACAAATAGATGAATCTAATGATAAAACTAATTTTGATAATAAAATTGTGTATTTAGCTAATGTTATGTCCGTAGGCGTTAAAAATGCGGTAGCGAAGTTACCGTGGAGGATCGGACTAACTTTTAAGAATACACAACGAGGGGTTTTAATTCTCGTTGTTAAATTATTTGTTGTGGGAGCTTTCGAGAGACGAAATACCATGCCTTTTGAAGAGACTGAAAATTTTTGTAGAGATTTGATTTTCTTAGATTTAATAGATTATTTTTCACTTACCTTTAGATGGCTTGTTCCTTACTGATCCGGGCCTTGAAGGGCAGCTGGAAGCGCTCTCGAGTCTGGATGTTGAATTTGAGGGCCAGGAATGGATGATTAAGGGCTGCTTTCTCAGTAAAGAACGACTCGAGATTCGTGTAGTTTGTTTTTATTAGAACAGCAGCAATCGGGATGTTACACTTTCACGATAATTTTATTTAGCACTTATGAACTAATTATTTAAATTTTACGCTTTAATTTTCGGTTAACGTCTTTCCAGTTTCCTGCAGGAAAAAGTGCGTAACTGACCGAATAATAATTAAACTTAATGGATTCAAACCGATGTAAATGCGGAGCAAATTAAACGGTTAATCCCTTATATTAACGAACTTATCTATTTTACGTCTGCCGGATGACCGAGACCCGCTTGAACTAAGTGCGGCGCAAATTAGAACAAAAGCCCTTACAGACGGCGGCCCGCTTTAACTAAGTGCAGTGCAAATTAATTAAAAGACCTGAATTTAATTTTATCACGTTCGCCGTATTTACGGGGACCCGCTTGATCTAAGTGCCGTGCAAATTAAACCAAAAGCCTCTACGAACGTGGGCCAATTAACAAAGATACTTGAATTGAATTAGTTAAAAGACGTTGGGCGGTGGTTGCCGTCTCTTTTAAAAGTTCCCGCTGCTTAGCTTGCAGAAATCCCCATCGGTCAGTCGGCAGTCGCAACGATATTAATTTTAAGGTGGTTTTCGCGCATAGGTGGGTCTTCTATCTAAAGCGGGAATTTTAAATAAAAAGAAAAATTTTCGGGCGGACATAACACTAACATAAAAAAAAGATTTTTAGGCATTGCAATCATTCAAATGATGATCTTATTCTTATTTCATTAATTTTAAGCAAAATAGGCATTTTTCTATTGAAATTGATAATAAGTTTTTAATCACGAATGTATTTCCGCTTTTTTCTTATATTTACGTATTACTTGATAATATTGTATGACAAAATAAATATAGAATTGAATTAGAGCAGCGTAAGTAGGTACCTACTTTGCCCTACCCGCTTTGCCCCAGTACACGTTTTTTTGCTAAACAATTGTAAAATCAAAAATACAAAGGAAACCGTCCGAACTTGTATCGTCCTTTAGAGTTAAATGGTTCCAAAATAATATGGTTTTATCAATATTATCATGAGTGTAATAGTGTTCGAATCATCTGATGACACATTCCATTCGTAATTTTAACAAATTTAGCAATTTATTTTGTATTTTGTTACTTTCTGTCAAAATTCGAACACCCAATTAGAACTTTCAAACACTCAGGAGTGTTCCCATGATTACTACAAATGCATACTTTGACATTTGCACTCAATGTTACAAGAAAACAGCACCTACCCGCTTTGGGCGAGGTACTCGCTTTACGCTACTTTCCCCTACACTTTTAATTTTAATTTTTATTTGTTCTGTTAGTTTTATAATTAAATTGATTTGTGCCAATGAAGTGAGGTTATAAACATGTAATAATCTATTATACTGCTGTACTAATAGGGTGTACCAAAATGTAACTTCCGTGTGAAACCTTTTAAAATTAAAATTTTGAGTTCCGCTTTTAAAAGGGGCTGTGTTTGGAAGTTTCCTGAGATATTTTGGGGTGAGACGATAAATTTGATTTTAAAAGAATTTTTTAACAAAAGCTTAGTTTGGGCACTTCCGCTGCAAATTCAAAATTTGGTAATCAGTAAACTTATTGTGATCATCAAAATATCACGTATTCTTAGTAACACAATACCAAGTTTACTGTTTCAAAAAAAATATTCTTAGTAGCAAAATACTTTTTTTTCAGTGTACATGACCTTAGACTCAGTTCTGAAAATTAATTAAGCTACTATCTAACTCTAATGTTCAACTACAATGTTTATTAAATTGCATGATTACTCAATAGTTAATATTTTTTATTGACTATTTTATCATAATTATTCACCCTTAATTCATCAACATCACTCATCCAATCCATTATTGTAACTTCATGTGACATCTTTGACACTGAGTGAATTAAGTGAAACAACAATATTACCAAGAAAACAACAAATACATCTAATAACGTCATTCAAATCAAATTTATTGCAAGAATAAACAATGTTAATTAGACTGCAATGGTTATTCTTTTTTTTACTTGGCCTTGCCCCTTTCAAGTACACAAGAATTTCGCAAAACTTCAGTTACAATAGAAATAATTTTCAAGGAATTGAATTTTCATCTTCTAAAATTAATATATTTTACAGTTTATTTTTAATAATTTATATTTTCATAGCAAGTTATTTTTGCCAATCATTTTCAACCACCGATTGTAACTGTAAAAATGATACAAGACTTACAAATATATCAGAAGTAATTCTAAGTCTAGTCGGGAATATTGTTTGTGTTGTTCTATTGTTTTTGTTTATGATCCTGCGACACTCCATGGTAGAAATTGCATATCAATTGACAGACATCGACATTGTTATGAACAAATTTTGGCACATATTTAAACTGGAAAGTGTGAAAATTAAAGTTGTAGTTGTATTGTATATCAACACACTCCTTTCCACGATCGTTATTATGTCCGAAATATTTTTGAGTATACAATTTAATACTGCGATGTGTTTATACCTATTTCATGGGATTGTATTCAATTACTTTGTAACGCAGTATACGGTTGCATTGATGTTGATTGAAAAACGATTCAAAAGCTGTAACAATGCATTACTTAATTCGAAAAAAATAATAACATCTTTAGTGAAAGTTATAAATGTGAGAAACCATTCACTTACTAAGACGTGTATTGTTGAAATCATTGGCTTGAAACGCTATTATACAATGTTATGCCAATTAAGCTCGAAATTTGAAAACTTTTATTCTTTTGGAATGCTATGCATAATTCCTTACAATATTGCGTGTATTGTTCTCAGCACTCATAACCTAATGGCGCCTTTAATGCAATCGCGCAATCTTGAGACTTTAGTCTGGAGAGATATAAACGATCTCTTTTGGATATTGTCCAAAATTTTTCCACTTTTAACTGCTACTGCATATGCTACTGAAATTCAAATTGAGGTGAGTAGGAGCTTGTCTTTATCTTCATCTTCACTTAAAAGTAATTGAAAAATCAGATAAACGGTTGACCCTCAAAAACTTACCTATCATATTTTGAACTTTTTGATATCTCCTGAACGAATCATCCGATTCGATGCAGTTTTTAAGGACAAACAGATAACTTACAAAAAAATGATCTGATAATTAGTTTGGAAGTTATATAAAAATAACATTTTTTTTTTGAAAATTATTTATTTGCGATATCTCTCATACGGACCCTCGAACGATAACTCACGAACCAATCGACCGATTTTCACGCAGTTGGTAGCATTCGACGCAGTTTTCCAAATTTTATGATATACTCTCAAACACAAATTGAAAAATTTTGGTGTAATTCGATAAAAACACTCTTGATGGATTTTTGATTTTAAAAACTGAGTAGTTTTTTTAATTGATCGGCAACCACATTTGAAAAATTTTTTTTCTTTGTTTTTTTGAAATTTCTCAAATTCTACCGGTACGAATCGATCTAAATCATATTTACACACACGCACACACACACACACACACACGCGCGCGCGCGCGCACACACCATTTTCGACAAACGGGGTAAAACCAATAACTGTCCGATTTTTGAAAATTTCTAATTTTCTTAGCGGGAAATTAAAAATACGCTGACGTTATAATTGAATGTTTATAATTTTCAAAACATACTTTTTTTTTATTGATTTAGTGTCTAAATTGGGACATGTCAACGATTTTATATTGCAAAATCGTCCTATAGCGGCATGTTGAAAGTAAATCACTTCCACACACTTAGGCGTGAGGCGTCCATTAAAAAAGCAACATTTAATCGATTTGTTGTCGAGATATAATAATTCCATGCGTCATAGCGGGAAGTGCATTGGATAATTGTCTACTCTCGTCTTACTAATATAAATCGATGTCTCTTTTTAATTAAAATTGCATTTATAGAATAATATAAATACACCGTTTAAGCCTGCAAATCTGAGATAAAAATGACGTAAAATATTTGAATGTTCAGACCACACTAGACACTACGGAGGAACTGCCTTGAAAGAAGGAAAGGCTTTGCCGATAATCTAGGAAAGAATACATAAGTGAGGAGAAAATTAACACATGAAGAAAAAGAATTTGACCAACTAAGTTCTTGTACAAAACACGAAATTTTATATCAGTAAAACCCTTTCGTTCATTCATTAATAAAGCCTCTGTCTTACTCAAATTAAATTGTCTACAAAGTACATTCTTATATATTTTCAACTCAAAGGTTACAGCCCCAAGAAAATGGTGGACATGTCGAAGTCAAAGGCGCGAAAGGCGAAATATCCACCGAAGTCCTCAATCTTTTCTCCACCGTGGAAGAGTCCGAGACCCTGCAGAGGTGCTGGAGGGGAAAATTCCAAGTCTCGGCCGTCGAAGAAGGGGACCGTTGACTCTATCGCCTTTTCCGAAGTGAAGTCTTTCGGTGCCATCTCCTCTCTAAAATTAACGGGAGATTAATTTAATACTTCAGTACTGAATTTCTTCAATACTTACGTTGGGTTCAAACTCGCGGAAATCCACTTTGAATTATTAACTTCAAGTTTACCTCGAAGATAATCAAGTTTTGTTGCGTGAATCTCTAGTTGAATTATCTCGTGTTGTTGCGTTAGACCTGCAAGAGGCTTAAAGGCGCACTTAAATCTCACTCCAGTGACTACATATTCTAGTGGTGCCACCACGTCGCCCAAATTGATCTTCTTCACATGTCCATTTTCTTTACCCTCTTCTAGTGTTACAAAGTCACCATTTTCTTCAACTTTCCGCCATCTTGTCATACTTATCTCTCCATACGCACTTACTAATCCTTCCAGGATCTGTATATGCACCATATGGCTATCCTCAATGAACCTTACCCCCACCACAATCCTGAAATTTCCGATAAAAAGAATAATGCAAAGTTGTACTTGAATTGATCCCACTGCTGCCGTCAACTTAACGTCTTATTCTGGCCGCAAGCTTAAGTCAACTTTGACTAAATGAGCCGTGTGGCACCGGAGTAAGGAACGTGTAAAGTAAATATAGAAGGGGGCGTTCCACCAAGAGTAGGGGAAACGCTCGGAAGCTACAGAAGGTTAACGCTATTTGTGCTAATTGGGTAAATAAAATCTCAGTAATTACCTACCAATTGCTGGTTGTATCAGACATCTGCTCTTTTAAGCTCACAGAGAGTACCGAGCGTCCCCTAGGATCGAAGTTCCTCTCACCGATTGACATTTTTTGAAAATTTTGAAGCTGTACAGTACTGCCAAGAACTAGAATAATAGTTGGAATAATAGTGGACAAAGATGATTAAAAATTGAAGTTACGATAGTTGGTACTGACGTTTTCCGTTGAAAGGTTTGGAGCACAGATGCATGTAGTGCTTTGTTTCATGGATAGTTTGCTTTGTTGAA
The DNA here is from genome assembly GCF_013202065.1 of Cotesia typhae. Taxonomy (NCBI): domain Eukaryota; kingdom Metazoa; phylum Arthropoda; class Insecta; order Hymenoptera; family Braconidae; genus Cotesia; species Cotesia typhae. Next base: position 3,822,837 of record NW_027423781.1, read on the forward strand.
GTCAGTGTCTTCTTGAAGTTATCCAGAAATTTTGACTTTGAAGCAGTTAGTACTTGACGTGGATCAGCTGAATTGTTAATTATTGTAGAAATGATATTGAAGATACAAAAACAAGCTTAGAATAAAAGTTGTAAGAAATTAACTTTTCTCCAAAAAATTTTGTTTATCATTTTTTCGTATTTCTGATATTTTAACCAAAATTTTGATGATATGTTTAAAAGTCAAATTTGTGGTGAATTTTTAATTTTTATTTTCAAACTAATATAAAAGCATAATTATTAAGAATGAAGAAAAATATTTTATATGATCATTATAGAAAAATTGATTTTCTCTTAAAAAGGGTCATTATAATTTTTCCATACCTCCAATATTTTCCCCAGAATTTACAAGTTAAGATTTTTAATGAAATACAGTCGAGTCTCGATTAGAGTCCTGTTTGTTTTCTTCTTTTTTAAACCAGACTCGCGTTTATGCGAGAAAGACACTAATAGGACTCATAATAACCCTATCAAAAAAATCCATATGGGAAACCAGTCTGGATTCCTACATGGCGTTTTCGGATAGATTCCCAAATAGTTTCCTATATAGGAATCCAGGGTGGTATCCTACATGGATTCCCTATTAATCAGGCGAAAAAAAATTTATTTAAAAAATTAAAAATAATTATGCTATTAATAAATTATTTATTGAAATTAATTCTGAAAAACGGCTTTTGTAAATTTATTTAATTAAAAAACTGCTCGCGTCTGATGGACTTAAACCCAGTACCTCATGGTTGACAGTATTTTACGCTATTCATTGGTATACGTCACGTTTTTACAAGATTTATGTGTATTCCATTTATATAGATTTACTATAGAAATCCATACTTCCGACGTGGGTTTCCCATACAGGAATCCATCTATCCACAGATTCCTATGTGGATTCCTGTAGGAATCCACTCTCTTGAAAGGAATCAGTAGAATTCTACTGATTCCTCTAGTGAATAACAATTTCACTGGTGAATCAGAGGATTTCCAGTGGACATAACAGCACGCATGCGCGCAGATATATTGTTTCTGATATACTGATTAACCCGGTGAACTTCACTAATTCACCAGTGAAATTGCACTCACTGGTTAGAATCAGTGAAATTTTACTGATTTCTTTTAAAAGAACATACTTCGGATGTGGATTCTCCATATAGGAATCCATAAGCTCACAGGGGTTCCCATGTTGATTCCTATAGAAATCCATACTTCAATGTAGATTCCTATGGGTTCCTATACGAATTTATATTTTCCTATGTGGGTTCTCATATAAACTTATGCAGATTTTTTTGATAGAAGAGACTCGACTGTATTCAATTTTTTTGACTAATTATGAATCCCTAAAAACTTTATGACTAAGAATTTTTTTTTTTTTTTTTTAATTAATTATTATTTAGAGTCGGCTTTAACTGCTGTGGTCATAATGCCGACTTTAACTGTTGGGAGTGGTACGTTGGGGTCTTTTTGGGTTGTGGAAATCTTAATCTACGCGGCAAGGGTTGAATAACAACCAAGATGGTTGCTAAGACCAGCTTGGGATTCGAACCCACGCCTGGCTGGTGGGCCAGTCCGAATGCTCTATCCCTGTTGAAAAACTCCAATAAAGTCCCATCAAAAGCGACAAAAGCCACTAAGAAACCAATAAAATTTATGGGTTTCTAAGTGGCTTTTGTTGCTTTTGATGGGATTCTATTGGAAATTTTAAACAGGGATAAGCCATGCGCCTTAGACAACTCGGTTAACCTCACCGGTTATATTTCTAAGAATTATTTTACCGAAAGTATTCTATTTACCTCCCGTACAGTGTCCATAAATAACCAATGAATAATAATAAACCCCAAAAATCCTCAAATAGCTTTGCATTACCGCCTTATAGTAATCGTAAATTCCAAAACGTACCGCCATTGTTCCTCCGCAAAAATTGTTCCACTGTTCTTTCTGAAAAACATCAATAAAATTAATGATTAATGACTAAAAATTAATAAAAATTAATCTTACCATCATCTGCACATAGACTCCCAACAATAATTTATTGTACTCATCCACAATTCTTTCCATGTAGTAATTCTTATTAATAAACTCCTGAGTAATGTTGGTAGCATGCACGCAAAAATCTTTCAAATCAATGAAATAGATATCGTGACGCAAGATATCTATTAACAATTTTACATTAGTATTAATTCTTTCTTCCTCAACTTTTATTAAGAACAATGATAACATTAAATCTTCTGATTGGAAATAATTCGAGTGCTTGTACTTATGTTCTTGCAATTTTTTGATTAATTCCCAAAATGTTTTCTCATTTTTATTTTTTATCTCATTTTCAAATAATGTTTGGATATCGTATAAAATTCCTTTCATTGATTCAATTCTATTACTACTATTATCATTATTTAGTTGATAATTTGTGTCGAAAAAATTATCAGTAAAATTGTGTACCAAGGGAAAATCACTAAAAAAATTCTGACTGAAATTCAAAGCGACAATATTTTTAACAAAAAATAAAAATATAATTAACTTAAACATTTTCTGATAGAGCTCTATGAAACTTGTAAATTAAACTAAAGAAAAGAAAAAAAAGAATTCCCAATGTTGCACCTAATAAAGTAGTTTTATTTTTATTTTTATTTATCTATTGTCGTCATGAACGTTGAATCGTAAAAAAAAATTCCACCAGATCTAGAAATAACTTATTACGTTGTATCTATTTCCATCATTATCACTCACTCTACCAAAGATAATGAAAACATAAGTGTTAAGTTGTCAATAAAAAACAATAGTCATCTAGATATTGCCAAGATTCGATCCTGGGTCTTAAAAGACACGAGTTTAGATCAGATCTTGGCTCATCTGACTTCAAGACCAGCAAATTTCGAAAATCAAAAATTTCCAAGATGATAATTTGTTCCAGAGAATAAGAAGCGTCAATAAAAACGAGGAATTCTAAAATTTTAATTAAATTCATGTTAAAAATTAAAAAATTTTGGGGGCTGAATTTTCCCGAAACGAGACGATTTTCTTGATTGAAATCAATTTTCTCGGATTAAGACACGTATTTCTGAAAACAAGAGAATTAATTTTTTAGAATAAGTGACATTTTTTGTGTCAAAAAAAATTTTTTTTCCGCTCAATAAAATAATTGGGAAAAAAAATATTTTTTTGGCTCAAGTGAACCTTTTTTTCTATGTAGAAATGACAATACATGAGAATTTGAAATTAGTCAGTAGTCAGAACTTGGAAAAACGGTTACGATCCATCATTGGTCAAAATTAAGGCGCGCGCAGCGCGTTATTCAAATTTCTATTTCATTAATAAAACATTAACTTGCGTTTACGCTAAAAGCGTGCAATTAATCGACGCAATACGCTTTATTTAAAAGATATGTTACAAAACTTTTCTTTACTAAGAAAAACAATTAAAAATAATTTGAAACAATTTAATATGGTTTGATATACTACATAGATATACAATTTACATGGATTAAACCATTTTAAACCCTTTTTCTTTACAAGGGTCGTTACTCGTCTAATTAATTATTGATTAATTATTAATTTATTGAACCTTATAAATTAATTAATAATTGCATGATAATAGAGAAAGTAATTTAATATTTAAAATTATCTTTTTACAGATGAAAAAAACTGGCAATATAGTACAAAAAATTTTGCAAGAATGTTCAATGAGCCCGGAAATACGTAGAGAAGTATATACTTCTTTTTTAAAATATTCATATCTGTAACAAACCAACAATTGACATAATATTTTTAATATCTGCACGAAAACGGAAGAAAAAAATTTAATTTTGTGTTTTCATCTACAAGTTTTTATCATTAATTGTTAATAAAGTTCCTAAAGTTGTATTGATTTAATTAGTAAAGTATAAAAAAAAAAATTTTTTTTAATTATAAAAAAATATTTTAACACCAAAATAAATTCAAACACCGGTGATACTGTTAAAATTGAACTCTTTAAATTTTAACACCTATACTGTCTGGACTTACATTGGTTACTTTCACAGTGTACCGATCAAATTAGTATTCATAAGGAGTGTTTAACATCAACTTTTGAATTGACTGTGAAAAACTAAAATCTTATTATTTTGTTGCAGTTGAAGATTTTCTCTTTGGAATTATTACATCGGGATTTCCAATTTACTGCTTATAATATTATTCCAGTTGACTGTACAATCTTAAGAACCGTTAGTAATTTCTGTCATTTTTTAATTTTACAAAATAAGTTCTTATGTTGATTGGATTTCACGCAGATATTTGGCGCTGTGGCCACTTATTTGATTATATTCATTCAATTTCAAGCTGATGATGGGAAGAAATGACATCCATGTTCAAAGGAGTTGGTAGATATTCACTTTAGCAGCTAATTCATCAAATAATTTACTTATAAAACAGCGGAATATAATTCTATGGGATTTGTAACGCGATATAATCACTATCGAGGTTTTTATTAAAATAATTATAGTTGGATCCAATATACACTACTGGAAAAAATTAAGGGATCAAAAAAAAATTCAAAATTTTTCGGTAGTTTTCAACAGGCCGTAATTTTGAGAGAAATGGTCGTACAGGAAATAAAAAAAAAAGGAAATTGTAGCTCCAAGTGTCTAGTTTTTGGATTAGAACTTCAAAATTTTGTAGCCTCCGCGGTTTCTGAGTAATCGTAGAAAAACCAGCAACAAAAAAATTCTCAAAATTTTTTTAGTTTTTTTTTTGGTCTACGGGCGTGGAAAAAATTTTTTTAGCTTAACCACTATAAGGATCGGATACTTTGTTCATTTAGCTTTAATTTCTTTTTTAAACACCCTGATACGTCCACTCCTCGCTGAGATATCGGTCTTTAAATGGAAAAGAATCTTTTTGTCTTTGATTATCGATATCTCAGCAACCAATGATCGCACAGAAAGTTAAAGGTGGGTTTCAAGAACTTGAATGAATTCCCTTAACGACTGTCCATTGTTTTTCGAAAAAAATTTTTTCTTTCCGTCACATGAATTTGAAAATGCAACAAAAAAGGGCTTTTAGTGGTTTTTGGAAAATCAAGCGCTGGATCGAAAATATTGAGGAAACCACTAATGTTAAGTGTGCCTTTTACAGTTCAATATGTCCACAAAAACCCTACAAAGAATCAAATTAATCCAGCCAGCCGTTTTTTTGTTTCACTTGATCGAATTTTTGAAAAAATTAAAGGATCACGTTTTTGCTCTGAAAAGCTCATAATTTTTATAAATGAGAAAAAAATTGTTTTTTCGAGCTTTTTCCACATTTTTGTTCCAGAAAGTGCTTAAATTGAAAAAAAAAAAAATTAAAAAAAAAAAAAATTTTTTTTGAAATTTTTTCTCTTGAAAAGTTTAAGAAAACAATTACCGCCGGCATTAGCGTTATCCAAAGCGTACCACGTGGAGGTCGCGCGGTCGGATTTACGCTTCTCTCTCTCTCTCTCTCTCTGTGTGTGTGTGTGTGTGTGTGTGTGTGTGTGTGTGTGTGTGTGTGTGTGTGTGTGTGTGTGTGTGTGTGTGTGTGTGTGTGTGTGTGTGTGTGTGTGTGAGGTATTTCAGGAGAATTGAGACCCGGTGGCTCGTCAGTTCCACCGTATTTAATGACTCCAAACTCATTCTCTGAAGGTTTTTGTTGGTTCAATACCGGGTATTACCACCCCTGTTTTCAATAACGGCTCTCAAACGTTCAGCCATGTTTATGCAGACGGTAATTTGAGGCTGCGGAATGGTATTCCAAATGTGCTGAAGCGCGCGCTCCAAAGCAGCTAAGTTCTGCAAATTTGGATACTCTCTGCGCAACCGACGGCCCATTATGTCCCAAACGTGCTCTATGGGGTTGAGATCTGGACTCATTGCTGGGTGTCGCAACAATGTGATGTCATGCCGCTCAAAGAAGCGCCGGGTAATGTTGGCTGTGTGTGGACGTGCATTATCTTGCATCAATATGAACGACCTCAGATGTTGTCGTCTGCGCAGAACAATGGGCCTTAAAATTTGGTCGATGTAACGTCTAGCTGTCAAATTTTCGCGTACAATTACCAAAGGTGTTCTCCAATTTCGTGAAACGCCGCCCCACACCATAACTGATCCACCGCCGTAGGCAACGACTGGACGGACAAAGTTCTGGCGAAAACGTTCTCCACGACGGCGCCAAACGAGAGGACGTCGATCGTTGCCATACAGATTAAAACGAGACTCATCAGTGAATAAAACATTTGTCCATTCCCTCAAGTTCCAATTTCGATGATCGTAAGCATACGCTAAACGAGCTCGACGATGTCTTGCTGTCAACAGGGGTACACGATTAGGATGTCGTGCGTGTAACCCAGTTTCACGAAGACGGTTGATGATTGTACGAGAGCAAATGTTTCGCACTTGATGCCGTCGTCGCTGTTGCTGTTGTTGTTGCTGTTGTCTGCGATTGGGGAAGTTTCGAGCGACAATATTCGCATTGACGAAAGGTTGTCGTCGAACTTCTCTAACAATTGTTCGATCATCGCGGGCATTAGTGACTCGATGGTGACCTTGTCCGGGGCGACGATGATATTGATTCGTCTCTTGGTATCTGGTATAAGCTCGAGATACGACAGATTGACTTACACCCATCCGGATAGCAACTGCATGTTGAGTGTAACCTTCGTCGATAAGAGTCACTAACCGAGCGACTTCCACCTCCGATAAATGTCGTCTAACCATGATTAAGAATCAAAAGTCAGAAATTTTCAATTTTGACCAAAAAATTAAAAAAATTTTTTTAGCGCAGAGGGATTAGTTTTGAAAAAACTGTTGAATGAAGCGATTTGCTAAGGATTCACAAAAAGAAAAGAAAAAAAAACTCCGAAAAGCGTATGAAAAAATCGAAATTCGATTGGGGGTATTAACTTTTTTATTAATTTAATTAAAAGGAGATCAGTAGAATCAAGGAATGCAGCGGTGGAAAGGTGATAAAAATCATTGGGCGATGGTTTTTTGAGTTTCCTTAACTTGTTAAAAAAATTTTTCCAAAAAATTTTTTTTTTTAATTTTTTTCGAAAAATTTTTTTTTTTGAAAATTTAAGCACTTTGAACGAAAATGTGGAAAAAGCTCGAAAAAACCATTTTTTTCTCATTTTTAAAAATTATGAGCTTTTCAGAGCAAAAACGTGATCCTTTAATTTTTTCAAAAATTCGATCAAGTGAAACAAAAAAACGGCTGGCTGGATTAATTTGATTCTTTGTAGGGTTTTTGTGGACATATTGAACTGTAAAAGGCACACTTAACATTAGTGGTTTCCTCAATATTTTCGATCCAGCGCTTGATTTTCCAAAAAACCACTAAAAGCCCTTTTTTTGTTGCATTTTCAAATTCATGTGACGGAAAGAAAAATTTTTTTCGAAAAACAATGGACAGTCGTTAAGGGGAATTCATTCAAGTTCTTGAAACCCACCTTTAACTTTCTGTGCGATCATTGGTTGCTGAGATATCGATAATCAAAGACAAAAAGATTCTTTTCCATTTAAAGACCGATATCTCAGCGAGGAGTGGACGTATCAGGGTGTTTAAAAAAGAAATTAAAGCTAAATGAACAAAGTATCCGATCCTTATAGTGGTTAAGCTAAAAAAATTTTTTCCACGCCCGTAGACCAAAAAAAAAACTAAAAAAATTTTGAGAATTTTTTTGTTGCTGGTTTTTCTACGATTACTCAGAAACCGCGGAGGCTACAAAATTTTGAAGTTCTAATCCAAAAACTAGACACTTGGAGCTACAATTTCCTTTTTTTTTATTTCCTGTACGACCATTTCTCTCAAAGTTACGGCCCGTTGAAAACTACCGAAAAATTTGGAATTTTTTTTTGATCCCTTAATTTTTTCCAGTAGTGTAGAATTCTTAGATTTTTTGCACAATACACGCCAAAAATCGTGACAGAAATACTTAGAAGACATTCTTCCAAGCCCATTATAAGTTTAAAAAGTTTGGAAAATCCAAAAGTGCACGCCTCATAATCTCATTTTTCACAATAAAATTGATTAAAATAAAATATAAAAAGCAAAATAATAAGAAACAGAAAACTCTGCTAGGTATGATTTAGCGGCGCCATAATTCCAAAGTGAGAAAAAAAATACTACAATAAAAAAAATATATAGTGGCGCCATAACTCTAAGGTGAGGAAAAAATATACTAAAAAATAAATGTATATATAGATATACAAATACACAGTCGTATTTTAGATTTTTACAAATTATAATTAAACGACAGTACTTAGAACGCTAATATTAACTAGGAATCAGCCCAAGGTATAACTTTATATGATAAGAAAAAAAGTATTCTGGTACGATAAATTTTTCGACCAATTTCTCTGCCACATACATGGATCCATAAACACAGACTGACGGACGTCCAAGAATGATTGATTTTAATGTTATTATTTACTATGTTAAACAAAATAATTGTTCATAAAAAATACCATATGTGCTTGATAGATTATTTAACTCAATTTTAGTGCACTCATATTATCCTGTAAGTGTTATATTAGTGAGAAAAAAGTCATTCAAGTTTCGAAAGACTGGGTTTTTTGACATTTCGAGAGTAGAGCACTGCCTCCGCTCCGCTAATGAGGCGTGCAATAATTCAGTGATGAGGTTCTAAGTGGATAAAGACTCATTGTAATTTTGTTAAAAAAATAAAAAGGATTGAATCATTTTATTTATACACCGTAAAAAATATTGTGTTTGTGTTGAATACGGTCTGCGTTAAAAATTTTTTGTGTCAAAATAACACAAAGCTTGTGTTAAAATAACATTAAGTATATTACTTTGAGGTTGAATTTCAACACAAATCTTTTGATGACCGTATTTAACACGGAAATTTTGTTGATTTTGCACAAAATTTTTTTACTGAGTTTTGTTATTTTAAAATCACATCTATTATTCGTTTTTCAGATAACATAATAATTGAATTAAAACATATTATTCTCATATCAAACAATATTTTTTACTTTATTTTACCATCTTTAAAGGTCGTTAGATTCAAGAAGTTTGAAAAAATCCAAAAGAGCACGCCTCATAATCTCATTTTTCACAATAAAATTTATTAAAATAAAATACAAAAAACAATCTATATATATAAAAATCAATTGCTGTGCGTTAGTCTCGCTAAAACTCAAAAACGGCTGGACCGATTTTCAAAAATTTTTTTTTGTTTTGTTCGTTATAGTTCAGGGATGGTTTAGAAAAAAAAAATTTTAGAATTTTGGAATTGAAAAAAATTTCAGCTTAAAAAATAAAAAATTGTTAATTTTGTATCGAAATCGCTATTGTTACGCTTGAGCCTCAAGGTTGCAAGAGTATACAAAATTGTCCAATATGCAGGAAGATACGTACAAGGATACTTTGGGTATCTTATATATATATATATATATATATATATATATATATATATATATATATATATATATATATATATATATATATATATATAAAAGCCATATATAATAGCTAAATTTGTCATTAAAGACAAATTTTTGGGAACTGGGGAAATAAAAGAAAAAGGGGGAAGGGGAGGGCCTTTACTCAGTAGGAATTTTCGGTAACTGAAAAAGTAATTCGGACAGCCCAGACCGGGAATCGAACCCGGATCGTTTGGTTACGCGCCAAAGACTCTATAATTTGTTATACATTTATTATATAAATAAAACACATAAAACATATTAAAATGACCAACAAGTTTCATTTAATAACTTAATACCAACTTAACCGTCTACAATACGACCAGTGTTAATTGTTGACAAAAATAAATTAGAGTTTACAGGTTAAAAATCACAAATCAAAATTTGTAAAAAAAAAAATTTTTGTAGGTGATACGAAGTTCACCGGATCAGCTAGTCCTTAATATAAAATTGAGATGAAATGTATGTGGCATCAATTTATTCGTGATGTGATTGGTCGAATATATCATAATTGAAAATTTCCAAAAATCGGGAAGTTATTGGTTTTACCAAGATTTTCGAAAATCGAGTTTTCATCAGATCTCCACATTTTAAGGTCCTAAAAAGCGATCCTGACGATTTCCCTGAGGATGTCTCTACCGATGAGAATCAGTAGATTTTGAAAAATCTAGAAAAAAACTACTCACTGTTAATGAATTTATTTATTTTTTATTTAAATTACATTGAATTAGACGGTAATTTTAGTAGGCTATTATTCAGAATGATACTGAGGCAAATGAAAAAAAAATTATGAAAACGGTTGACCTTAAAAGTCGACCTTGCCATCCCTGCAACTTCCCGCTAATTCCATACTTAAGTGCTCAAAATTGCACTTATTGCGTTTTTGAGCTCTTCGAGCTTAAAAATACAATTTATGTGTTGTTTTGAGCTCTCCGAGCTCAAAGAGATTGCTTTCTTATGCATTTAAGATCTTCCAGCTTAAAAATCTGATAAAGGTTTAATTTTCACTGAGGCGTTCAAAACAAAACACTATTTTTTGAATTTTCAAGCTGTAATTACTTTTGAATGAATGAACCAATTTTCACGCGGTTGGCGGCATTCAACGCAGTTTTCGAAGGCTTATGAAAAATTTTTAAGTTCGAATTGATCGAACAAGAAGTTTCGAATTAATTCCGAAAAAAGCGATAGCTCACGAACGAATGAACCGATTTTGACTGGGCTGGCGGCAATCGACGTGGTTTTTTTAATGTAAGAGCTGATTAGTTTTTGGAATCGATCAGTGAAACCGTTTAAAAGTTATTCCGAAAAAACCACATTTGAAAAAGAATTTTTTTGTAGTTTTTTTGAGATTTCTCAAACCTACCGGTTTGAATCGGTCCAAATTGTATTCAAAATCTAAGTATGGTGAAGCCTTTTCGAATGGCACCAACCGCGATCGAATTGGTCAAGCCGTGAAAAATTTATCAGAGGGCACACACACACACACAAGCACTTAAATTTATTGTACTAATCATGCATTTTTTTAACCTTGTTATGTTCTAGTAATACTTAGAATAAAATTTCTTCAAAAATCGAATGATTCAAAATCAAATCTGGCTTATACAACAAAGTAGATCCAAAATGATCATTGAAAATTTTTCGGAAATTTTTTGATCAATTTTGAAGTAATTTGTTGATTAATTGACTTCAAAATCTTCTCATTTTTTGCCTCGCATCACTAGTTGTAATTTAATACAAAGTCATGAAAAAATTGAGCCATGAATTGTGGGGTCTTAGCTTTACATACACGGAAAGAAAATTATGGGAACTTTTCCTATACCATTATGGGAATGGTTCCCATAATGCTATAGGAATGATTCCTATCCTATTATAGGAATGATTCCTATACTATTATAGGAATCATTCCTATACTATTATAGGAATGGTTTCTATAATTTATGGGAATAGTTCCTATATCATTATGGGAACTATTCCCATAATGGTTTAGGAAAAATTCCTAGAATATTATAGGAAGAAACATTTCTTTTTAATTTCTCTCATTTTCTTATGCACACAAATTATTGAATGTCTATTATTATTATTAAAATGATTATTATTATTATTATTATTATTATTATTATTATTATTATTATTATTATTATTATTATTATTATTATTATTATTATTATTATTATTATTATTTTGCTATTAAATGCTCAGGGGGGTTATCCCCGGAGTCCGATTCTCCGAGGGCCCAGCCTGAGCTCCATCCGTTACTGCTGGACCACTCCGCACAACAAGGCGGTTAGTGATCACAGCAGGCCAAAGTCATTTCCCTTAAGAGACGGAGAGAACCAAGTAAAACAGCCTTCTGCATCCTAACTGCCAAGAACTCAGCTTTTGATGAGCAAGCTGGAACTTTGGCAAGTGAGGATACAAAAGACTGTTTCATCCCTCCTAGGACGCCAACAATCAGGACGACAAGCTTGACACGGTAACCTGGGTAAAGTTTGCCAATTTCAAACAGGAGATCCTGATATATTTGTCTTTTGTGCTCTTCTTTGGCTGAGATGTTGTATTCAGCCGGGGCCGAGAACTCAATGACATAAATGTCACGAGTGGCCTTGTCGAAGAGCACAATATCAGGTTTGTTGTGATCTATCCGCCGGGTTGTTGCAAATGGCATGTTCCAATAAATTTTGCAACTGTCATTCTCAACAACCTGGGGAATATCTCCTGGCAAATAAGGCAGCACTGGTGTCACGTCAATACCGTAGCAATGACGAAGATAGTAGTACAGTACTCTCAGGGCAGCATTGTGACGCTGGATATATGCACCTCTCGCCAGCACTGGACATGCCGACAAAAGGTGCATAAGCGTCTCCGGATGTTGTCTACACCTCCTACAGGACGTGTCCGGAAGCTGCACCTGGAGCACCTTGCTACGGTACTCAAGAGTGTTAATGACACCATCTTGGCAGGCAAATATGAACCCTTCAGTCTCGGACATCAGGCCCGCTGACTTTAAGAAGGAAAACGTCAGCTGGATGGACAAGCCATGATCACGCACGTGTTTAAAGAACACGCTGTGCATGGACTTGTCCATCAGTTCGCCAAGGAGTAGTTTTTCCTCGGCGTTCCTGATGACGCTCTTAAATTCCTCCTTTCGGAGTTCCATAAGAGCGTTTATTTCTCCAAGACCAAGGGTTCTTGCCGCATATATTGCTGCCTTATACAAGAATGACCCCTTATGCGCATTTTCATGTTTATGTACAATTTGCATAAGAAAGTCATCCTCGTCTGCAGTGAAATTGACAACTTCGTGAGTTAAACCCAGGACCAAACGGTCGTGAAGCCGCTCCAAACTCTGCAAACCTCTCCCACCGATGGACCGGGAGAGGTATAATCTGGCGACTGATGAATTGGGGTGCATGCTCCGATTCATATTAATGATCTTACGGGTTTTGATGTCGAGATCTCGTAAATCCTTTCGGGTCCATTTCAGGACACCGAAAGAGTATAGTAAGACTGGGACAGCGAGCATGTTAGTAGCTGAGACTTTGTTTTTGCCGGAAAGTTCGGAGGACCAAATTTTCCGGAGTCTCCTAACATACTCGCTCTGGAGAGTTGTTCGGACTTCAGAGACCGCATGCATGCGGTGCTCTTCCATTCCTAGATATCTATACAACTCCCCGGCGTCTAATTGGCTTAAGACGCTCCCATCCACTAATTCGACATCATCACCAGTATCAGAGCACTTACCCCTCGCCAGATGTACGACCGCACACTTGTCCAACCCAAAAGACATTCCGACATCTCGTGTGTACTCTGCTACGATGTTGAGGGCCGCTTGTAGATGATCTTTATCAGCGCTATACAACTTCAGATCATCCATGTAAAGCAGATGGGTAATCGAATAGTTTCGATCACCCGGAGGCCCCACAGAGTACCCATGAGTTTTACGGAGAACAACAGATATAGGCAGCAGTGAAATGCAAAACAGCAGAGGGCTCAAGGAATCGCCTTGGAAGACCCCTCGTTTGTACTCTACAACTCCGGTTACGTGCAATGCGTTTCCACTTCCAATGTGAAATCGCGTTCGCCAGAGCTGCATTGTACGCCGAATACATTCCACTATTTCGGGATTGACTCCCAGGCATTTGAGTAGATATAAAATCAACTCATGTGGAGTTGAGTCAAATGCCTTGCGATAGTCAATCCAAGCCATTGACAGGTTGCGTTGATAGTAGATCGCATCTTGTAAGACGCATCGATCCACTATCAGGTTCTCCTTGCAACCTGACAGGCCTCTTTACTGCCACGTTGTTCATATATCTGTTGCCATACAGGCTCTATCTGCTGCAAGATACGGTTATTTAAAATTTTTGTAAAAATTTTATAAACCGCATTCAAGCAGGTGATAGGCCTGAAATTCTTAGGGTCAGACAAGTCACCTTTTTTAGGTATCAGTACGGTTCGCCCTTCTACAAGCCAGTCCGGAATCGGATCGTCAGCTCTAATGTATGATGTAAATATGCGGGCCAGATGGAGGTGGGTAGAAGTAAACTTCTTCCACCAAAAGACATTAATGCCGTCTGGTCCCGGGGCAGCCCAATTTTTGCTGCCATTTAGAGCTGAACGAACTTCATCCACACTGACTGCAGGGCTCTCTTCATCAGCATTCTGTCGACGGTGTTCCCGACAGAATACTTTGAAGTCGTGCAGAGCTGGAGTGTTGGCGTTCACGTTTGGTTGATCTCCATACAACTCAGTCCAAAAAGCTTCCACCCGCTCAGGTGTTGGATAATTCCCGGTAACATCGGTCTTTGGTGTCAGAAACCGTGAAGGGCTGGATCGAAACAACGAGTTGTCGACCAACCGCTTCAGCCTTTTCTCTAATGACTTTTTAGCAGCCACTAGAGCCCGCAATTTATTAAGACACTCTTCCTTGATGACATGAAGAGTACTCTTGTTCAGTGTGTGATGACGCCACCGAAGTTCAGCAGCAATGCGCCGAATTCGGGGCGTGTATGGTGTTTGAGTTGTGTCGTACTCAATCACACACTGAATGCGGGAGACCTGTTTCCGGGACATGTCAATTTTCAAGCCAAGTTGTGAGATGCGCTGTTTCAACCTTGCCTCGATCGAGAGACATTGTCTCTCTCTCGGAAAAGCCGAAACTGCTGCACCATACACAACCTGGCTCACAGTGAGCAGGGTGGAATCCTCCAGGATGTTTGCACGGAGATCTTCGTTTACCGCGTCAAGCTGTTGTTGGGAGTAAGTTATCTTTTTAGATATACTTACTTGCCGTCCTACAAAGGGATTGTTGTTGTCCAAGGAGGAACGGCGTCGCTCTTGGTGTAGTTGCGCCGGAAAGGAAAGTCTATTAGACTGCCTTCTATCCGGCACAAGCGATCTTCTATTTCGCCGAAGATGAGCGGCATAATTACGCAGGTGTTTGGGCGTAAAATGCGCTAGCTCCGGATGCATATCACTCCAAAGAGTGTGCATCCGGGCCATATAGCCGCTCACCCCCGGCTCGCTACGTTGGTAGCACACCAAGAGATCGACTCTCAGTTCCTCCGTCCACTTAAAGTAAGTCCTTAAGGCGCCAGGGTCGTCATCATTCATCGGGTCCGGCGTGCTCCTCCCACCTGATGAATGGTCCTCATCCGAAAAGGACCGGTTGTGGGGAGCACTTCTGAGTTGGTATCTTGTGGTAACTCAGTTATTTCCATGCAGTGGGTAGTTGGCCCACTGCACGGGCTACGTCGTTCGCCTACAGACCTGATGTTATGGTCTGCGTTTCCCGCGATGCGCCGCTTGGAGGCCACGTAGCAAGCATCGCTTATTATTATTATTATTATTATTTTGTTATTAAATGCTCAGGGGGGTTATCCCCGGAGTCCGATTCTCCGAGGGCCCAGCCTGAGCTCCATCCGTTACTGCTGGACCACTCCGCACAACAAGGCGGTTAGTGATCACAGCAGGCCAAAGTCATTTCCCTTAAGAGACGGAGAGAACCAAGTAAAACAGCCTTATTATTATTATTATTATTATTATTATTATTATTATTATTATTATTATTATTATTATTATTATTATTATTAACAATTTCGTAAATATAAGCTCATTCTAATTTTATACTCAACGAGACCGTTCATTTGAGTACCCACATAAATTTTTTTATATATCGTATATATATAATATTTATGAAATATATAAAATATATGAAAAATGCAAGTGAGTACTTAAATGAAAGGTCTCGATGAGTGTAAAATTGAGTAACATCGGGATGAGCTAATATCTTTAAAAATGTCAATAGTTCACAAGATACAAGGCCATTTCTTAATTATTGAAATTTTTAAAGATATAAGCTCATTCCTACGTTACCCTCATCAAGAGCTTTCATTTGAGTACCCACATGCATTTTCATATATTTTTCATATATTCATATACATAATATATATAAATGTATGAAAAATTAATGTGGGTACTCAAAATAAAGGTCTCGATGAGTATAAAATCATAATGGACTTATATTTACAAAAATGTTACAAATTAACGAATGATAATGTATTTTGTTAACTAATGATGTTTTTAACGATATAAGCTCATTCCCTTATATATATATATATATATATATATATATATATATATATATATATATATAAAATATATGAAAAATTGATGTGGGTACTCAAATGGAAGCTCTCGATGAGTGTAATGTCGAGATGAGCTTATATCTTTAAAAATATCATTAGTTGACCAGATACAATGTAATTTCTTAATTGTTGACATTTTTAAAGATATAAGCTCATCCCGATGTTACACTCATCGAGACCTTTCATTTGAATACTCACTTGCATTTTTCATATATTTAATATGTTTCATAAATATTATATATATATATAAGATATATAAAAAAATTTATGTGGGTACTAAAACGAAAGGTCTCGATGAGTATAAAATTAGAATGAGCTTATATTTACGAAAATGTTAATTATTGAGGAATGCTCATTGCATATTGTTAACTAATGATGTTTTTAACTATACGAGCTCATTCCTAAAATTTCTAAATTTAAGACGTGAGTCCAGGACAACGTCTGTCGGGTTTGCTAGTAATAAAAATAAAAAAAAAAAATAATAATAATAATAATAATAATAATAAACATATAATAATTTGTGTGCATCAGAAAATGAAAGAAATTTAAGAGAAATGTTTTTTCCTATGATGATCTAGGAATTTTTCCTAAACCATTATGAGAATAGTTCCCATAATCATATAGGAACTATTTCCATAATATTATGGGAAATATTCCCATAATGATATAGTAACCATTACAATATCATTATAAGAATTTTTCCCATAATGATATAGGAACCATTACTATATCATTATAGGAATATCTCCTATAATATTATAGGAATAGTTCCTATAATAGTATAGAAATCATTCCTATAATTATAGATATACCATTCCTATACCATTATGGAAACCATTCCCATCGTTATAGGAAATGTTTCCATAATTTTGGGAAAATTTCCTATAATTATGGGAACAGTTCCCATAATTCATGGGAACAGTTCCTCTAATTACCTGGGAACTGTTCCCATAAAATTATAGGAATAGTTCCCATATTTTTCTTTCCGTGTAGCACTATAAATTAATAAAACAGTTGTTACGAAGGTGGTACTTCATAGCGGTCACTTCGGCCAGCTTCGGTTGTTATCGCTCTCACATGCTGGTCACGTTGTGCAAATGTATAAAGGGCACAGGCTGGGGAGCTCACCATACATAATTCAAGCATAACTAATGCGCATTAGTCGCAATACAGCAGCTCCTTAGTATCATACCAGTACATCTAATTAGGAGTATCCTAATTAATAAGACAGTCGGTCTTGATCTACGTATCCCGGAGTATCCGAGAATACGTAAGGTGTTCCGAGGATGTTTACCGATCACGGATTAATTGTGGTCTACAATTGGCCCAACGGTGTAGATTATTATTACACACAACCTGCCGGCATTATCTTGCACGCGTTTGTTATACAGAATGCGTGTTAAAAGAGTTGCGTGATACAAGTTATTTGATAAACACAGTATATTCCATGTTTCTGTGTCCTTCATACGTAACCCTGTTCCTAGTTACTGGTTAAGTAAGTATCACTGATCCAAGGAGTCTACTGGAGTGTCATTAGAGGGGATAGGGTGTCTATTGATCCCAACACTAAAACTGTTAGTTGGAAGAGGAAGCTGTCTTGGAGCGATAGGTGTCGTCGTCTTCAAACCAGGGTATCAATACCTGCGCGTGCCATCGAGCTAAGTAGCAGCTAGATTTTTAAGCGTTCCCCCAGCTAAGTAAGCTACTTTTATCATAAATAATAGCTGCGAAGGAAGTATGAAAAGTCAACTTCGTGTCACAATTGACTTATTAATGAAAAATTTAATTAACTATATGATATATGTTTTTCAAATATTAGGAATAGGTGGCTGAGAGCAAGTAAGCTGAAATTTTCGGTCCCAAAATTCGAAATTTTGTTTGACTAGAATGACGAATTTAGTACTATTTGAAAAAAAAGTTATCAGTTTAAAAAAAAACTACGATACCGTGTCATTTTGAACAGATCATTGATTTATTATTGGCGATAGACTCGTCAAAAACACCTTTTGTCCTTACCTCTTAGCCTAAAGCGGGTAAGCACTAAAAACAAAACAAATCTTATTCAAAAATAATCTTAAAACCTTCGTGATGCATCTAGTTATCATAAAAAAAAATAACTGTTATTTATTAAATCGTAATCCTAAGATTCATTTGATCGGTTGCAATTTACATTACAATTTCATTTCAGGACACATATTCAATTTTTCTTTTACATTTTCATTATTAAAAATGTATATACTAAAAAGTGATTGTAAAACTGCATCACATCAAAACGGAACCATACTGAAACAAAAGAACAAAAAATCGATTAATATTTATCAGTTTCATAAGCTTACTTAGTTTACTCAATTCATTTTTAGATTTGAATGACAACTATGACAATATTTATTTTGATAAAACTCAGTATTTAGATGGTCATGAAATACAATTATCGGCTTGTGCCATTTCACTGAATTCAATTGAACTGAATAAGCAGGAAAATATCAATAGAATTCTTAAAAAATTTGCCAAGTTCAAAGACTACGGATTGAATTCATTACCTGATTATGTAAAAGTAAAAGCGTCAATTCATATTGTGAAGAACAATTTCAGTTTCAATATAATTAAATACGGTTTCAATAAAAATCTTTATAATCGTCAGTACGACGCGAATTACTTCAAGTCTCAATGAGCTGATACAAATCCTAAATTAACTGATTTTATGATAGAGTATCATGAAATGTAATATTCAATTCTAACAAAGAAAATAGATTATTTGACCGCAGTCACCGAAATCCATATAAATCTTCAGTTCATCTTCATCACACTCTTGGTGTTGTTTTCGATTGCTGTGATTATAATCGTGAACAATAAATTTAACGTGCGTGAAGGAATCCTGGACATAGTAAACATATCACTGAGCATGGGGATAATATCTCTAATGGGACGTCTCTTGATGAGGATCATTTATTTCTTCGAATTTTTATTCATTTTCGTAGTGATGCCCGAATTCCAAGGACAAATCTCGGCCATTCTATGCCAACCTGCAAGACGCAATATGGAAACACTAAAGAACTTGTTGGATAACAAGTGTCATGTGTTTCACGATGGGTTTTTAGAAAACGACATGATAAATAAAAAATTGTGGGTGATTAAAGAGGACCAAAAATACTTGCATTCATTATCTAATGCTGGGCTGAAAAAATGTGCAGAAGAAGCCAAGAAGGTGGGGAAAAACTTTATTTCCAGTGCACATCCGCTTTGCCCCAAAACACCAATTTTAATTGAAATGTTATAAGTTCAAGAACATAAAAAATTAAGCCGGTCTCTTTAACTTGTTTCACAATTGAATGGAACCAAAATAAAATGGTATTTCTTACAAAATACGAGAGACGTAAAAGTTTTCGAATAGTCAGAGGAAATATTCTTTCTGTCATTTTACCGAATTCATTAAGAATCTTATATTATATATAGTAACATCATATTGCAATTTCACTGCCTGATTAGAACTTACTAAAACTAGGAAATGTCCAGACAATTTCAGCATACATCTAAATTGATACTCACGATTAATTACACAATATACAAACGCATACCCGCTCTAGGTAGTGTACCCGCTTTGGGCTTCCTTCCCCTACATCAAGTTCGCTAGTTTACAGAATTTGGAATTCCCTGAGTAGATGTATCTACCCACAAGTAATTGTCATCAAACTCAAGCAAATCTCAATCTAGCTTAAATCAGTTCGAAAAGTATACTGAGCTTATAATAATGCTAAAAGAGCCTAAATAAGCGTTAAATACACCGAATCAAGGTTCAATGAGTCTCAAGTGATACAAATTGAGTTTAAATTACATTTTATCAAAGTTGTGAAATTATTTGTTGACTAGCTAATAATTTGTAAATGTTGATGAATAAGCTCAGAATTACAGGAGAACTTTACTAAACATCATTACCATATTACCCGGAAAGACAGTCATCAATAAGCTTGGTGCTATAGTATTTTACCCGAATTACGAATTTTATATCTTATGCTTAAACAATATTAAAAGAACATTAATAAACTAGCAATATGTATTTATTTACACCCTTTTATATATTGATAGAAGGAATATTCATTGTCACATATATTTGGAGATTTCATTGACTAATCCAGGATCAAATGTAATGTGTATTGGATCAGTATTGTTTGAATTCATTCAATCTCAATTAGCATCATTCGAGGCTCATTTATGACCTTTTAACATTATTACAGGCTCAATATGCTTTTTGAACTCAGTTTGAATGGATTGAGGTTTATTTGAGTTTTATGAGCATTAATTGAGTTTAGATATGTTGACTCGTGACTAAGTTGAAATTAAAAAAATTCAGTCAGCAGTTCAAATAGAAAAAGATTTTTGAAGGGTATTAAGAACTTGCAAGATGGTAAAAACTGTTGTAACAGTAAAATTTCATTAATTAGCCATAAGTGGGTAGGTAATTTTAAGTTTAGGAAAATGATGAGCCATAAAAATTGAAACCTTTTTCATGAGTTTTCAGAGACGACTTAAAAAAATTTGATAATTTACCATATTCAAAAGTTTTTACACGAAAAAACCTGCAGTAATATAATTTTTTGAGGTATCATTAGAAATAGATATTTATTTCATCATAATTACGAAAAAAATCTGAGGGGCAATTGATCCTGCAAGTTATCCCTGAAATTTCCTGCAGTTTTCGAGCTCAAAAAGCTTGTAAATTTATCTGTTACGTGATTTTTGAGCTTGAAGAATATGCCCTCTGAGAAAAGAACTGATAATTGTTTTGGTTCATTATTTTTTTTTTTTTTTTAACAGCCGATCCCATCTTTTTCTCGCGTCATACTCACGGCGAGAAATGGTACTATTTTTGTTGCACTCGTGATGATAAAGTTAATTACGTTTTTCTTCTTAATAAATAAGAATTTCGAAAAAAACGCTTTGATACAAAATAGATAATTAAAAAATCTTTTACGAAGCAGAGCGTTTTTTGCGAAAATCTTTTTTGTTTAGAAGAGAAATGAAAAGCTGCAATATTAGGGACCGGTTCTTAAGTGCGAAATCTTGTGTGCACATGTAATTTGCTAAACGGCATTCAACGCTATGTTTTTTCTAGAAAAAATTTTTATAAGTTTGATTGGTATGAAAAGATGTAAGTTTTCTCAAAAAAACATTCAAGTAAGTTTTTTATTTTTCGAATATCGTTGAAATGGGTCTATAGATATCGCACAACAAAAAAAGTACCCAAATACATATACTTACACACGGACGTTCTTCTAAAAATAGTCAGAATGCTTTCATAATTATTTAAAACCTTAAAACGTCAAAGTATGATGAAAGCTAGACTTTTCGGAATCGAACCAAATCTAATAACTTCCCAAATTTTTAATTTTCGAAACGGGAAGTTTAAATTAAGAATACAAAGAATAATTTGCAAATAATTACATTAAAACAAAACAGGAAGAGCCACCTGTTAACAATACTGCGGAATTTTCTACCGTTACGCATTGATGGTAATACACTCAAACTTCCAAATTTTGTTTATTATCAATTATCATCAGTATTTTCACCCCGTCGATATCCCTGATAGCTTCTCTGTTAGCGTTACTTTCTTTTCAAGGACGTTTAGTTCGGCAATTTCAGCGAAGTTATCGTAAAGCTTACGGATAGTCTTTTCGAATAACACGGTCGGAATTTGAATGCAAGTTAACATCAAGCTTTTAAATCATTCTTTTGCTAAACTTTACTATACAAGAACCTAGACATTAACGAGTCTTGAAGTTAAATTGCGGAGCAACTTACTACCAATGTAACTGAAAAATTTGCTTTTTCAACTCTTTATGTTATTTTGGCTTAAGATTCCAGACGCAGGAATCTAAATTCTACTTAATGCTAAAAATTAGAAAAATATGAGTATTAATTCAGTTAGCAGTAAGCTGCTCTTCAATTTGAGCCCAACTTGACGCCAAGGTTTACTATTGACGTACTGGTTTTTATAAATGCTGGAGTCCACTGTTTTTCCAAGTGGGTTGACTATCTTGAATTTTTAATGCTCACATTCGAAAAAGTATTCACTGCAATACAATAATATTGAAAAAGTAATTAATCCACAGATTCGGTAGAATCTGGCGCCAAGGTCCGTTCAAAAATCCCGTTGTAAACGGAGCGCCAGACTACCGACTGTGTTTACAGTAAGCAGAACGGTTTTTTGAGGTTGCGAAATTTTATTTAATTCTACGGTACTTTTTTTCCACTAATTTTTTAGTATAACAGTTGCTCCTTATTTATTTTACCGTATTAATTTATTTATTTCACTTATCACAATTTATTTACTTGAAATTATTAAATTTTATCAGCACATACTATAGCGCGCTCACGAATTTCGATCCTGACTTTTTTTTGATGTAAAAAGTGACATGCCACAGACTAGATAAAATAAAAATGTGTAGTAATCCTCCTATAGATACGAAACTACAGTTAAAAAAAGTAATTCACAGCTTACATTTACGGCCGCCAGAATGCACTGGAATTATATCTAAATAAACTGTAGCTTCAAGGGGATAGTTTGCGGTAAAAAATGCAGCCAACGCGAGATTTGTTAGTACCGTAGAAAAGTAAATCCGAACAAAAACAGCTCCACTGTAAAAAATTACGCCAAGTACACGTTCACAACTCTTGATTTACAAAAATGCCAAAGAGAAATTATCCTTTTACAAAAAGATGTAAAATAAAAAAAAAACAGACCAAGTAGCCGTTATGATCTTTCATAATTGAAAAAATTTTGTGATAAATTTAACAAATAAAAACAATTTTTTAGGCGTACTTGGCATGCGTCATTGAGTACCCAAAATTTTTTCAGATGAATCGTGATAACGTGATAATACCCCTCAGGTAACTCATTGATGTCAAATATCAGTAGTTCAATAATCACCTTATCTCCTGTTCTTTCCCTCTTCACAGCATTACTGCATGTGTCTGATAGAAGTTTGATTAAACATCGTTTTTAATGTACAACTTTTAATAACTTTCCAATGAATGAACTGATTTTCAAGTGGCTGGCAGCATTCAACGTCGTTTTTTAAGCCCCGTAAAGAATTTTTAAGTTCGCATTGATCGAACGTTAAAATTTAGGAGTACTTCCGAAAAAAATACTTTTTTCGGTTTTCTTTCGTTCACGATATCTTTTGAACGAATTAACCGATTTTGACTGGTCAAGCGGCAATTGACGTGATTTTTCAAGATCAAGAGCTGATTAGTTTTTGGAGATAATCGACTGAGCCGTTTAAACGTTATTCCAAAAAAGCAACTTGAAAACAAAAACTTTTCTGAAATTTTTTCACGGTTTTTTTGAGATATCTTGAAATCCATCTATTGGAATCGGTCAAAATTGTATTCAAAATCCAAGTTCGTTCATGTTTTTTCAAATGGGCCAACCACGATGAAATCGGTAAAGTCGTTCATAAGTTATGGGAGGTACACACACACACACACACACACACACACACACACACACACACACACACACACACACACACACACACACACACACACACACACACACACACACACACACACACACACACACACACACACACACACACACACACACACACACACACACACACACACACACACACACACACACACACACACACACACACACACACACACACACACACACACACACACACACACACACACACACACACACACACACACACACACACACACACAGTGACACCCTCGTGGGGGTACTCATGTAAGTTTTCTGTGACCTTCAAAAAATTTTCAATTTTTTTAGCGAGAAATTAAAAATATACTGCTGGCAAGAAAAATGATTACTGAATTAATTATAAAAATTGCTTAGTAAATTAATGATCAAATTTCGTGATAAAATCCTGTTTTTTTTTAAATTTATAGTAGAAATAAATCTTACTTTAAAATAGGGCTCCGATGTTTCTTGAACATTTATTAATGCTATATTTTCTAATGAAGTCAATTTAATTAACAGTTCATTCAATTAATAAACTGATTCATTTTTTCTCGATCTGAATGAAATGTTCGGAAGCTATTTAGTTGTACAAATATCAATCTTATCCGTGAAATAATGAAAACAAGCATGAACTTCAATTGTTATCGATTCATATGGTTGCATCAAAATGATCATCAGTGGGGTTATGACTTGGTGAGGAAGGGCTGAAAGAATTGTCCGTAAAATCGCTTTTCATATCAGTTCTCTGGCTCAGTTATCAGAAATGAAAAAATTTTGGGTACTCAATGACGCACGCCAAGTACGTCTAAAAAATTGTTTTTATTCGTTAAATTTATCACAAAATTTTTTCAATTATGAAAGATCATAACGGCTACTTGGTCTGTTTTTTTTTTGATTTTACATCTTTTTGTAAATAATGATAATTTCTCCTTGGCATTTTTGTAAATCAAGGGTTGTGAACGTGTACTTGGCGTAATTTTTTACATTGGAACTGTTTTTGTTCGGATTTTACATCTTTTTGTAAAAATTTCTTCTTTTGACGTGATGAGCACTCGATTTTCGAAACACGAGGTAAAACCAATGACTTCACGATTTTTGAAAATCTTCGATTTTCTTAACGGATAGTTAAAAAAATCATCAAAGTAAATTTAAGATTTTTTTTAGAAATTATATTTACATTGAAATTTTTTTTTAATTACAATTTACGCCATTTAGAAATACAGAAATTACATATTTCATAAAAAAACGTTGCATTTGTTCTTTCGTTTTTACATTCTCACAGAGTATTTTAAAATTTGTCCCTTGTAGAGACTGAAAAAAATGGATTTATCAACCATATACATAGGCAGGCTTAGTAGAGGGTTCTATTCATAATTTACTAACAAATAGTTGTTACATACATAATATCTCGCATTTTTGTTATAATCACATCTTTTACGCTCTTATTCTCGTTGTACTTCACTGTAAAGAGAGAATGATAATAATTACATCAAAGGAAAAAAACAGAAGTCGAGAAATAAATTACTTACTGATCATTATATTATTCACCATGTAATAAGTCACCGTACAATATTTTGCAAGCTTTTTGTGCTTGGTATATATAACCTATACTCGATATCATTAATGGTAGCCAGTAATTGTTGCGCATGATAATTTCCATCGTTTGTTAACTACGGCAATTTTTCACAATTCATTGTCTTAATCATATTATTATTCAAATTAACACTCGAGAAATCAATAGTCTTATCAGCAAACGAAACAAAATAATGTGATTTAAAATTGATAGTAAATTTTGATTTGTACCTGGAAACACTTAAATGACTTACTGTACGTAATTTTAGTCGACTTATAACGATACAAGTCATACAAATAGTGTATGTACATCGGTATTAACAAATAATAATTATTATTTTAGTATAGCATCCTTCCCCTTCAAGGAATAAGGTTATAAATATAATAATAAAATTTTGATTGAAATTTTGAAAATTGAATTTTCGCGCGCTATTTGGAATAAAAATGAATAATTTTCTTAATAACTAATAATTTAGCATCCTTTTCTAAACAGGAAGAATTATAATTGCTATTATTATTATTGCAATGATAATAATAAAATTTCATATGAATTTTTAACTTTAAAATTTCCCGCGTTTTTGAAATTATAACTACTATAATTTATATTAGTCGTCGCTATGTGTTTACTTAGAATTCCTTCGACTGAGGGCCGGATGTTAGATTAATTAAATAATAATCTTCATAACTATAACAATAATAATAATAATATCTCTATAACAATAATTATGATAAAGACAGAAATATACAAGTATTAAAAAAAATAAAATAATAAAAAGTTTTCTAAAATAAAGTTGTGTTAATTATTTTACAAATACATGTAAAGAAATAATCAATGAATTTAAATTCAAAATAACAGCTTAATTTTTCAGACATGCCAGGTGCATCTAAAAGCAATACAGCTTACAGCCGGGCATGTATTAGGATTATGTATGAGTACAATAAATTTGAATTAATTTTAATATAATATTTAAAATGAATTCAAATTCGCGCCTTTCTGGCACTTAGTGACACCTGCTGGATACATTTAGGAGTATCCCAGTTCAAAGCTGAAAAAGTAATGAAAACAATTCACACTATATATTTACATCAAATGTCTACAACAAATATTCATTATTATAATTAAGTTAAACAATGATAACAATAATATTGATTATAATAATTAAAATCAAACGTTAAAATAGAATAAAATTACAATTTTAAATAGACTAGATTTGAATTAACCGCCTATTTTATCAAACTTTCAATGGGAATGGAACAACTCTGATACTATACAGTAGTATACTATTCTCACAAAATGTAATGTACCAACTTAAAAATAAAAAGTCTGGAGCAGAGTAACTATCCGGAGAGGATCTCAGGCGTTGAATGGAAACGAACTAACTCTAATACTCGGTGGTATACTATACGCAGAAAATTGAAAAGTACCAACTGCGAAATAAAAAATTCGACCGAAATTAGTAAAATCTTTCATAGTATCGAAAAACGGGGGAGCGAAAATTTTATAAATTAAGATAACGCTAAAAAATTATATAATTATTGCTGTTTTATAAAAAGAACTAATAATTAAACTATTTAAAGAGCGTGACAAGTGTTGACATGTATATAGTAATAAAATAAATCAAGTTGAAAATAAAGTGAGGTTATGTTTACATCTGACTCGAGAATAGAGGCACTATAGCTTTACGCCTACACGTTCACACACATTTTATGTGTGTGTTGAACGTGTACTTGGCTTGAGGCACGACAGTGCCTCCGGATCCAATCTTAAAGGTGCTCACACACATGTTAATAAACTAAGGTAAATTGCTTGCAGTTATCCTTTTATCTACAGATTCGGTAGAATCTGGCGCCAAGTTCCGTTCAAAAATTCCGTTGTAAACGGAGCGCCAGACTACCGACTGTGTTTACTGTAAGCAGAACGGTATTTCGAGGTTGCAAAATTTTATTTAATTATATGGCATTCCTTTTTCCAAAATGATATATCATAAAAGTAAGTCATACTCTATTTTACTGATATTAATTCATTATAATCAATTATAATATTTAATTCACTTAAAATTATTAAATTTTATAAGCACAAACTATAGTAAGCCCAGAAATTACGATCCTGACTTTTTTTTCATGGAGAAAAGTCACCGCCACAGACTAGATAAAATAAAAATGTGTAGTAATCTTACTATAGATATGCAACTACACTAAAAAAAGTTAATTCACAGTTTGCATCTACAACCACCAGAGTGCACTGGAATTATTTCTACATAAACTGTAGATTCAACGGGATAGCTCACTGAAGTTAGAACCCCAAATTTTTTTCTTTTAATTTTTGATTTTTTTTCTATCACGTTTTCAGCTTTTCGTTTGTTCTTTATTATTCACTCTCAACATTTGATCGTTCTCCATTTATTTATTTTAAAAAGAATTTATTAATAATGTACCTTTAAGTTAGCCCCCCTGTCGCATTTTTTAATATTTTGGTAGCAATTTGAGTCATCAAGCCTCTATTTTTGATTGTTCATGTATATTTAACATTTGTTCCTACTTCACATTTTTTATTTGTTGTTTAATTAACATTTTTAATTAGCTTTATGTATGCATTCTAAATATTTGCACTGCGCATGCGTCAACTTTACGTATATAGACTTTTAGCGCGGTCTTTTGAAAATTATAGTGACAAGCACATCTCATGTGTAAAAAATTAAAAAATTTACGAGTGTAATTTTTTAGGAATTACTATTTAATTAATTCAAATAATTAAAAAAATTGTTAGACGTCAGCCAATATCAATGTCATTAAGTAAATAAATAAATAACTAATAAATATTCATTTCATTCTAAATTTTTAAAAATATCGAGAGAATTGTTAATCAATGCATGTACATTTTTTGTTTTATTTTCATCAATTCTATTTTCATGAATACTACGAACTATTAAAAAAAAAAAAAAAAAAAAAAAAAAAAATCCATAACAATTAACAAAAAATTTCAATACTTTATTAAAATAAGACTTATTATAAAATTATTAAAAACTACACGTTGCCCTTTTGTCCTGTGACCTCGATAATTGAAATTACAAGAAAAATACACTTACTTTAATCACTGTGCTGGTCAATATAATTTTCAAAAGTCCGCGCTAATAGTCTAAACGTAAAGTTGACGCATGCGCAGTGCAAATATTTAGAATACAAATATTCAGCTTATTAAAAATATTAATTAAACAAGAAATAAACAATTTGAAGTTGGAACAAAGGTTTTTTGTACATGAACAATCATATTCAGCGGTTATTCCCATTGGATAGTGTACCATTCTATGATTTTGTGGTCGTTGCCGATAGGTTGCATTGTTATCCAATCAAGTGGATTTCAAATAATTGTAATCTTTAGGTGAAAAGTCTTACAATTATGCGCATGGTGTATTGTGTCATTTACTTACAACAATGTCATAATAACAATAACACTAATAATAAAAATTATGAGACTGAAATTAATTATATCGGTAATACCAAATTGAGGTTAAAAATATCATTATCATTATTATTACTGAATGAATTATTGTTATTATTAAATTAATGTGTATTAGAGTATTAAATCCAAATCAACAACTTTTTTAATTCAAAAAAATGTTAAAATTTTTACTGTATATAAATAAAAATGTAAAATCCCTATTAATAAGATAGTTAATCGCTTTTAACCGCGGAGTTTACGCGGATCAGTCACGTTAAGTTTTTTAATGCTACTAGCTACTATGAGAGAAACAGAATTTCAATTTTTTTATTAGGATTTGATTATCAAAATTAACGAATAAACAACCTATCATAGTAGAATAGCTTTGCCTGCATTAATTTATTCATTTATCAATTTTCAATTTTGCGCGGGAAAAATTTAATTTTGAAATTAAGAATGTTAAAATACTTTATAAATACAAAATTTCTAGAACAAACTATCAAGCAACTTCATATGTGGATGGTTTTCAAACCTATTCTTTCTATTGAATTTCATTTATTAACTAGACTAAATACACAACAGGCTAAAGATTGTTTGAGTTTTACTTTCTTCCTTCAGGCCAGCAGTTCAAGATTTAGGCAATTCTCATTGGATAGTGTACACATTCTACGACTTTGTAGTCGTTGCCTGTAGGTGGCATTGTTATTCAATCGAGCGGATTTCAAATAATTGTAATTTTTAGGCCATAGGTATTACAATTATGCGTATGATGCATTGTCCCCTTTATTAACAATAATGTCATTATAACAATAACAATAATAATCATTATAAAAATGAAATTTATTATATCGGTAATGATAAATTGATGTTAAAAGTATGATTATCATTGTTTATCATTACCAAAATAATTATTGTTATTGTTAAATTAATGTGTAGTAGAGCATTAAATCTAGATTAACAACTTTTTTAATTCAAAAAAATGTTAAACTTTAACTCAACTTATATTAAAAACTTTAACTTTTATATTATATAATTATACATATTTACATTACATAAATTCAAGCGAAATCATTTTTTCTCGGGTTGAAATTCGTCCGAAAAAATTTGGGGTACTCAATGACGCGCGCCAAGTACAATAAAAAAATTTTTTCTTAATTTTTAAATTTTCAACAAATTTTTTTCAATTTTTTCAACATTATGACGGTTTCTTGGTATTTTTTTGTATTTAACTTTTTTTTGTATAGAATGAAAATTATTGTAACGAGTCTTATTTTTTTTGCAATGTGCAGATGTTATTAAGATGAGTTTTATGAACGTGGACTTGGCGCAATTTTTAACAGTGAAACTGTTTTTGTTCGGATTAAAATCTCCGTCGATAGAATCATAAGGAAATTCATTATATATCTTTAAAAAACACTATTTAAAACATATAAGTTACTTAGATTTTTTAAAAATTACTTCAACTTTTTCAGAACAAAATTAATTCATGATTATAAACCTTTTTATTGAAAGTTCGCTTGTATGCTGACGTAATAAGATCCGACTAAATACGAAGTGTTCTTTTTAAGAATTTTACTTCAGAATTTAAATTATTTAAATTTACAAAAATGGGTTCAATTAAGAAAAAGAAAAAAACATTTTTAACATCGTAAATATTTGTGAAAAACATTTTCTTTGTCATATCGATTGTAGCTGTGCTATCAGTTGTGAATAGCGAGTATTGCAATTTTGATAATTTAATTTATAAACTAGTAATTTTACAAATTTCAGTGATGATAGATCTATGAGTGAGAGGTCAGAGGTTCCAGCGAACCCTGAAATTAAAAAAAAATTATTTTATCATTCACAATCGATGAGTAGTGACTGAATTTACAATATAAGATTTACTTTTTATTTTACTGTATATTTCATGGATATTAAGGAAATAGATTGTAGTAAATATACTTTTTAGAAACATTGCTTTTCTAATTACGTTCCAAATGGATCTAGAAATTAAAAAAAAATTTTTTTGGAGAAAAGAAAAAAACGTACAATTAACTTTTGCAAAATCTTTGTTTTACCTGAATACAAATTAAAAAATAAATAAATAAATATAATGATTGCTAGCGTTTGTAATTTAGCACACAAGTTTATTTTTTTTACCGCGCATGTGGAATTGAAAAAAAAATTGAGTATTTTTTAAATAAATAAATGACATTGTAATTTACTTGTTAGTATGTAATTATGCACAATGAAGAATATAAAACGCATTTGCTTAAACTTGAAATCAAAAAATATTAGAAAACATCATTAAAGGTTTGTTTTTAATGAACTGACACTGAAGTTGACAGATATTAAAAATTTTTTTGGAATTTTATAATAATTAAATTATTAAAAAAAAAAAATTTTTATTAAAAAGTTTCACATGTGAAAATTAAAAATTACAAGTGAAAATTTTTAGAACTTTTTTTTTAATGTAATTAATTTGTTAAAAAAATTTTTAAAATTGACAGCTGACTGCTGACCAGTATTATTTAATATCTAAAAATGAATACTTTTAAAGCGTACACTTTTGGAGTTGAAACTGTTTATTGATGTTTCTGTTCATTTTGAATTTAGCGCTTTCAATCATGTGACTACAAATTTAGTACAGTGATTGGACAACTGGGGGCGCAACCGTCTGTGAGCTAAATTCCGGCAGCCATTGTTGCATTTTCTTATTAACAATTAGATGCATCATTGTTAGTGATGCTTGTAAAAAAGTTTAACAGAACAATACTGAAAATTGTAATAAATCATTGCCTATAGATCAAACTAAAAATAATCTGGATCATGGATATAAAATAAATGTGCACAATCACCGCAATTGTGAATAAGTCAAAAGAAGAGGAAATAAACAACGAGGTTAAGATACCAAAGCGATAACAATGTAAGTTTAGATTACAATGAAACTTCTGATGAATTTTCGACCACTTTAAAATGTTCAATGAAATAAAAAGTCTTCAAACTTATCAAGGGCTAATGACAATATTGTGATGGTAAAAAGTGAGTGCGAGCGAGACGGCGGAGCAATGGAATTTATTATTACTATTGTTATTATCGTTATTATTACTATTGTTATTATCGTTATTATTACTATTGTTATCATCGTTATTATTACTATTATTATTATCACTATTATTACTATCATTATTATTACTATTATTATCGTTCTTGTCATTATTAATACCGGAGTATATTTAATATACTAAAGATGTTTTTTTTTATATAATGGTTCATTTACATTTCTTTGTTTAATGAAAAAGTTTATTTAATTTTAAATACTTGACTGAGATTTATTTGAAAATGCGCGCGAATGGTTGAGTACGCCACCGCGGCGAGAGGTGGCGAAGAATTCCGCCGCTCGTTCGCTTGCAGTAAAAAACCGGCAAGCTAATATAAGCGAGACTGCGTGGCAATAATTTTTGTTCTTTTAAAGAACAAAAATCAATTTTACCTGAAAGAAAGATTTAATTAAAATCTTCAGACAGATTTTAATTATCTGAATAATTATTTGACAAATGTTATTTTTTCTAAGTCCCGAATGACTTTTTGTATGGGAATGATTTTTGTATGAAATTTTTGGTAATCGAACGAAATTGATGAGTGAATTTAATATCTGATCAGATTTTAAATAATTAAAAATCTGAAGTTTGGCGAAGAGCGATAGATGGCGATAATTTTCCCAGATCTTTCACTCTTGGAGAAAGGTCTGGGAAATGCCAAAAGCGATTTTAAGTGACGGGAAGAACAACCAAGTTTCCCAGTGGTTGTAACCTTCCCAGTAGAAGACCATTCACTAGGAAGAAACCAAGGAACTCTTACCTTGTCTCCGACCAGGAACCAGGTAAGTGCTGACTTGTCCATTGGGGGAAATTTGGCCACCGGGAAGGGTTGCTTTCCAAGCACCCAGACTGGACTAGGAGTAAGCAGGGCCGGGAAGGGTTGCTTACCAAGCACCCAGACTGGACTAGGGGTAAGTAGGGCCGGGAGGGGTTGCTTTCCAAGCACCCGGATGGGATTAGGGGCAGGTAGGGCCGTGATTTAAAAACGCAACCGTCGGTAAAGAAGAATATTACTGTGTAAAGGTAGTAGACAGAGTTTGGCCACCAGATGGCAATCATAAAAAAACCGGGAAAATAAATGTTGTGTGCGGGTTATGTGCGATATTGTAAAGTTTGACATAACGCTTGTAAATTTTATTAAACTTGAGTTTCAATTTTTGTTGTTTGTTGTCTTAAATAAATAGAGTACCAATCATAATCAGGCTCAAATCTCATTTATAAGTAATAAGCTATCCCTAAAAAGATCCTGGACTCCGGCGAGATTTCATTCGAGCTAGGGGATATAGATATAGAGGTAAGCCTTGACTGTAACACAACAGTAATAAAATTTTTAATTTATTAAAATTCACTCTTTTTGGGAAACCGGAAAAATACCCGTTACAATATATAAATTTTACAAGTTTGATTCGTTATTCTGATCAGGAATAATGATTTTGAATTTTCCGGAGAAAGAACCTGAGAAACGGCTGTCATATCTAAGGATACACTTTCATCACAGAGAAGTATTTATAAATTTAATTAATTATATATTAAAAAAGCAATAAAATCACACTTTAATAGTAAATTCAATTAAAAAGTAAAAAATAATTTTTAATAAGTTTAAGGATAAAGATAACGTGAGTAATAAGGAAATTCATTTTGTTTTAAAAAGCGTAGAGTACTCTTTAAAACATTTTTATGACTCTACTTTCGAGAATATTCGTGATTAAATTATTTATAAAAATTAATATCAAGCATATCACTTGTTTTTATTTTATATTTATTAAAAATTATTTTTGAAAATATAAATGTAATAAGTAAAACTTGTTGAAAATTGAATTTGACACGATAAAATTTAAATCCGATAAGTCAATGTATTTATACAATAATAATTGTACAATCGTGGTCATTAATTTAAGTATGTTTTTAATATTACTGGAAAATAGCCGTTTGTAAAATAGAATGTTTATTAACTCTAAATTTGGAAATCAGTTGGTAATGTCATTTGTAAAATTAGTCGCAAATAATAAATGATATTAATGAAATTTGCGAAACTGAAATTTCACCAAATACAAATTTAGTCATTCAAAAAATAACGAAAAACAAAAATCCGTAGCTACGTGAATTTAGCCAATTCTTACTGCAGAAACTTATTAAATTAGCCGATTGTAAATTTTGTGAAATGTAAAATTAGCCATTTCTAAATTTCTCGTAATTCTTTAATGGATCGACGGATCAAAAAACGATTTAAGGCATCTAAAAGGACTTCCATAAATTTAGTTTTTCTGAAAATTAAAGCAGATTCGACAGACTCATTCAAAAGTTATAAGAAGTTTGAAAACGGCTAATTTTACAATTCGTAAAGTTTACAATCGGTTAATTTTTAAAGTTTCTGCAGTAAGAATTTGCTAAATTCACGGAGCCACAGATTTTTGTTTTTCGCTACTTTATAAATGACTGAATTTATATTTGGTAAAATTTCCGTTTCGCTAATTTCATTAATATCATTTTTTATTTGCGACTAAATTTATAAATGACATTATCAACTAATTTTCAAATTTATAGTTTATAAACGTTCGAGTTTACAAATGGCTATTTTCCAGTAAACTTAAAAACATACTTAAATTGATGACCACGATTGTAAATGGAATTCAACCAGGTTCGAGTAATCAATACTTGTATTTCAACGATTGATATTTTTGTATCGACCATGGTGTAGTATTCCAATCAATGATAAAACTTAAGTTATGATTACCAGTATACACGGAAAAAACAAGATTTAACTGTTTTCCACGTCGGATAGAACCTAGGTCTATCTATAGTAAAAAATGTACAGATGGTAACTACTTCTATGTAGATTATAGTGGGGGCAATCTTCGTTGAACTCAGTTCAATCCGAGATAGGATTCAGTTTTAGAGATCTCGGTTTTAGAGATTATATCACGGTTAAAAAAGTTTACATTTTTTTAACATCATTATAAAATTGTTATAATCATATAAAGGTATCAAACATCACAATAATCACATCACAACTAAAAAGGAGTACAGAGTTTAAAAATCAGTACTAATAATAATTTATAGCGAAGAAAGAAAATTTTTAACTTTTTGAAATTGATAAAAAGTAGTAATTATGCAAGGACTATTATCGGACCGGGTTTAAAAGTTGAAGGATGGATAAAATTTCAAAATAGCAAATTTTCAAAAAAATCGAAAATACATAAAATTTGGAAAGCACGACTAAAAACTTGCAATTAAAAAATCTCAATGGAAAATAATTTGAATTTTTTTCCTGAAAAGGGCATTTAAAAACGAAAATTATAAAAAACAAATTGAATTCTAAACATTATTAAGTGTGTTATCTTTATTTTTCATGACAATCACCAGTGTACGCACGCTAGTGATTACGTTTTTTTTTTTTTTTTTTTTCCGATTCTAAAAGCTTCAACTAGCTCATCTTTATAGAGTTGACGTAAACCATTGAACATCAACTTAGTTGATGGTCAATCTGTGTTAACTGGGCATTCATAAAAAATGTTATTAAAAAATTAAATACAAATATTTCTCATTTTCAAATGAACGTATTAACTATTCATAGTATTATTTTTAATAATCAATAATATGCTATAATTCTCTTGATATTTCAATAATACGTTGGAAATTCTTGCTGTATCTATTGCTATATCATTTCATTAGCTCAACTACTACTTCTGAAGTGTTCGACGACTGAAGCTTGTCAGAATTGATTGTTCAGCTCTACAAACATATTTTAGACAAGTGAAATCGCAAGCAAAGTTACGATCTATAGATAATATATTAAATGCACTCTCGGATCCTTTAGTAGAATTATATCCGAACAAAAACAGTTTCACTGTTAAAAATTGCGCCTAGTCCACGTTCATAAAACTCATCTTAATAACATCTGCACTTTGCAAAAAAAATAAGACTCGTTACAATAATTTTCATTCTATACAAAAAAAAGTTAAATACAAAAAAATACCAAGAAACCGTCATAATGTTGAAAAAATTGAAAAAAATTTGTTGAAAATTTAAAAATTAAGAAAAAATTTTTTTATCGTACTTGGCGCGCGTCATTGAGTACCCCAAATTTTTTTGGACGAATTTCAACTATTAAAAAAAAAAAAAAAAAAAATCCATAACAATTAACAAAAAATTTCAATACTTTATTAAAATAAAACTTATTATAAAATTATTAAAAATTACACGTTCCCCTTTTGTCCTGTGACCTCTATAATTGAAATTACAAGAAAAATACACTTACTTTAATCACTGTGCTGGTCAATATAATTTTCAAAAGACCGCGCTAAAAGTCTATATACGTAAAGTTGACGCATGCGCAGTGCAAATATTTAGAATGCATACATACAGCTAATTAAAAATGTTAATTAAACAACAAATAAAAAATGTGAAGTAGGAACAAATGTTAAATATACATGAACAATCAAAAATAGAGGCTTGATGACTCAAATTGCTACCAAAATATTAAAAAATGCGACAGGGGGGCTAACTTAAAGGTACATTATTAATAAATTCTTTTTAAAATAAATGGAGAACGATCAAATGTTGAGAGTGAATAATAAAGAACAAACGAAAAGCTGAAAACGTGATAGAAAAAAAAATCAAAAATTAAAAGAAAAAAATTTGGGGTTCTAACTTCAGTGAGCTATCCCGTTGAATCTACAGTTTATGTAGAAATAATTCCAGTGCACTCTGGTGGTTGTAGATGCAAGCTGTGAATTAACTTTTTCAGTGTAGTTGCGTATCTATAGTAAGATTACTACACATTTTTATTTTATCTAGTCTGTGGCGGTGACTTTTCTCCATGAAAAAAAAGTCAGGATCGAAATTTCTGGGCTTACTATAGTTTGTGCTGATAAAATTTAATAATTTTAAGTGAATTAAATGTTATAATTGATTATAATTAATTAATATCAGTAAAATAGAGTATGAATTACTTTTATGATATATCATTTTGGAAAAAGGAGTACCTTATAATTAAATAAAATTTTGCAACCTCGAAATACCATTCTGCTTACAGTAAACACAGTAGGTAGTCTGGCGCTCCGTTTACAACGGAATTTTTGAACGGAACTTGGCGCCAGATTCTACCGAATTTTGAGGATGACAACGTAGGTAGTGACATCTGAAAGCGACTAAAAATATCACACTGATTTTTAAGTGTAGTCTAAAAATATGAAACATTGGAAATTAGATTTTTAGTTAAGAAGTGTTTCTATACAGAAATTTTTGAATAAAAAAATTTAATTTAAACAGTTATATTCAACGTTGTCTGAATCGAAATAATTCTGATTTATAAAAATAAATCATTTTTTCATAAAAAAATTTCTCCCTAGCACTTTTGCTATTGAAAAATGAAAAGATGAATTTAATTTTTTAATTTTTATATTTTTGTAATAAAAAAATAATTTTTTATTTTTCATTTTTTATTTCTGTGATAAGAAGAATACTTATCATTCAAAATAAAATATAAACTTATTTCACGAAAAAATATAAGTATGAAATGAAAAATAGTTTATATTGATGAACTAAATTATCAATTAGAAGCTTTCCATTTCAGATAAATTTTAAAAGAAAATTAAGTAACTTTGAAATTTTTTATAATTAAGAAAATTGTAAATTTGAATTTAATAATTCAATGATTAATGATTTAATAACAATCATGATAAGAATAGAGATAAATATTTTTATTCCTATTATTTTTGTCATTAATTTAGTATTACCATTATTATTATTTTCAGTATTATCGTTACTATTATCATTATTATACGGCTCCGTATACATGCGAAGTTTTTCGAGTAAAATTTGAATTTCCCGGGAATTTATATTGCTCCGTACACATCCGGAGCCGTATCGTTCATTTGCCGTACCTTTATGCACATTCAATTTGAATTTATTAATACTTTCTCGCTAAAAGTTTAAAGTAAATCAAAGCAATTAAATAAGAAGGTAATTGTAAGCGAATCACCGTAGTTCATTAGAACATATGTGTGTGAGTCCCTTCAAGATTGGAGTTTACTTGAAGCTACAGTATATGTAGAAAGAACCAGTGCACCCTGGCGAGTGTAGATCCAAGCTGCGAAATATCTTTTTTTAACTGTAGTTTCCCATCTATCGAAGGATTACTATGCATTCTCGAATTATTTAGTCTGTGGCAGATCACTTTGCCCATTGAAAAAAAGTCAGGATCAAAATTTTTGCGTTGCTATAGTTTGTGCTGATTAAATTTAATAATATTAAGCAGATTAATTGTTATAATTGCATATAATCAATTAATATCAGGAAAATAAGGTATGAACTACCGTTATAATACTAATTTAAGGAAAAAAAGGACCGTAGAATTCAAAATAAATTTGCAACCTCTAAAAAACGTGATGCTTACAGTAAACACAGTCGGTAGTCTGGCGCTCCGTTTACAACGGAATTTTTGAACGGAACTTGGCGCCAGATTCTACCGAATTTTGAGGATGACAACGTAGGTAGTGACATCTGAAAGCGACTAAAAATATCACACTGATTTTTAAAGCTCACTAAAGTTAGCACCCCAGAGTTTTTTTATTAATTTTTGATTTTTTTATCACGTCGTTAGCTCGTCGTTTGTTCTTTATTGTTTAATATCAACATTTTTAGTTCTCCATTTATTCATTTTAAAGAAAATTTATTAATAATGTACTTTTAAGTTAGCCCCCCTATCGCATTTTTTAATATTTTGGTCGCAATTTGGGTCATTAAACCTCTATTTTTGATTGTTCATATATATTCAACATTTGTTTCTACTTCACATTGTTTATTTGTTGTTTAATTAACATTTGTAATTAGCTGAATGTATGTATTCTAAATATTCGCACTGCGCATGCGTCAACTTTACGTATATAGACTTTTAGCGCGGTCTTTTGAAAATTATAGTGACAAGCACATCTTATGTGTAAAAAATTAAAAAATCTACAAGTGTAATCTTTAGGAATCAATTTTCAATTAATTTAAATAATTATAAAAAAATTGTTAGA
Organism: Cotesia typhae; assembly: GCF_013202065.1. Lineage (NCBI taxonomy): Eukaryota > Metazoa > Arthropoda > Insecta > Hymenoptera > Braconidae > Cotesia > Cotesia typhae. Next base: position 3,861,551 of record NW_027423781.1, read on the forward strand.
CGTCAGCCAATTTCAATATTATTAAGTAAATAAATAAATAACTAATAAATATCTATTTCATTTTGAATTTCTTAAAAATATAGAATCAACTTTGAATCAATGCATGTATATTTTTTTATACTCATCTGTTCCATTTCCATGAATTATACGAACTAGTATCAAAATAAAAAAGAAATAACAAATAACAAAAAATTTTTAATACTTTATTAAAATAAAACTTTTTATAAAATTATTAAAAACTACACGTTGCCTTTTCGTCCTGTAATTTCTATAATGAAATACAACAATAATACACTTACTCTAATCACTGTCATTATAATTTTCAAAAGACCGCGCTAAAAGTCTAAACCTATAGTTGACGCATGTGCAGTGCAAATATTTTAAAAACAAATATTCAGCTAATTAAAAATGTTAAACAACAAATAAACAATGTGAAGTAGGAAAAAATGTTCTATACACATGAGCAATTAAAAACACAGGTTTAATGACCCGTATTACTACCAAAATATTAAAAAATGCGAAAGGGGGCTAACTTAAAGGCATATTATTCATAAATTTTTTTTAAATAAATAAATGGAGAACAAACAAATGTGAATCGTGAACAATAAAGAATAAACGACGAACTAATGATGTAATAAAAAAAAGTTTAAAAATTAAAAAAAAAAAACTCTGGGTCGCTAACTTTAGTGAGTTTTAAGAATCAGTGTGATATTTTTAGTCGCTTTCAGATGTCACTACCTACGTTATCAAATCATTCACTGGAGAGCCTTGGTTTAAACCAGGGCCGTACATTTTATATTTTTATGCGTTCATGAATTATTATAATTTCGTTTTTATTTTCACTGTAATTCTAATTTTTATATTTAATCTTTCATTGATCCGTTATAATATTTAGCCAGAAAAATAGTGGTTGCATAATTTAATTTTTATGCAAATATCCAAATAAGTTTATAAAAATAATTTAGTACGAAACTTATAGCAATTAAATCCACACCATTTTCAGTAAATAATTATATAAATAATAAAATATGATGTGACTTTCTGTATTTTTATTTAAAAATAAAATAAAACACTGTAAGTAACATTTGTTCGAAAAATTCATCATATGTCGATGACACAAGAGTTATCCAACATTTTTAATTTTTTGATTTTTTTAATCATGTAATTAGTACTACAAAATATTTTTAAAAAATAGCACGTGTAGGTTTTCAAATTTTCTACAGATTATTATTACTAAAATAATTGTTTGTTATTTTCATTGAATTAATGTGTATTGCAGTATTAAATCTAAATTAAAATTTTTTCTTATTAAGAAAATGTCAAAATTCTCTTTCTATATATAAGAAATGTATAATTTCCATCGATAATTTAGGATATCGATTTAAACCGGAGGCGTTTACGCGGATTAGTCAGTTTAAATATTTTAATACCACTAGCTAATATGAGAAAAGAAAACTTTAATTTTTTATCAGAATTTGAGCTGTAAAATCAAAGAACGAACGACTTTTCATATGATTATAGCTTTGCCTGAAAAAATTCATTTATTTATGAATTTTTAATATTGCGCGAGGAAAAGTTTACGTTTGAAATTTAAAAATGTAAAAGTATCTTATGAAACAAAAAATTTTATAGAACAAATTATCATACAACCTTCCAAGTTTATGTTTGAAAAATATTTTTTAATTAAATTTTATTTGTTAACCAGTTTAAACACACAAACATTGTATGAGTTATACTTTCTTCGGATAAACCAGATGTTCAGTGTCTGGGGAATTCTCATTGAAAAGTGTGTACATTCTATGATCTTATGGTTATTGCCTGTAGATGACACTGTCATCCAATTGAGCAGGTTTCAAATAATCTTAATTTCTTGATAACATGTAATTTAACAAATGTGTATTGCAGTATTAAATCTAAATTAAAATTTTTTCTTATTAAGAAAATGTCAAAATTCTCTTTCTATATATAAGAAATGTATAATTTCCATCGATAATTTAGGATATCGATTTAAACCGGAGGCGTTTACGCGGATTAGTCAGTTTAAATATTTTAATACCACTAGCTAATATGAGAAAAGAAAACTTTAATTTTTTATCAGAATTTGAGCTGTAAAATCAAAGAACGAACGACTTTTCATATGATTATAGCTTTGCCTGAAAAAATTCATTTATTTATGAATTTTTAATATTGCGCGGGAAAAGTTTACGTTTGAAATTAAAAATGTAAAAGTATCTTATGAAACAAAAAATTTTATAGAACAAATTATCATACAACCTTCCAAGTTTATGTTTGAAAAATATTTTTTAATTAAATTTTATTTGTTAACCAGTTTAAACACACAAACATTGTATGAGTTATACTTTCTTCGGATAAACCAGATGTTCAGTGTCTGGGGAATTCTCATTGAAGTGTGTACATTCTATGATCTTATGGTTATTGCCTGTAGATGACACTGTCATCCAATTGAGCGGGTTTCAAATAATCTTAATTTCTTGATAATACGAAACATAACTATGCGTTTGATATATTGCGTCATTTACTAACAACGATGTCATAATAACAATAAATAATATTGGTAACCATAATAAAAATAACAATAATAGTAATTATAATACTAAAAGTATTAATATCGGTAATAATAAATTGATGTTAAAAATGAAAGCAATAATAATGTTTATCATTATCATTATTATTACTAAAATGATTGTTGTTATTAATAAATCCGAACAAAAACAGCTTCACTGTAAAAAATTGCGCCAAGTCCACGTTCATAAAACTCATCTCAATAACATTAGCACTTTACAAAAAAAAATAAGACTCGTTTCAAAAATTTTCATTCTTTACAAAAAGATGTGAAATCCGAACAAAAACAGTTTCACTGTAAAAAAATTGCGCCAAGTCCACGTTCATAAAACTCATCTCAATAACGTTTGCACTTTACAAAAAAATAAGACTCGATATAATAATTGTCATTCTCTACAAAAAAAGTGAAATACAAAAAATACCAAGAAACTGTCATAATGTTAAAAAAATTGATAGAAAATTTGTTGAAAATTTAAAAATTAAAAAAAAATTTTTATCGTACTTGGCGCGCGTCATTGAGTACCCCAAATTTTTCAGGATAAATAAACATCCTTTTAATGATTAAAAATTTATAAGTTAGTCAACCTATAAAATGCATGAATTTAATTAATCAACTATTATTATTTAATAATAAGTTTTACAAAATTTAGGTAAAATCGACATGTCATACGTATGTTATTTGAAATTTTTAATCATCCAGACATCATTTATGATTTTATTAAAACGCCCTCTCGTGTTTGGTTATGAAAACTACTTCAAAGTGGATACTATTGAGTGCTCTAGAAAAGAAAACATATGGCCGACTAAATTGAGAAAATGCGGTGTGATTGCCAATCAAAATGTGTTAATTACAATTAAACTAAGCAATATCAAGTTTCTTCATTGAAGCTTAATGATAGAGCTGAAAAAAATTGAATCCAAAAATTTTATATAATTTCAGATGATTTCACCACACCATCATATTGACAGTTATTTCCACTAAAAATTAAAAAAAAAATTTAATAACGGATTTTTTCACTGAAACTGATAATTAATCGAGTAAGCAGTGTTTTTAATGAGTTGAGTATGCTTGACTAATGTAAATTTATAAGTATAAGAATGTATGAAATCATATATTGTGTAATTAGAACTGATCAGCCCAAATATGTATAACTATACATAATTACATAAATTCGAGCAAAATAGTTTTTTCTCGGGTTGAAATTCTTCCGAAAAAATTTGGGGTACTCAATGACGCGCGCCAAGTACGATAAAAAAATTTTTTTTTTAATTTTTAAATTTTCAACAAATTTTCTATCAATTTTTTTAACATTATGACAGTTTCTTGGTATTTTTTTGTATTTCACTTTTTTTTGTAGAGAATGACAATTATTATATCGAGTCTTATTTTTTTTGTAAAGTGCAAACGTTATTGAGATGAGTTTTATGAACGTGGACTTGGCGCAATTTTTTTTTACAGTGAAACTGTTTTTGTTCGGATTATTATTATAATTGTAATATTAAAAGCACGTTTAACGTGTAAATAACCAAGTCGCTTAGAATTAATATCTAGCGAGAGTTGAAGTTTTTCAAAATCAGAGAGGATGTTTGAATATATCGTTTCACTTATACGTGAATAAATGGTTATTATCAACAAATTTAAAGTGTTGTTAGAAACTTATGTTTCAAATCAGCACCGCTTTTACAACTGTTTAGTCTGACATTATATGATGAAAGCTAACATGTTTTGTATTAGTGTAAAAAAGAGATATCTAAATGTTTTATTTAATAAAACATAAACGAAGCTCCCTGGTTGATCCTGCCAGTAGTCATATGCTTGTCTCAAAGATTAAGCCATGCATGTCTTAGTACACGCCATATTAAGGTGAAACCGCGAATGGCTCATTAAATCAGTTATGGTTCCTTAGATCGTACCCACATTTACTTGGATAACTGTGGTAATTCTAGAGCTAATACATGCAAACCAGAGTTCCGACCAGAGATGGAAGGAACGCTTTTATTAGATCAAAACCAATCGGTGGCTCGTCCATCGTTAATTATGGTGACTCTGAATAACTTTTTGCTGATCGTATGGCCTTAGTGCCGATGACAGATCTTTCAAATGTCTGCCTTATCAACTGTCGATGGTAGGTTCTATGCCTACCATGGTTGTAACGGGTAACGGGGAATCAGGGTTCGATTCCGGAGAGGGAGCCTGAGAAACGGCTACCACATCCAAGGAAGGCAGCAGGCGCGCAAATTACCCACTCCCGGCACGGGGAGGTAGTGACGAAAAATAACGATACGGGACTCATCCGAGGCCCCGTAATCGGAATGAATACACTTTAAATCCTTTAATGAGGATCCATTGGAGGGCAAGTCTGGTGCCAGCAGCCGCGGTAATTCCAGCTCCAATAGCGTATATTAAAGTTGTTGCGGTTAAAAAGCTCGTAGTTGAATTTGTGTTTCATACTATTGGTTCATCGCTTCGCGGTGTTAACTGGTATGTTATGAAACGTCCTATCGGTGGATATAGCTGTAAAAGGCGACATCCAATTTAATCCTATCGCGGTGCTCTTAATTGAGTGTCGAGGTAGGCCGGTACGTTTACTTTGAACAAATTAGAGTGCTTAAAGCAGGCTTATTTCGCCTGAATACTGTGTGCATGGAATAATAGAATAGGACCTCAGTTCTATTTTGTTGGTTTTCGGAATACTGGGGTAATGATTAATAGGGACAGATGGGGGCATTCGTATTGCGACGTTAGAGGTGAAATTCTTGGATCGTCGCAAGACGAACAGAAGCGAAAGCATTTGCCAAAAATGTTTTCATTAATCAAGAACGAAAGTTAGAGGTTCGAAGGCGATCAGATACCGCCCTAGTTCTAACCATAAACGATGCCAGCTAGCGATCCGCCGATGTTCCTCCGATGACTCGGCGGGCAGCTTCCGGAAAACCAAAGCTTTTGGGTTCCGGGGGAAGTATGGTTGCAAAGCTGAAACTTAAAGGAATTGACGGAAGGGCACCACCAGGAGTGGAGCCTGCGGCTTAATTTGACTCAACACGGGAAATCTCACCAGGCCCGGACACCGGAAGGATTGACAGATTGATAGCTCTTTCTTGATTCGGTGGGTGGTGGTGCATGGCCGTTCTTAGTTGGTAGAGCGATTTGTCTGGTTAATTCCGATAACGAACGAGACTCTAGCCTGCTAAATAGGCGTATTTTGGTATCTTGAAAGGCCCTTGGTTTTCGGATCAAGTGGTTTTTACTACCGACGTACAATATTATCTTCTTAGAGGGACAGGCGGCTTCTAGCCGCACGAGATTGAGCAATAACAGGTCTGTGATGCCCTTAGATGTTCTGGGCCGCACGCGCGCTACACTGAAGGAATCAACGTGTCTTCCCTGGCCGAAAGGCCCGGGTAACCCGCTGAACCTCCTTCGTGCTAGGGATTGGGGCTTGAAATTATTCCCCATGAACGAGGAATTCCCAGTAAGCACGAGTCATAAGCTCGTGTTGATTACGTCCCTGCCCTTTGTACACACCGCCCGTCGCTACTACCGATTGAATGATTTAGTGAGGTCTTCGGACTGATGCACGGCAATGTTTCGGCATTGCCGATGTTGTTGGAAAGATGACCAAACTTGATTATTTAGAGGAAGTAAAAGTCGTAACAAGGTTTCCGTAGGTGAACCTGCGGAAGGATCATTAACGTATTAATTATAATAACAAATTTTGTTATAATACAATGATATTATATATTATTTAAAAATGCGAAAGCATATAAAAAATCTTGCAATTCTGTGGATTATTTTACAAAGTTGCTTTGTGCTTTTGATTATATTTAGACTTATTATAATTCATGGTAACCTATCGAAGAATACTATTATACACAGTCAACGACTGTGTGTATTAATTCAAGGTTTTTAAATGAATACTCGCCATGAATTTATTGATTATATTAAACAAAGCTTCATTGCCATATGCATCTTTTGATGTATAGATGGCGATTTTACTTTGATTATATTATATTTTGTATCAAAGTAAAAGGCATCATTTTGTCACTTAATAAAATTACGTAACATGTATAACAAAGAAAATTATAAATTTTCTAGAGAGGAGATTATCCTGAACGGTGGATCACTTGGCTCGTAAATCGATGAAGAACGCAGCTAATTGCGCGTCAACTTGTGAACTGCAGAACACATGAACATCGACATTTCGAACGCACATTGCGGTCCACGGATCCAATTCCCGGACCACACTTGGCTGAGGGTCGTTTATTATATAAAAACTGCTTACAATTACTTGTAATTGTACTAGCGATGGATGTGTATATAAACTTTAAATGAATGTTTTTCATTGTCTCAAAATTTTAATTATATAAATGAGACAATGTCATTTTAAATTATTATACGTACTCGATTTAATGAAATGTCATTATAATCGTTTATCGAGTCTATGAATTATATTAATAAATCCAGACCGATGAATAATTTTCATTAAATCCGTTATACTACTTTGACGACCTCAGATTAAGTGAGATTACCCGCTGAATTTAAGCATATTATTAAGCGGAGGAAAAGAAACTAACAAGGATTTCCTTAGTAACTGCGAGTGAACAGGAATTAGCCCAGCACTAAATCCCGTGGTTCTCCCACTGGGAAATGTAGTGTTTAGGAGGAATCATTAACCCGAGGTACATTATCATGTCCAAGTCCATCTTGAATGGGGCCATTTACCCATAGAGGGTGCCAGGCCCGTAGTGACTGGGGAATTATTTCGGGTGGTTCTCTCTTTAGAGTCGAGTTGCTTGAGAGTGCAGCTCTAAGTGGGTGGTAAACTCCATCTGAGGCTAAATATTGTTACGAGACCGATAGCGAACAAGTACCGTGAGGGAAAGTTGAAAAGAACTTTGAAGAGAGAGTTCAAGAGTACGTGAAACCGTTCAGGGGTAAACCTGTGAAACCCAAAAGATCGAATGAGGAGATTCATCGTCAGCTTATTCAGTATTAATGCAGGCTATGATGTGATAATAGAATCCTTGTGGTCACTAAATTATACTTGCTTGTATTATTTTTGCTGGGTATGTCGGCGTGCACTTCTCCTCTAGTAGAACGTCGCAACCCGTTGGATGTTTATCTATGGCTTGAATGGTAGTCTTTGATATTTTTTATATTGAAGACCTTCGATGTTCTGATAAACTGTTTGACGGTATACATATGGTATTGAGCCGCAATTATTTGCGTTAGACTTATCGCAAGTATGGCTTTATTCTGGTATTGCGGATATAATGCCGTCGCTGGACAAAGTCTGCTGTTAGCTGGTAATCTCTTTAACTGGCTTATTTACCGGTTAGCGATGCTACTGCTTTGGGTACTTACAGGACCCGTCTTGAAACACGGACCAAGGAGTCTAACATGTGCGCGAGTCATTGGGATATATTTATATAACTCAAACCTAAAGGCGTAATGAAAGTATAGATTCTCTTAAGACAATTGAGGGAAGATGGGTTACGTTACGATGTAATCCCGCATTCCCAGGACGTTCTATTCTCATTGAAAAAGGGCGTACCTAGAGCGTACACGTTGGGACCCGAAAGATGGTGAACTATGCCTGGTCAGGATGAAGTCAGGGGAAATCCTGATGGAGGTCCGTAGCGATTCTGACGTGCAAATCGATCGTCTGAACTGGGTATAGGGGCGAAAGACTAATCGAACCATCTAGTAGCTGGTTCCCTCCGAAGTTTCCCTCAGGATAGCTGGCATTTATTATTATTGAGTCTCATCTGGTAAAGCGAATGATTAGAGGCCTTGGGATCGAAACGATCTCAACCTATTCTCAAACTTTAAATGGGTGAGATCTTTGGCTTGCTTAAATATATGAAGCCATGAGATTTCGGATCAAAGTGCCAAATGGGCCATTTTTGGTAAGCAGAACTGGCGCTGTGGGATGAACCAAACGTGGAGTTAAGGCGCCTAAATTAACGCTTATGGGATCCCATAAAAGGCGTTGGTTGCTTAAGACAGCAGGACGGTGGCCATGGAAGTCGGAATCCGCTAAGGAGTGTGTAACAACTCACCTGCCGAAGCAACTAGCCCTGAAAATGGATGGCGCTGAAGCGTTATGCCTATACTCCACTGTCAATAGCATGTGAAACATATTTATTATGGTATGAAGCTTTGACAAGTAGGAGGGTCGCGGTGGTGTGCGCAGAAGGGTCTGGGCGTGAGCCTGCCTGGAGCCGCCATCGGTGCAGATCTTGGTGGTAGTAGCAAATACTCCAGCGAGGCCCTGGAGGACTGACGTGGAGAAGGGTTTCGTGTGAACAGCAGTTGAACACGAGTCAGTCGATCCTAAGCCCTAAGAGAAATCTTATAATAATATGGTGTTATAATTATATTTAAACAAAACACACCTGTTGGGCGAAAGGGAATCCGGTTTCTATTCCGGAACCCGGCAGCGGAACCGTACATAATTCGGACACTCGCAAGAGTGTTCGTCGGGGTAACCCAAATTGACCTGGAGACATCGACAGGAAGTCCGGAAAGAGTTTTCTTTTCTGTATAAGCATTCGAGTTCCCTGGAAACTTTTAGTAAGGAGAAAGGGTTTGGAATGCGAAGAGCACCGCAGTTGCGGCAGTGTCCGGATCTTCCTCTCGGACCTTGAAAATCCAGGAGAGGGACACGTGGAGGTGTCGCGCCGGTTCGTACCCATATCCGCAGCAGGTCTCCAAGGTTAAGAGCCTCTAGTCGATAGGATAATAAAGGTAAGGGAAGTCGGCAAAATGGATCCGTAACTTCGGAATAAGGATTGGCTCTGAGGAACGGGGCGTGTCGGGCTTGATAGGGAAGTGAGTTGACTGATGTGCCGGGCCTGGGCGAAATGAATGAGCAATCAGGATTTGAGCTCGGAACCGTGCCTTGGTCTCTCATGGATCTTTCTCGCTATGAGGCTATGATGGTGTTGAATGCATTGTCGTAGTTCTTTTCGGCCGTCATTTAACGTTTAACTCAGAACTGGCACGGTCCAGGGAGGTCCGACTGTCTAATTAAAACAAAGCATTGTGATGGCCCTCACGGGTGTTGACACAATGTGATTTCTGCCCAGTGTAATGAATGTCAACGTGAAGAAATTCATTTAAGCGCTTATTAACGGCGGGAGTAACTATGACTCTCTTAATCACCGGATGGGTGGCACTGGCCGCCTTAGCGACCCATCCACTGATGTGGCCGCACCAGTCTTTGAAGGCAATGAGAATGTACCCAATCATAATAATAACATCTTGAACGGCTATGTTTGTGAGTTTCCTGGCTGTGATCGGTCATTTAAAACCAAATCAGGCCGAGGAGTTCACCAACAGAGGGTTCATAAGGATTGGTACGATCAGAATCAGAATATCGATAATAAGAAGGCACGATGGACTGAGGAAGAAGAAGCCCTACTGGCTAGATATGAAGCTCGATTAGTCTTTGATAATAACGCCCGTAATTTGAATGTTGAGCTCCAGAAACTGTTCCCGAACAGGTCTCTGGAAGCAATCAAGGGCAAAAGAAGTCGTAAGGACCACAAGAACAGGGTCATCCAACTCATTGAAAGCATGCGAGACATGGAGTTGGAGAACTTCGAGACTAGTTCTGAAGACGGTGATAATAATCGTGTGTTGGAGGATCACGAGCAGAATATCGACGCTGGCGTGGCTGACGGTGAGGTTGCTGATTATATTAAAAGCCTTGCTGAAAGTAGAACTTCTGAGTATTATAACAGGAGCCTGAAGACGATCATCCTGTCGCTTCACCTTAATAATAAAGATCAAGTTTTTGAAGAAATATCACTTTATCTTCAACAAACTTTCCCGGTGAAGCTCAGGCCCCCGACTAAGGGCAAGGAAGTTCTGCGTAATCAAGGTTTATCTCGTCGTCAGCTACGAAAGGCTGAATATTCCAAAGTCCAAAGCAAATGGAAGAAAAATAGATCATATTGCATTCGTAATCTCCTAAAGGATAAGACTACTAATAACTATCCTGAAAAAGAGCCAATGGTTGCATTCTGGGAACGCGTAATGACTGATAATAGTCAAGCGTCTCCCGGAGTTGAGTTAGCGGACTTAAGCCGGAAGGACGAATTGAAAGACCTATGGGGTACAATCACTCCTAAGGAAGTTGAACTTGCTTCTCCTTCCAACGGAACGTCCCCAGGTCCTGACGGTATGTCCGCGAAAACCTTCAAGAGTGTTCCTTGTTGGGTATGGGCGATTATATTTAACATCTTTATGATATGTGGAAAAATTCCGGAGTATCTTCTGGAATCTAATACCACACTCATACCCAAGAAGGATGGAGCCTCCGAACCTGGTGACTTTAGACCAATTACGGTCTCTTCAGT
>NW_027423781.1:3877500-3885000 GCF_013202065.1 Cotesia typhae
AGCACTTAACTTTATCTACTAACTATACTTACTTTACGTAGGTTCTAAAACTTTAGCACCCATAAGTAGTTAGTATACTAAGAAAAAATTTTGTAATGAAAAGAAAGACAACCTGCGTAACTTTATACAGTTTCCACTGTACTTATGAAAACATTAGCCTGGGCGTTAATGACCCGCGCTATAATTATCGATTTTATTCTGAGTAGTCAGTAAGTTTTTTTCTCCAGAAGTCACGTTTATTAATCGAGCGCGTAATTCGAATTCAAATATGTCAAATATAAAATTTTTTGATTCTGTGTTGGAAGTAAAGCCTAAAAGAACTCATATGAAAAGTTGTTTTTCTGAAATTGAGTGTAGACAAATACTATTTTTTAATTTAGTAGAAAAATCTATCAAATCTGTGTTGCAAACTATCCATAATGTGATTGGTAAAGTATATCATGAGCATGGAAATATATACAATTCCAATGTATCTATCTATTAATTATGATTTTAAGATTAATTATGAGTTCCATGCAATCTGCTATTTATTAATAACGACATGATAATGACAATAAATAATAATAATGACAATACTGAGATCAATAACGATGATACTAGTCATAAGATAATAATAAACATAATTATAATGGAAAAAAATGTTAGAAATTTTTTAATATTGATATAAAATGTAAAGTTTTCAATTGATTTAATTGATCAATCAAAACCTAAGAGTATGGAGCTAATTCATATTTAGTTTTTTTTTTGCTATTTGGTACTATGAGAAAAACAAATTCGTTTTTTCATTCGTAATTGAGCTTTAAAATTGAGCAACAATCAACCCTTCATATTATGAGTATAGCAATACCTGCAATAATTAATTTAATTCTGAACTTTTAATTTCCGCGGGAAAAATACAAAATTTTAATCAACAGTTTTTTTAATTATAAAAAATGTTAAAGTTTCTTTTTTAATATAAAATCTCTAGAATGAACTATCGAACAATTTTACATATGTACTTTTTTGAATGATATATTCTCTTCTGATTAGAATTTATTTATTGACTAGAGCCATTACTTAAAAGAGCTCAAATTGTTTAGTTTTACTTTCTTCGTGAAAGTCAGGTAATTAAAGTCTAAGTGATTCTGTTCGAGCGGTGTACAGATGTAGGTGGCGTTTCAGTCGAATTGAGCGGAAATTTTAAACGACGATATTCTTTTCAAAACAAATGTTAATTATGATTTATACGAATTGTGTTATTCATAAACAAAAATATGATAATAAAAATAGATAATAATACAAATAATGATAATAATAATAATAATGACAATACTAACAATATCAACGAAGATAATACTGATAATAATTATTGTGGTAACAATAAATTAATGATAAAAATAATAGTAATAATAATATTTATCATCATTATTATTATTATTGTCATCAAATTATTGAGCATTGAAGTATTAAATTTGAATTTACAATGTTCTTGATTACAAAAATTGTTAAAATGTTTTTCAAATTTCTACGGAATGGAAAGCTTCAAATTGATAATTTAGTTTAGCAATGCGAACCAAAGAGTATATGTGGCTTATTTATATAAAATTTCATTAATATTACTCGATACTGTAAGAAAAATGAAATTTTAATTTATATATATATATATATATATATATATATATATATATATATATATATATATATATATATATATATATATATATTAGGTGGGTCAAAAAAATCGAATAATTTATTTTTGACTTTATACTCTGAAAAATAGGTTCGTAGACACCTAAAAAGAATTCTCTCCAAGTATAAGCTCTTAATTATAACGGGAAGGTCCTCCGCTTTGCGGGTTTCTATTTTTTTCGAATAATCAGATAAAAAAATTTATATCTCGCTTCCAACTGCTTGGAAAAATATTCCGTGGCATAGATTTTGTGAGAAATTGAATGCTTTACAAAAAGGTCTCTTATGACTTTTTCAAAAACTTAACCGATTAAAAGATATTCATAGTTGAAGTTTGGCTATTTTAAGGAAAATATTCGTTTTTATTATGAATTTTATAAGTCGATGAAAAAAATTATTTCGGATTGCGGAACTCATGATTTTGTAGGAAATTTACTGCTCTACAAAAATGGTCTCTTATGATTTTTTGATTAAGTGAAGCCGTTACGAGATATTCATCGTCAAACATTAACGAATATCAATATTTCCAGTTTTTGATCAATAATTCGATAAATTTTAATTTAAACTATGAGTTTCAGGAAAATTTACATAAATTTGAGTTTCGATCGATAAAGAAATGTTATAAACAATTTTTTAATATTGTTTTCAGTCTTGAGCTTGTTTGATTGCATTAAAACAAGAAATTAGAGCATTTTTTTCGACATATAGCCAATGATTAGTTTAATTTGAAGTGAATGACATATTTCTTTGTCAAATTTAATATGAAACGTATTGAATCAAGTGAGAAACAACCAGTATTTAACTTTTTTATAGATAAATTTTTTATTGAATTATCAATTGCAATATAATTGTCTATATTTTTAACATAACAGTACGCTATTACTATAAATAATTTCTTTTATTACAATTTGGGAATGTTTTTGATGTTCTTTGACAACTTGCAATAAGTACTGGAATTGTTCTTCATTTTTGTCAAGCATTGATTATATTCACTGACTAATGCAACAGCTCGCTCTGCTGAATCATTGACAACTTTTAGTTGTTGAAAGTATTCTTTATTTTCGAGATAACTCTCATTAGTAGGCCATAATTCAACATCGACATCAAGAAAGTCATACGGTAGATCGAAGATTTTGAAAAGATTTAATGACTTTTTAGACACAAAGTCACTCAGAGTTCTCTGCGCCAATGAATTCAAATCTTTTTAGCAATTACAAATCTTTTAGCTTTAGAATCTGTACCTTCACGAGTATTAACAGCTTCAACAATACTTTTTTTACTTCTAATGGAACGCCATCGTCAAACAGTGATAAAATGGCAAGTTCATCGCTCAAATACCATAAGTGCGAAATCATTTTTTCACACGTAGCTGAAGAAATCAAAGGATTGATATTTTTGTACTCCAATAAATTTTTCATAAATTGCAAGTCATGATAAGCAGCAGTTGTTGCAGAAGTTGATGAAAACCAAGCTTTTAAATACAATGTGACTATAAAAATACAGAAATGACGAAGACCATGCAATTCTTTCTGAGAGAGTTTGAATTCATCTCTGAATAGATACATTTTCAAACTATAAATGGCCTTAGCCATCCATCTAGCATGATGAACAGCACCAGGACGTTTGAAAGAAATCTTTTCTTGAGGCATTTCTCCAAGGAAAATCAATGATAATTCCAATAATTCTTTATAATCATCTCGGGGTTGTAGTAACTATCAAAAATAAAAAATTTGTCAAAAATAACGAAATTTTTATAATTTAAATCACAGTTAAATCATACCTGTAAAGATTTCGTAATAAAACTAGAGATTTCATCTTTTTTATTCGAAATGATATCAGCAACAACAGCATCTTCAACACCAGATTTATAATTAGTTATATCTATATCATCCCAAAATTTTTAAACCTTCCAAACATCTGTACATTTGGCCCAGATGACACAGGCCAAAATACTTCAAATGCGCCCCTTAATACGATCTCAAAAATGTGATGACGACATGATAACCAGATCAACTCTCTTCCCAAAATCTTTTCAATTTTCTTACATGTACCGTTGTGAATTCCTGTAGAACAATAATAAATGACTATCGTTAAATTTAGTATTTAAGAAAAATCAATGGTTATATTTCAAATCCAAACGAGTAAACGATTAATACATTTTGATAGTAAAATTCAGTAAGAAATAGAAATTAAACTAGAATGACAACAATAAAATATTGTTTGTAATTGATTGATTACCTGTATTAACAGCCGTAGTGTCAAAACACATCGCCTTGACATACTTAATAATACCCCATTCACTCAATGTTGATAAAATGGCGGATGTTTGATTAACTGCCGTCCCAGAATTCATTATTGGAACTCCAAGTAATTGTTCAGTACCATACGCAGTTAAAAGAACCGGTAGTCGTTCCACAGATTTGGATTCAATTAGATCATTTAGCATTTTACCATCCCAATGCACTACGTATTTATCGTGTGTTTTAAAATTGTCTTTTAATCCTTGAGCAATGTCTTTTCTTTGAACCATACGAGCTCGTTGGATGGACCTATAGCTGAGCGTTGTATCTTCAATTTTTATACCAACAGCTGATAAAACCGGAGCAATAATGAACATCGCGTTTCTACTGCTGACATTAGCTCTGTCAAGTGCAGAAACGACTTCAGGAGTTAAGACATTTATTTTTGCTCGTTTTGTCGGAATTGGGGGTTCATACTCCAAATCAGATCCAGAATTTGTAGTTCCACTTAATGTATGCGTCGAGAATGATTCTGATTTTCCACTTAAAACAATCCCATGACTGGTAGACGGCTGATTCAAGTCTGTAATAAGAGTTCATTTTTAAATTAAACAGACAAAATTTCCAACACTTATTCATTATGATGAGAAGCAATTAAACATGAGTACCAGAAACCGTCGAGTCAAATGTCATACGTAGGAATACTGATATTTATAATGCAAGTAAAGTAGAAAAATGATATTCTCATTGTTTATAATAAATATAAAGGAAGTTTTACACTCCTACCTGAATTTATAACAATTATTTATCTCAGATACTTACTGCTTTCATCGATTTCCATCATATCTGTAGTTGAGTTTGACGCAGGTACAATATTCGAAAGAATCTCTTTGTGTGTACAGAATTTTTGATCCAAATACAACTTCCTAATGTTATCATCCACCCCTTTCAGGAAATTTTTACTTACAATGTCGAATAATTGTTCAAGATCAGTCTGAAACTCCTTTTCCTTTACCTTATCACTTTTCTTATTAAAATCTTTTTGTAATTTCAACCACTCACTATGAAAACGGAGAATTTTTTTGACTACATTAGGAGCTTCACTCGTAGGGATCTGATTTATTTTCCACAATTCAATAACCTTGTCAGCTGAATTTTTGCACTTTGTTTGATTGAAAACTTTAAAACTTTAAGTTGATAGAAAAACACTCTCATAACCTCTTTCACTTTTGGTAACTTACGGTCAGTGAGTTTTTGCACAGGTATACCGATTAAACGTATTTCTTTATTCATTGTAGAATTATTGATAATAAATGAATTTATATAATGAGAAAATGACTTATTTCGAAAAAATTGTTATTATCATGTATACGAAATGATGAGTTTTGGAGCACTGAAAATGTACTGATAAAAAAGTAGACAACGAAGATAGTTAAGAAAAACAACATAGGTGGCGCTAGCGTTAGAGTACCAACAGAAGAAGTAATGTAATTCAGAACAAAAAGCCTCTCTCACAAAAAAATTTATGTATAATTGGTAGAATAAAATTTGAAAATACATACTAAACAACCGTAATAATATGAAATGCCAATGCAATTGACATTTTAAATTATTACAAATAAAGCTTACAAAAATATCATTAGAACAAAAACTTCTTAGTGAATTTTTGAACAAATAACTCCTGTAGGAGTGACTTTTATGATAGAAATTTAAATTTATGTAAATTTTCCTGAAACTCATAGTTTAAATTAAAATTTATCGAATTATTGATCAAAAACTGGAAATATTGATATTCGTTAATGTTTGACGATGAATATCTCGTAACGGCTTCACTTAATCAAAAAATCATAAGAGACCATTTTTGTAGAGCAGTAAATTTCCTACAAAATCATGAGTTCCGCAATCCGAAATAATTTTTTTCATCGACTTATAAAATTCATAATAAAAACGAATATTTTCCTTAAAATAGCCAAACTTCAACTATGAATATCTTTTAATCGGTTAAGTTTTTGAAAAAGTCATAAGAGACCTTTTTGTAAAGCATTCAATTTCTCACAAAATCTATGCCACGGAATATTTTTCCAAGCAGTTGGAAGCGAGATATAAATTTTTTTATCTGATTATTCGAAAAAAATAGAAACCCGCAAAGCGGAGGACCTTCCCGTTATAATTAAGAGCTTATACTTGGAGAGAATTCTTTTTAGGTGTCTACGAACCTATTTTTCAGAGTATAAAGTCAAAAATAAATTATTCGATTTTTTTGACCCACCTATATATATATATATATATATATATATATATATATATATATATATATATATATATATATATATATATATATATAAATTAAAATTTCATTTTTCTTACAGTATCGAGTAATATTAATGAAATTTTATATAAATAAGCCACATATACTCTTTGGTTCGCATTGCTAAACTAAATTATCAATTTGAAGCTTTCCATTCCGTAGAAATTTGAAAAACATTTTAACAATTTTTGTAATCAAGAACATTGTAAATTCAAATTTAATACTTCAATGCTCAATAATTTGATGACAATAATAATAATAATGATGATAAATATTATTATTACTATTATTTTTATCATTAATTTATTGTTACCACAATAATTATTATCAGTATTATCTTCGTTGATATTGTTAGTATTGTCATTATTATTATTATTATCATTATTTGTATTATTATCTATTTTTATTATCATATTTTTGTTTATGAATAACACAATTCGTATAAATCATAATTAACATTTGTTTTGAAAAGAATATCGTCGTTTAAAATTTCCGCTCAATTCGACTGAAACGCCACCTACATCTGTACACCGCTCGAACAGAATCACTTAGACTTTAATTACCTGACTTTCACGAAGAAAGTAAAACTAAACAATTTGAGCTCTTTTAAGTAATGGCTCTAGTCAATAAATAAATTCTAATCAGAAGAGAATATATCATTCAAAAAAGTACATATGTAAAATTGTTCGATAGTTCATTCTAGAGATTTTATATTAAAAAAGAAACTTTAACATTTTTATAATTAAAAAAACTGTTGATTAAAATTTTGTATTTTTCCCGCGGAAATTAAAAGTTCAGAATTAAATTAATTATTGCAGGTATTGCTATACTCATAATATGAAGGGTTGATTGTTGCTCAATTTTAAAGCTCAATTACGAATGAAAAAACGAATTTGTTTTTCTCATAGTACCAAATAGCAAAAAAAAACTAAATATGAATTAGCTCCATACTCTTAGGTTTTGATTGATCAATTAAATCAATTGAAAACTTTACATTTTATATCAATATTAAAAAATTTCTAACATTTTTTTCCATTATAATTATGTTTATTATTATCTTATGACTAGTATCATCGTTATTGATCTCAGTATTGTCATTATTATTATTTATTGTCATTATCATGTCGTTATTAATAAATAGCAGATTGCATGGAACTCATAATTAATCTTAAAATCATAATTAATAGATAGATACATTGGAATTGTATATATTTCCATGCTCATGATATACTTTACCAATCACATTATGGATAGTTTGCAACACAGATTTGATAGATTTTTCTA